>NC_048408.1:19812174-19969626 GCF_013103735.1 Etheostoma cragini
ATATATATATATATATATATATATTTTTTTTTTTTTTTAAATCCAGAAACGCGTTACAAAACATAAATAGATTTCCCTAACATTAGTTACTTGTTTATTTATGAGTTCTTACTAAAATATGAAAATAATTTGTTTTGTCACAACAGAACAGAGGAACAACAAAATATTTTAAAGTTCTGATAACTAAAATGTATAAAAACACAAACTTAAGATATGAAACTTAGTCATTTGAACAAAAACACAAAACAAATAAGGTATAGCGCCCTCTGATGGGCAAACTATACAGCACCAACACTCATAACATGTTTGACAATCAGTTTTTATTTTTTAAATATTCATTTATCAGAATCATTTCTTTGTCATTATAAATTATTCTGATGAATGAATGTTTATTTATTTTAAATCGGCCATTATAAATGCCGATAGATCGGGAAACGCTCAATATTGGCCAATAGTATCGGCTAGCAGGAAGACACTATTCTATTTCTGTTTATTCAGAAAGAGCATGAACACCTGCGGTGGAAACCACAAATGTGTTTGAAGGCAGAAACCACAGCCCAGAAACGAAAACTAGTTCTGGGTGTCTCAGTCAAAATGTACGTTATGGAGTTTTCCGTTACTTGGCAGCTGCTCAACTTGCCTCAACTCTACTCGCCTTTTATGGTTTACCATTATGAAGAAAGTCCCTGGTTCCTGCTAACAGGTACTTTTTTTAGTACCACCTCAGTAGAAATTCAAAGCAAGCATCATTAATTCCTTTCAGTCGCTTATAGGAGCCTGACCTTCTGACAAAGTTCCTGCAGTTAAAAAGCATGATTCATTTCAGTGTACTGTACTTGTGAAGAGAACTGCATCCTTTAGCCATCAAGACTTTGACCATTTCTGAGCTTGAAGGTTTCCATGATGAACCAATAGCAATGCAGCACTGGAGCTGCTTTTTTTGTATTTAGATTAAGCATACAAAACCAGTTTGCTTGTTTGTGTGTTTCTGTGCCTGCCTGGCACCTGTTCAAAACCATAACTAAGGCTCAGCACTCCAAAGCACTGCTGGGTGGGCCTTGGCAGCAGCGTAATGTCCCAGATTCAACCAATGTCTGCCAGCCTACAGTACCATGAGCACCTGCAGACGGCTCCTCAGCAATCCAAGCTGAAGGATGACATATCAACTATCAAACCCTTATCTGAGGGTGGAAATGTGGAGAATTTGAAGCGGTATATACAGTTTTAAATATCTTTGAGTGACTGTTTTTGATCTTCAGCCACTATAGGTGAGCTTCAAAAGCCATAACCCTATTGCCATGATAGGCCCAATTAGTTTAGAATTGTCAATCAATTGTGCAACGTAGAATGTTAGCAAAAGCATACAACAGAAATATATGATTATTTGAAAAGAATGATATGCAGAAAAAAATCAACAGAATAAATGGCTTAGGTGTGCTAAATTAATAAGCTTGCGTAAACTAAATAAATAGAAATAGCTGATGTGATCACTCCAGTCTGCTTAGCACAGAACTGCTCTAGCTACTGCACACTGCTGAAGGCCATTTCAAACCCAACACTAACTGTGTTTGCTCATTTATAAAAATGTCCACAGGGGGAGAATATTTAATTGAAGATCTACAGCATATAGGCTAATAAGGAACATTTGTTGTGATTAATGGCCATTTTGTATTCCAAAATACGCTAATTTTGAATCTTGTTCTTAACCCTTTTTTCACCCCTTTATTTTAATGGATTTTTTTTTTTTTTTTACAGTCTCATGAAAAGTTAGCCCTTAAAATAGGAAAACAGGCAATTTTTCCCAACTGCTTTACAAACAATGTGTAGTGCAGAAAAAACAATTTCACTGTTACAAGCACATTAAAGTTATGTTGAATGTTTTAGTTCACACAAAGATTTGCCTCCAGCAGTCGGGGGTCACACAGCAATAACTCTTCTGCTAGCTGTGGGTGAAGTTTCAATCTGACTAGCTGAGCAGGTGGTATCTATAAAACAAAATCAAAGACTATCAGCACAATAAAAGGTAAAGAAAACAGCAATAAAATCCTATTCTTCTTGTCTATTTCATGAAGTGGACTCTACTTGTTCACTTCATAAAAAAAAAAAAAAAAAAAAACCAGACTCAATGGGTTTTATTTTTTGTACCCTTGTAAAAAAACAAAACCAAAAAAACATTAATGCAACCAACTAAAATCAAATGCATCTTGCAAACTGCAACTGAGTGATTATAGTAAAAAATAGCCTACAAAAGATTTTTTATTTTATTTTTTTACAGTGGGGTCATGGGTCCACAAGCAGACACACAGTTTTTATAAATCCCAAATTGGGAAATTACTGTTACAAGCAGCAGGAAGCAGCAAGAAGCAGGTAGAATGTTTTAAACCCAAACCATATCAATCTGATGGCAGCAGCATTCAGGAAAGTGTAGCTTTGGGCCAGCACTATAGTATAGTGCTGTCACCTCAAGGGCATTATAAGTTTTGCTTCTCTGCCTAAGACTGCACGCCAGAGATGACTTTAAAATGGAGAGCAGAAGGTGGGACCTTACCATTTCAAGGACTAAAAGCCTGCATATTACCATAACAGCCATCTGGTACCAAACTGTCTGCCTGTCCCATTACATCCTTTCCAGTCAATATGTTTAATTTCTCTTTCTCCTTATGGTTTTGAGACCCAGGTGACGTTTAATTGGTATTCAGAATTTGCTTTCCAAGTTGCTTTGCAGACATCTTTTTCATTCAAGATTCATTCCTCATTCAAAGATCTTTGCCTCCTCCCGCTCCACCCGCTCCACTCACAAAGTCACAAAGGCTGCTGCGTCCAGGGAGGAGCTTGGGCTCGGGGTGTCACAGCTCACTTCGACCACTCTACCCCAACACCCACTTTCTCAGAGCCTTAAAACAAGGCACAAACAGACCAGTACAGACGGTGTACAAAATTAAATATGAATCACTTCAATGAAATCCCCTCAGAGCAGCACCAGCTTCTCATTTAGAGCAATCTTTGCTTGTGTGAGGTTGGACAGGTAGGTCCAAAAATATTTCTAATCAAGTGCGATGGTAACCAAAGCCCTGCGATGTACAGAAAATCCTTTAAAACACAGGTGGCATCTTACCTCTAATTACCTACATAAAGGAATATAGCACAGACACATCAGGCCACAATGTCAAGATGCAAACATCAACACCTTTAGCTGTTAAATGTCATGCTAGCCTACAAAATCTCAGCCCTCATTCGATGTTTTATCTACTCTTAACTTTCTTCTGCAAGAAATAACGAATCCAACACATTACGGGTTAATTCATGTCTTTACTCTCGTCTATGTAGTACAAGGTGTTAATTGGGATAACTGTTGACAACACAAACACGCCTTTCAGTAACATGCACCTACTGCTTGTATAGTTTTAAGGTCAGTGAGGAAATCAATCATCTTAATCCACACTCAAAGTACTGAACTGCTGATAAAGCACAGACAGTGTCCTTGTACTTACAGGATTATGTATCTATTACTGTACCTTCCAATAAAACACAAAAGAGGTTCAGATGCACTGCATCTGGCCTGGTCTGCTTTTCCAGCAAGAGGTTAAGGTGAATTTTCAGTAAATCACTGAAGGTGACAGTTATACCGTGACCATAAAAAGCGGGTTAACAATGAATGCATTATCCTATATCAGATAATAATACAATGGCCTTTCCGGCAATGAAAATAAGTCAGCCATGTTCCTGAGTGACTCGCAGTAAAGCTGCAAGCAGTGCAGCTGACAACAACTGAGGTGTCCCCCTCATGCGCTCTGGAGATAGTTTTTAAGATTTCATAGTGTGCAAAAATTCTGATGTGTTCGACTGAGGTAGTGAGCTGCAGACATCGCATTTCAAGGCTTCTGGGTGAACTTCAGCCTATCGTGCTTGATGGCTTTTGTCATACCAAACCGACGGCCGACCGTTGGCAGAAAAGGCAGTCGGAATGATCAGTCGGCTCCCCAATGTCCAAAAAGTGCCTCGGAACACACCGAAGCAACGCCGACTGGAGCATACGTTCTGCGCGTGCGCAAGACGTAATTACGTAAATCGGAGGATTTTTGTAATATAAGGCTAATTTCCTGTTGCCACAGTCTGACGTAATTACATTACATTATATGTCATTTAGCTGACACTAGTGACTTTGATATACAGCATATCAGAGGTCGCACACCTCTGGAGCAACAATGGGTTAAGTGCCTTACTCAGGGACACATTGGTTGACGTATCGCAGTGGGAATCAAACCCAGATTTCTCACGCCAAATGCATGTGTCACATCCACTGCACGTAATACGTCTCCATAAAAGCAGGCAATGCTAATCTGTATTGTTGCCCAAAAAATGAAAACCGTAAATGACAGAACATTTCTTTAGACCTAGTAAAAACAGAGCACACTGTTGTCAGTCATTGTTTTCATCAGAGATTGTTGATAGTAGTCAAGACGGACTGTTGTTGTCATTACTCATTGAACGGGAGTAAATGCAATGGCAAGTAATAAGAAGATACTGGCATTGTTAGCTCCGGTAATCTAGTACACTGATTCGCTAGTCAAGAGCTAGCACTCGACCAATCAGATTGGACTCCTCCTGAGGACGCCACGGAACACACCGAACAGACTCGAGTCACCGACCTCGCAAGACTGTCACTCGGTCAATAATCGGGTTGGTGTGTCAACGCATTTAGAAGTTGCTAATACGAGCTAGTCTGAGAGTCACTGAGTCCCTTAGAAAGTGACCATACTTTGCATTTACATGCAGTTTTAAAACTGGATTATATTTGGGTTAAGGCAATACCCTAATTTCTCAAATGTCATGTAAACACCTTACCCAGGCTAAAAATCAGTTCTCATTGCTCGGTTAACAGAACAAGATGGCAGCTGCTGCACCGGCTTTAATCAAAAAACAATTCACCGGTAGTACAGTCCGGTGTTATGTGCGGGTTTGTGTGACAGCACAAAATTTACCAGGAATAAACAAGAATAGTTCAGAATTAAATCCATACATGTGCATGCAAGCACACACTAGAAATGACAAAGCGTTAACAGTCCACGAGGTTGCCATTGTTTAACGGAGCCTTTGTTGTGACAGAGGTTGAATGACACTCAGACCAGAACTTTACTCATTTAGCACAAAAGACAAAGCAAGACAACAGTTGGCCCAATGTTAGACTTCTTCTGGTCCCATTCTGTCTCGTAAACAAGCTTCTATGACCCCTTTTCACAAAGCCCAGGAGAAATCTAGAGATGTCATTAAGAATCTAGATGACAACAGGATTCACATTAATTTACCAATTACAATTCCACTCATTTGGTTGCCGAACGAAAACAACCGATAGAACTCTGTGTGGTGTAAAACATCCGTGGAAAATAGATGCACACCCAATTGTGTCTCTTAAGTGGAACAAGGCCGGATGATGGGGTGACATTTTGACACTGTCTTTTATACAGTCCTAATTGTTGATGTTGTTGTTGTGTTCAATGATTAATTGAATCAAAGCTGCCCAGACTAGCAAAACAACAGGTTTGTACTAAGTTAATGTATCTCCATAGTAAGTTAAACACTAGCACTTTCCCATGTTTTTGGGATCTATCTATCTATCTATCTATCTATATGGGTATTTAAGATTATATATAAAAAACTAAGTAAACCTTCCTGGAAAATGCCTTGACTATTGCTGTCTAAAAAATGGCAACAAAGATGATTAATTATCAAAATAGTTGCCAATTTGAATGACCAATCAATTAAGTAACTGTTTCAGCTTAAAAGGTAGTTAACACTGATTTCAACTACACAACTTGTAAAACTGACAAGACATCACACTGAATCTGATATAGAGCTTTCTTATCCTTGTTAGCTAAAGATGACAGGTCCGAATGGTTTAAATTGCAATGCATGTGTACTTGAAATGAGGAACTAAGACATTATGTGTAACTAATAACGGTTGTTCTATCAAATATAGTGTTTGCAATGGTTGTCGTAGGCCAAGTCACACCCAGTTGAGGAACTGCACGGATTCATGAATAAGCTAATTGATAGTTGTACGGTTCCTCGCAGAGTCCGGCACCTGCCAAAACCTGCAGTTACAATGAGTGACAGAAAGCTGCCACCTGGCCAGTCAGTTGTGTGTATTTGATGTATGAGCAGCTGGATGCAGTCAAGTGGAACAACCCTGTTTAGCCTTCCAGCTCCAGCTGAGAGACATGGGGCTATGAGCTAAACTGATAGCTAGCATGTGTGCTTACAATGCTAGCAAGTTAGCGAGCTACGTTATGCGTTTTAGGCACATGGATTAAGTGAACCTGATCCCTGATAGGCAAGCAACTCGGCTCATCTCTTTCAAAAACAGACAGTTAAAAACAGTACAGCCCTCATGTCAGGCTAAGGGAATAACCGAGTCTCAGTGTAAACAGTTGACACATTAGCTGGCATGTGGTACCTTTGTCTCCCTGATGTCCTGCTTTCCTCCTTCTGGGTACCACTGGACGCGGACAAATCCCCTACAGAGAGGCCGACTCGGGGTGTCCACGGCACTCTCAGTGTCCGAACCACACGGGACTCGTCCTCCTCCTCCGTCTCCGCCACCTCCTCCTCCTCCACCTCCACCGCCTCCCCCTCCGCCATCGTCGAGGTCCGAGTCTGAGTTAAAATCCTCCTCGCCGTGGATCATCCGTACGAGGCCAAACCGGACTGAGCCGCGATACCGCCCGGAGACCAGATCGTGGGAGAAGAGTAGCCGCTGGGAGCCGTCCGCCGTGGGCGACAGAGCCATGGACAGAGGCTCCGAGCCCGGGCTGGCTGCGGGAGAAAGGCCTGGGGTCAGGGATGCTGCCGCTTCTGCTGCGTCCGTTGTGGCCGACGCATCCGATGATAGGGGCTCCGCCATTGCCGCTGTTGTCAGGGTGTGATGCTAGAGCGCGAGGATGAGTGGAATGAAAAAAAATGTAACCTGGAAGCAGCAGTGTGCACGTGTTTACGTCGCTACGAAGAGCTGCGTAGCTGTAGCTCAGTCTATGCGCGTCATCACGCAGTACCCTCTCGCACCACTGAGAGGCAGTGCGAGTCACCAAAGAATTGGTGAATGTGAATGGTGCAGGAGAAGTTCTTCTCTGCCTTGCAATCTGAAGTGAATTATTGAACACACAATTAGCTACAAAAATGTACATATAATTATCAGACGAGTATATGTATACTGTTTTAAAGGGATACATATTATTATGGAGATTTTACACATCACGTCACATCCTCATTTGCATTTTCTGATTAAAAGGCTAAAGAAAAATAAATACTCTTTGCAGTAATGTCTCTACACACACAAAGACACTCATAACAGCTGTTAATGTTAACAGCTATAATCTGTTTGACAATCAAAGGAAAGGTTAAATGTAAGCTGAATAAGACGTACATGTTTTATTTTTTAGAAATTGTGTCTTTAATTTAGGCTTGTCTGTTTATTTTGAATAAAGACCTACAATAGACCCCAACACAAAAAAAGCATAAGGTATGATCACTCATTATTCTTGAAACTTGTTGTCTGACAGAAAACATGACCCCAAGAATATTTGAACCATTCTCATATCTAAAAAATATACATAAAAGAGAGAGGTAAGTCTGAGGTTTCTTCCTGTTAAAGGGAAGTTTTTTCCTCTCCGCTGTTGCACCAAATGCATGCTCTTAGGGGGATTTGGGGGTTTCTGTAAATAAGAGTGTGGCCTAGTCCCATCTATGAAGTGTCCTTAGATAACTTCTGCTATGATTTGACACTATAAATACAATTCATGTGTGAATTGAATTGTGCCTGTAAAAGCTTTGCAAATTTAAGATCAGTGTATATCTGAAGATGGAGATTGTTTTCAGCATTGTGGCCTTTACAAGGAGTTCAGTGTCAGTTTGTGTTAACTGGACCACTCCTAAAATAACCGGTGTCTAAATTGGATCAAAAAAGGGGCCAGTACCCTAATTTGGCAGTTACATAAAATGATCGTTGCATGTCTTGGATACACTTATACTCATGTTGTGGAAATATGTAACTTCAAATGTATTTTGTAAACATTTCATTATATTCAGTCAAGGCTTGACAATAACTTTTTGCTCACCAACCATGTGGCTAGTGGTTTTCCAAAGATAGCCACACAGCATTTTCACTAGCCACTATTTTGTGTGAAATGAGCCCAAATATACAGTATGCTTTATTTGATTGAAGTTGACTGTGGTGTGATAGAATTTAATTGAAGAACTATGTTTACAACTTTTTTAAATGTAAATGACCAAGTCTAGATTTAAAAAAATGTAGACTATAACATTAGTCGTGAAATATTTAGCTGTGACACAATTGTGTCTAAAGCTCTTTGTGTATGAAAACATAGCTTCTTATTACACAAATGGGCTGTAGAAGATAAATTTTAAGTGATTTGGAGTGAGCACTCTCTTCCTATGAGTGGGTTCAGCTACAGAAAGGTAAAGTGGAAAACTATACAACACGGTTGCCTCAACCTGCTGAATCTCCAAACACCAAATGTGAGTTTGACTAAAAACAGTGAAGTTAGTAGAGGAGGGGGCAGGGAGCCATGACTGACTGTATTTTCCATCAGTTGTGTTTTCACCTTCACTCAGAGACAAAATGGCTTGCAGATCAGAGGACGATCTCTGCTGTCCTGTCTGTCATGAAGTCTTCAAAGATCCTGTCCTTCTGTCATATAGCCACAGCTTCTGCAAAGACTGTCTGCAGAGCTGGTGGAGAGAGAAACAAGCACATGAGTATTTAGTTTGTAAGAGAAGATCTCAAGGAGAACGCCCACCTTTAAACTTGGTGTTAGAGAACCTGTGTGAGGCCTTCTTACTGGAGAGCAGCCAGAAAGCTTCAGAAGCTCAACAGAGGCAAACACCTGGGCAACCTGACCTCCAACATCTGGAACAAGATGAAGATGGTCTCCTACAGTCCTGTAAACCTGGATCCAAACACTGCTGATTCAAATCTGTCTGAAGATCTGACCAGTGTGAGACTACAGCTTCCTGTTAATCCAGAGAGGTTAAATACCCCTTGTTCCTAAGGGCTTTAATTCAGGGACTCACAGCTGGGGTGTCAATGTTGGAGACAATACATTGTGGTCACTGGGTGTGTTAGTAGAGTCTGTTCAGAGGACTGGAGTCATACTGTCTGGATTATGGAGAATTATGTTTTATGAAAGTAAATACTCAACAGGGTCACCATCAGTTCCGGAAACTAATCTCAGAATGCAGAGGAAGTTCCAGAGGATCAAAGTGAATCTGGACTGGAATACACACCTTCACACACACTTTCACTGAGATG
Organism: Etheostoma cragini; assembly: GCF_013103735.1. Lineage (NCBI taxonomy): Eukaryota > Metazoa > Chordata > Actinopteri > Perciformes > Percidae > Etheostoma > Etheostoma cragini. Next base: position 19,821,500 of record NC_048408.1, read on the forward strand.
TTTCCATTCATTGTCAATGCTAATAAACTGAAGACATTACCAGTGAAGGTCTGTGTGACTGTAGAAAAGAGCAGTCAGAGAAAAAGAGGATCACTAGATTTATGTTGTTAAATTCACCAAATTCAACAATGGTAACCTTTTTAACTTTAATTAAAAAAATATATATCTTTTATTCTTTTATTTAACCACATGTTCTTCTTCTGCTGTCTCACTATTGCAAAGAAAAGATTATTTTTTCATTTTATTTGAGTTGAACAATTTGCTTTTTGTTTCTATTGTTGACCCTTTTATATGTTAAATGATCGAATGGAATTTCTGATCTTGGGGTCCGTTATTTCTTTTCTTTTTTATTGACCATTTGTTTCACCTTTTGGAAAGGTTTTGGAAAGATGGTTTGGAAAGAAGGTTAACAACTTATATGGTCAACATATATGTAGCTTATTTAACACTGAATAGGTGGCTAAAAAACGGTAATTCTCTTACATATTTGAAAAATAAAGCCTTAACAAATCGTAATCGACTTGCAGGGCCAATGGAAAGTCTCCCTCGGAGAAATCACATGAAGTATGGTAAGTCGAGTCCTAAGATGGCCACTTGCATAGTAAGTGTGAACAATAATATAAGAACTCAATCTTCTCAGTGTAACGACCAAGTGACATTAATTGACACCGACACCAATGGTTAACCAATCAGAAGAGCTCTTACCCCTCCAAACAACATATTTGCGCGACTGTCTTCCACTTTGTAACACAGGTGAGTGACTTTATTGACCGTAATAGCTGACGGTCCTCGTGATAATAGGTAACATGAGACCTCCACATGATCAGTAAAATCCAAATCAGCTGCAGGTCTGATGGTGGTATTGTGGAGATAATTCTCAACACACGGGTATCCCTCCTGACCCTTAGTTAAATATGGTTGTTGTTCAACTTTCTCATGGGGAATTGGAGGGTATGGTCATCCAGCTTGCTTCAGGATTATAACCCCCCGTACGCACCGAGGGTATAAATACTGATGGTGCGCCACTCTCTGCTCAGTCTTCACGCGCAGTCCTGTTACGCACGGATCCGGCTTTTAGAAGAGGAGATACTCGCGTTAAAGGAGAGAGCTGTAAGAAGGTCAGACGGTTTCTTCCGTTTTACTTTAAAACCTTCTGCATAAAAAAAGACCATGTCAGTATTGAGCGCATTGCCATTCATGAGGCCGCTCCATATGCGCTCTCCTGCGTCGCAGGGCCGCCGCCACACACTGCCGGCCAGCGAGTTTCGCTCCCTCAGCCCGGAGGATGCCATCAGTGTGTTCGAGATTGAGAGAGAAGGTAAGAAGACTCTTTATACTTTAAACACAGTTATACCATGCGCAGTTACGTACACAGGAACATTTTCTTTCCTTTGAAGGGACAACAGGAACATTCATTGTCTCATCCAATAGCCGCATCAGTTCATCTTGTCACTCAAGTGTAAAAAAATAAATAAAAATAACCTCCACTCACTGAGAATAAACTCTACAGAAAAATAATCTACATTATAAACACACATTACATTTACAGGAAATAATACATGAATCTTCTTTCCAATGATCATATTTTACATTTACCCTACTTACTAGTGGACTACTACAAAATGAAGTTACCGTGGTGATTTAACTCTTTCATAGATGCTACCTTTATCCCTGGCTGTGATTCAGTTTATCCTACACCACATTTCCATATAGTCTGTAGGGACGAATTATTCTTACTTCTCTGTCACTTAGGGTTCTTAATGTATAACTGTTACCTCCTCCTCCTCCTCCTCCTCCTCATCCTCCCAGCCTTTATCTCAGTGTCTGGTGAGTGTCCTCTCCACTTGGACGAGGTGCGTCACTTCCTGACCCTCTGCCCTGAGTTGTCTCTAGGATGGTTCGAGGAGGGACGTCTGGTGGCTTTCATCATCGGCTCGCTGTGGGACCAGGAGAGGCTTTCCACGGTAAGACAGAACTGAGGACACCTGTGATTTATCTCAGGCTGAGTGGCAAGGAGAATGCAAGACGAGGTTCAAAACAGATTAACAGAAGAGCTTTTCAAATATTTAAGGGCTAATATATGTTATGTCTTTTGAAATTCAACATGCATTGGAATTTTTCAGTATAAATAAATCGAAGAACAAAAATTTAAGTTGTAAGAACAACATTTCGTACATACTCAAGAACAAATACGCAAAAGTGCATGGCAGTGCCTATACCGTCTATGGGCAGTGCACAGGAAGGCTTAACAAGGCAGATGATAAACAGAGGTCAGATATTGAAGTAAGTCAAATTAAAATTCAAAATGTTTTGAAATGTTAAAACCAGGTTTCTGTTGTATCTCTGAAGCTCCAAAGGTCTGTGTGTCAATTTTATTTGACTTACTTTCCCAAATGTGATTCTGGTGGCGACCACACTCTACTGCCTTTTGCTGAACAGTGGCTGCTGGAGCCACAAGCGGTTATTACATCATAACAGGAAATGCTAAACATAGTGATAAGAATCTTAAAGTCTGCAAACTTCCTCAATAATGTCAGTAACATAATCAGCACAAGTTTGTTAACATTAGCCACAATAAGCTACTGGTCATGCGAGATCAAGTAATGTTGTAGCATTAAAACTTAGTGTTGAAGTAATAGGTAGATTTTAATGCTTATGAATTCAGCTTCTCTCAGAATAATGTTTTATTATTTATTTTAAAAGCTACACTGCATGGCTTTAAGGCTGTCTCACAAACAGCAGAGAAAGCTGGACTCACTCAACATGGACTTTTTAATTTCTTTGTCCCTTTGGTATCAAGTATTTAGAGGTAACGAAAATGGGTAATCTCGACGATTCAGCATTTACCCGTTCTTACGTCCCTCTCTCTGTTTCCCAGGATGCCCTCACTCTCCATAAGCCTCATGGGAGCACCGTCCACATCCATGTCCTAGCTGTCCATCGGACCTTCCGCCAGCAGGGCAAAGGTTCCATCCTGTTGTGGCGCTACCTGCAGTACCTCCGCTGTCTGCCCTACGTTCGCCGTGCCGTGCTTATGTGTGAAGACTTCCTGGTACCTTTCTACCGAAAGTCAGGTTTCAAGGTGCAGGGCCCCAGTGAGATCAGGGTGGGCCCCCTCGCCTTCATTGAGCTGTTGTACCCAGTCAGGGGCCACGCCTTCATGCGTCGTAACAGCGGTTGTTGACAGAGGGATTTAATGTGGATTTTCCCTGACTATCAGCGGTGGTGGGACAACTCTTCTTGTAAAAAGAATGAGGGGACATCTGAGCACCTTTGTCATACACGGGTGACTAGCACAGTGTTCGTGATCCTCACTGTGAGGGAGACTGGATCAACAGGCGGCAAGTTGTGCGTTCTGACTGAATCTGCAGACAGACATGAACAAAGAGCTGCCATCCAGCTGCCAACAACAGCTGTTTGGTAAAGGTGTTGAAAACTACAAATATATTAATCTGTAGTTTAATTAAAGTAGAAGAAAAAAAATCCTTAAGAATGTAAGCAATTATTCCAATTTTACTTTTGGATAAAACTATTATTTTGAAAAACAAACTATTGTATTCAATAGAACCCAGCTGCCTTGTTTCTTTCTTTGCCCTTTTTTTATATAACCAATCTAATATTTCTGGCTCTCTATGAAGCCAAAAAGGACATTAATATGCAGTCATCCTCTATAGTTTTGTATAAAACAGCCTGCCTTTCACAACATTAGAAGATTAAGATATAAGTTACTTTGTAACTAATGATGAGGGTACAACTATAAAGTAATATGCCAAAGTAACAGCTAACTCTAAAAAATGGAATGAAAATACAAAGGGATAGCAGCATTAATCAGATAATAAGTTATTAACTTGAACTATAAACTCGAACAAGCTTATCTGTTATATATTGTTTGAGTGGCCCTGTCTGTCTCCATCAGCGACAGTTGTATGTTCTTTACACATAAAATCATCAATTAGTATATTTAGTACAGATATATTTTCCTATAGATATATGTGCTTTCAAAAATTCTTGATGTTCTCTTCTCACCTTTCCCCTTGTAGACAATCACCACCTCTGCCTGCCAAAGCCTTGAATCAAAACAATTCTTGTTTTTTTTTTTACAATGTTTTGTTTTTCAAATAAAAGGTTATATTTTCTAGCATGTCTGCTTTGAGGTCTTTTTATTTTAAAAGTTGTCAAGAGAAAAATTTCAGTGAAAGCTCCATTTAGTAGCTTTTTGAAGTGAATTGGTCTGTTTCAGGAATTTGTGCTTGTTGAATGTATAACATTCATTTAGATCCACAAAAATATAATATGCAGTTATTCTCCCTTTATTGTAAAATTATTTTTTGAGAGTTCTCTTTTAGGGTCAAAGCTCCCAACTCAGTGTTCAGTGGCTAATTCTGCTTGGTATTATCAGGAAATTAAACTTCTGACACACAACCCTCATTACTTACTAGAGTGGCATTTATTTTGGCATGACTGCATTTACACACAGTATTTTACATATAAAATCAAGACTGAACAGTAACTTCTCCAGGGGCTGAAATTCATTTTAAACGTTCCCTTTGTCTTCCTATAAATAGTAAAGGGTAAAATGATTTGGTCCCGATGCAAACAAAGCAGTGGAACGGCAGCATACAGTCATGACTGAAGATGGGGATTGTTGTGGTTTAGATTAAACACTCACATGAAAACACACAAGGCACAGTAAAGAGGTTTCCTAAAAAGAGGAGATTGTCATTGTTCACACTTACTATACAGTATATTGTTTTAAACAGATGGCCTTTACAATCTCAATACAGTGCCTTTTAAACAGATTCAAACATTTTAATTGTCCAACATACAACCTATTCTGCATTTAGCAACTCCACAAGATGATCAGTGGCTCAGCCCCACACACAAACTCCCCTAATCTCCCATAATCCTCCACACAACAGTCATGACGGGGGTTTTCCTAACAGCTGAGGTCAACACATGCCAGAATCACACACAACAAACTCCATTTAAGATAAAAGCAAGGAACACAAGGGAGAAATCTTTCACTTCAGGTGTTACCACTTCTTAAAAACACGCATCACATTGTCAGGGAACCATCACAATAGCAAAAATCTATTGTGGGTCGAGGCTCAAAACCCAAAGCAATCAGCTGCTAGCGTGCAGACAATTAAAAATGTGTGGGAGAAAAGTATTTGTAGGGGACAGGACTTTGTCCAAGTTTAGTCTGAAAGTGCCTGTTTGAGGAAAATCTATGTCTGGGGCAACGCTATTTTAAAATCATCTTTCTTGCATTGTTTTTGTTGAGGAGAGAAAGCCTTTTTATGGTATCTTTTAAACATACATACAAACATATTAAAGCTCAAGTAAAACATAAATGACATCTTGTGATTGTATGACAGCTTGCTTTTACAGATTAAAAAATACAGTACAAAACTTACTTTGAGCTAACAAAATGCCTGTATAGGTAATAAATCCTGGAATAAATATTATTTATCATTTTCAGAGTAAATCAACAAAATGGTTTTGTCACCACTGTTAGCGGACAAATATGAGACATTAGATTAGAGCTTGACTCAGAACTTGTTTTTGTGGCATCGATGTACAGAAAACTTAGAACGTGCATATATAAGCAGCATATGTAGTTGCTTTGGTAGGTTTTGGGTCAGAAAGCTTTTCATCACTATTCAGTAAGTTGATTATGAGCAGTTTGCTGAAGTTAACTGAGGCACCTTTGTAAAATGGCATAGTCTGTGTAAGGCAACTAGTGGTTCTAGATAGAAATCTTACCTAGTTGATCACTGATATTTCATTTTAATACTTGGAACACCTTGTTACCTTTTGTACAACATTTCACTGCTCCAAACAATAGACAAGTGCATACAAATAGACAAGTGCATATATAAAAGAGTGAAGATTTAAAAAAAAAAAAAAGTTTTTAACTCAGAAAGCATTTCACAGCTGTTAAAACATGTAGAAGCAGCAGAACTAAATGGCAGAGTTTGTAGTGTTTAACCCTTAGTGACAGGAGGCATCTGATGTATCTTAGTTCACTGGGCCGCATGAAATCCGATGACCCACCAGGGCATCCGTCTTCCTTTTCATTTCAATTGTTTGTCATCCATAGAGTTAAAGGGAAACAAGATTGTAGGCCAGAGGCAAGGTATTTGGCTTCTTTAGATTGATGTGACTTTGAATTGTATGAACCAGACTCTCTCGCTCTGCAGAGATCTTCCTTTAGGTCCACCCAGCTCTATGCAGTTTGACGTCCTGAGTATCTTTTCATGTCCTCCGATTCCAAGGAGCCCATTAGCAAATTACTGATGATTAAAAGGGTTGAGTAAAGTTTTACGGAAGTGATTAAGTCAGCAGGTTGAGAAGAGAATGATTCAGTTCTAGGTAAGTGGACTTTGATCCGGTCCTTTGACGAGCGAATAATAAATACGATTCCTAAAGCCACCGAGTTGACCTGGAAACAGCTGACCCGAGCATTAGCAAGAAGATAATAAATCAGTAGCCAAGTCACATCATCAGTAGCCTAGAGACTAGTGCACCACATTGTCAATGTTATGGTCTATGTCATACTTCTCACAGAACTTGCTCGTAAAAGGTAGGCAGGTGAGATGCTCCAGCCAGTGCCAGTTAATCGGGTAAATATAAAACCAAACAATGAGGGAAGAAAACAGCCCGATGTAGGCCAACATAGAGACAGCAATGAGGATACGTTTTCGGTACTTGTCAAATGTCCCGAAGGTGATGTAGGGCAGGAAGACGAAGGAAAGCAGCAAGCCGCTGAGGAAACCAAAGATGTGAGCAATGTTGTCAATCCACGGCAGGAGGCCGCACAGGAAAAGGAAGAGGACGATGCCCAACAGCTTGACAAATGCTTTCCATGGCTTTTCAAGAATCTGCCAACCTTGAAACAGCTCTACAAAAAGACAAGCGAGGATTCCAAACTGAGACCCTGCTGGACCCACCTGGAGGGAGAAAATAAGAGAAAAAGACAAGTCACCACAAGTTCCCAGCGCAGCCGCTCCCACCACGCACGTCTTCCGCTGTGTGTAGAGCACCAAAAACAGCCTAATGAAAAATCCTCATAGTCATAATTATTATTATGAAAACCCACACACTCCTCAAAAAGGCAGCAGGAGTCCGGAGCCGAGAAAAGAAGAAACCGCAAGATGATGCCCGTGCACTACTTGCAGGTAATCCATGCTGCTAATGTAATGGTTGCCCTATGCAGGCACCTCAAATTAGCTGACGTTATTGCTAATGTTTGCAAACCCGAATATGGGTGCAAGCTAAATTGCAATTTTACTGTTAAGCAGTATATATGCATTTTACTTTAGATACTAAGCAGTAGTTTATGGTTTATTTTGACGTGACGGGGGTCAATATTTTCTCAGTAACAGTTAGCAGTCAGTGCACAAGGTAGGCTAACAAATAATTCCTCTTGCTTCAGACCGTTTATTACCGTGTAGCGTGGGATTAATAGTCTGTAGCCAGGTATTTAGCAAAGTTTACCTAACAGTGTCATTTCAGGATGCATAACAAACCAACGACCATCTTTAAAATTGTCATTCGGTAGAATTCAGCAGAATTTAGGCTACAGTCTCTCACACAAATGGCTCTGGATAATGTCCAGTCTAAGGAACTCAGACTTTTAATGTTACTGCTACAGCTAGCTTAGCTACATCTGAATGTGACAGAAGCTATGACAAAATGAACTGGCGTTTGAGTTGCATTTATGTCAGGATGCAAAGGCATGGACGACATCTGCCACTGAAATAAAAAAAAAAACGTTTTGTAGTAGACAAAATGCTCTTGTAACCATATTTAATTAATTTATTTAAATTATAGGAATCACCATTAAGAAATTATGCTTAGGGCACCAAAATGGCTAGCAGTGGCACTTCAAGTTACAGACTATCCCATAATTCAATTTAAAACCAGTTTAACAAAGGAAGGCTAATTATTCCATATTGCCACTTACACAGAAAACACCCACAATGTGGAAACTAAAGACTCACATGTAGGACTGAGTACAGAACACACACATCCTCTCGGAGATGAAATGCATACATCCTGTCCTGACAGACAGTATTTTAGGTAACAATTAGTTAAACTCTGTTATTTCAATTTCTGTTGTGTTATTTTACCTACGCCTATCTGTTTTATTTATAAACATTTTTATATATATATATATATATATATATATATATATATATATATATATATATATATATATATATATATATATATATGTTTTGTTAAATGGCAAAAGAACAACAATAAGAGTCCTGGGTGAGGCAGTAAAAGTGAGAAGATTAGATTGACGTCAGGACTAATTGGAGACTCGGCCTGGTCAGAGCCCGGTGGCTAATCTGTGAAGACATTAAACTCCCACAAACAGAAAAGGAGCATGGCACTGCACTCCACCCACACATCACAGACGTGCAGGCTGACATGTTCCTAACACTCGTCTAACAGACTTAAGCTTTTAAGTCTATTAGACGAGTGAGAGACCACATTTGGTAATTTGTATGGACTCACTATATTTTTTTCAAGTGATGCAGTGTTAGCAACTCTGATTGATATGTTCGATACCTTAAGCATTGGTTCTGGACACTGAGGGGAACAAACGTTCTATAAAACCAGGTTTATTTCAGCTTACATGAGTATAACCTATGTATTCCAAGACAGACGGTCTTCCTAATCCTAATTTCTCTGGGCAAGTGAAACATATAATCTCCACTTTCAGGTGACCATTTATTCAGTTCATAACAACACTTGCAGCCACAAGGCTGTGTAAAGCTATATTTTAATATGTGCATTTCTCAATTGTCCATCAATCCATCTTCATTCGCTTATCCAGTATCCTGTCGCGGGGGCGGCAGCTCCAGCAGGGAACCCCACACTTCCCTTTCCCAAACCACATCAACCAGCTCCGACTGGGGGATTCCGAGGCGTTCCCAGGCCAGGTTGGAGCTATAATCCCTCCACCTAGTCCTGGGTCTTCCACAAGGCCTCCTCCCAGCTGGACTTTCCTGATATACCTTCCTAGGAAGGAACCCTTACCATATGCCCGAACCACCTCAACTGGCTCCTTTCGACGCGAAGGAGCAGCGGCTCTACTCAGAGCCCCTATCGTTTGACTGAGCTTCTCACCCTGTCTCTAAGGGAGACGCCAGCCACCCTTCTGAGGAAACCCATTTTGGCCGCTTGTACCCTGGATCTCGTTCTTCCGGTCATGACCCAGCCTTCTTGACCATAGGTGAGGGTAGGAACGAACACTGACCGGTAGATTGAGAGCTTTGCCTTCTGGCTCAGCTCCCTTTTCGTCAAAACTGTGCGATAAACTGAATGTAATACCGCACCCGCTGCTCCGATTCTCATTGACCAATCTCCTGCTCTATGGTCCCCTCACTCGCAAACAAGACCCCAAGGTATTTAAACTCCTTCACTTGGGGTAAGGACTCATTCCCCATCTGAAGACAGGATACAATTTCTCAATTGTTTCCTTTTTAAACCTTATGTGCACACTGGTCTGAACCCATGAATACATTCTACCATCAAAATGCCAATAGTAACAACAACAACCAATCTTATTGAAGGCAGAGGAAAAACTAATTTTTCATAGGTTAAAACTACAATCCATAACATTCTCTACAGTGGGGAAAACAAGTATTTAAAACACTGCTAATTTTAAGGTTTTCCTACCTACAAAGCATGTAGAGGTCTGTAATTTTTTACATGTACACTTCAACTGTAAGAGACGGAATCTAGAAAATAATCAAGAACTTAATATTTGCTACAGAAACCTTTGATTTTAATTACAGAAAACATACTGTACGTTTCCCGTAGTTCTCGACCAGGTTTGCACACTGCAGCAGGGATTTTGGCACACTCCTTCATACAGACCTTCTCCAGATCCTTCAGGTTTTGGGGCTGTTGCTGGGCAATATGGACTTTCAGCTCCCTCCAAAGATTCTCTAATGGGTTTAGGTATGGAGACTGGCTAGGTCACTCCAGGACCTTGAGAAGCTTCTTGCTGAGCCACTCCTTTGATGCCTAGGCTGCGTGTTTTGGGCCATTGTCATGCTGGAAGACCCAGCCACGACCCATCTTCAATGCTCTTACTGAGGGAAGGAGGTTGTTGGCCAAGATCTCGCAATACATGCCCCCATCCATCCTCCCCTCCATAAGGTGCAGTCCTCCTATCCCCTTTGCAGAAAAGCATCCCCAAAAAATTATGTTTCCACCTCCGTTCTTCACGGTTTGGTTGGTGTTCTTGGGGTTGCTTCTTAAAGAAAAACAGGTCTATGAGAGCCAGAATTCTTAGTGGTTGAGAGGTTATCAAATACTTATGTCATGCAATTAAATGCAAATTATTAAAAATCATACAATGTGACTTTCTGAATTTTTGTTTTAGATTCCGTCTCTCACAGTTGAAGTATACCCATGATAAAAATGACAGGCCTTTACATGCTTTGTACGTAGGAAAACCTGCAAAATCGGCAGTGTATCAAATACTTGTTCTCTCCACTGTATATTGTGTATAGCAAAGACACTGAAGAACCTAAAACATCATGTGGTAAAGCAGTCTGGTAACAAGACAATGTTAACATTTAGTAAGTGAGTTGAATACTGGTATATGCGAAATGTAAAACAGCCAAGAGCATTGTTTTACTTAGATTGCTACAGTAATATCAATATATATATGACATTCACAATTCCGTAGATCTGCTTTACTCCAGAGAATTATCATTATTTTGATCACAGCTGCCACAGGGTCTCCTTAATTCAACAGTTAAAAGGATAATCCACTTAAACGGCCTCCTTAAGCGCCTTGACCGCCCTGTGTTGTGTGCCTTGCGTGTGCTTTCTCTGGTTATTCCTAGTGCGGGAAGACCTGCAAGCTGAAGACCTGCAAGTGCTAAGCAGAGCTGGATGTTGGGATTTCTGGCACTCACGTCAAAGCATGTCACACTGAGAGCCACCCAATGTCACACCAAAGAAATACCAGATGAGAGCAATTGATGTTGTCTTATGAAGACAACAGATGTCTCAGTGACAATGAGACATAAATACAAAGGCCAAGAAGTGAATTGTTGTTGTCATTGTAAATCAAATAAGTGTTCTCTTTACTTATCCAATACAGTTGCCCATTATAGGAACTGTTTTATAGGTGTGCCAGGAGAAACCCTGTGTTCATTAAGGTGAAAGACAAGAAGCATCACAAGTCTAGACTTTGCAACAAATAGTTTTTGTTTAAAAGATCCCATTCACTAAGTACTTCGGCAGTGGCCTTCGTTAACCCACGCAATTAGTCTAATCTCTTAAGGAGAAAGTGAGCTTTTACTGACACACTGGTAAAAAGTAGGTAATCCAGACGGAGTTATTTTCACAAGCTGACTGATTAGCACAGATCAACGTGTTTTTTTTGCTGCAAAGATTATTATATTTTATAAGAGTAGAGAATTAATAAATAAAGAATTGATGCATTTTCAGACCTGTGGTGCTTCTGGAAATGCCGGCTATTCCATGTGTATCTCCTGGTTCATTCTTATATTTTTGCCACGTGTATATGGCACAAAAAATGTCTAATTTGCAAACGCCTTCCTAATGGATTATTTTTCACTCAAACAATGTTGGTACAGTAAAAAGATTTTTGGATCTGCCAAAAATGTACAAGGACCGCATTTGTTAAACTTCAAAGCTATGGTCTGTCGGTAAAAGTCTGCACAGGTTGTTCTTGAGCTACTCCATATCTTGATGAAAGATTTTTTTTCATTGCATAGATCTTCTGTGCTGCCGGGATGAAGATGTGTGCAGTGAAGCATCCACGTTTTGCCAAAAAAATACACTAAATACCTTTAAAGTCTTCACAACATATATTATCTGAGTCTGGAAAGACGTGGATGTAAACAGAAAGGTGTAATTCTAGTTTTTTGGGACAACACATGATGAGCAGTGTGCTTAACCCTTGGTGGGATAGCACTGCTCTCTTCATAGAAATGACTCAACTACAGTAAAGCAGTCTCATAATGTTATCTACTTAGTGTAAGTAGAGTTTCTCCAGGCATTTTCACAGTCTGTGCCCCTGCAGACCTCTATAGATGGGGAGAGCCAGATCTGCTCTAATAATCCCCAGCATGAGAAACTTCCCCCAGGTAAGTGAGCCAAGGTAAGCTAAACTAAGCTGGGCCACTGAGTGGGAATAGCAGGCAAACAACAAACTATTTTTTTTTTAACCCTTCCTTACCTTTTGTTCTGATACATAACATACAAACATTTTGTAACAGCATCAGAAACTGCTGCAACATAAGCGGTAGAGGCTGTCTTGGTTCGTGAGCACATTCAGACCAGATTTAGAAGTTAATAAGTCAAATATAGAGAGGGGGGCAACGGACAATAGAATAAATGGGCAATAGCTTTAGGTCTTTAATTCCGTATCTCACATATGTCTTAAACCCCAGGACAGCTCAGAGAACAGTATGATAACAGGGTTTCTACAAGTCAAATTTACGACTTAAGACCGTTATGAGGGAAATTTAAGACCTACATCACAGCATCAAAAACAAAGTCAAATGTCACTGTCCAGAAACATTGTCTGAAACACCATTAGCATTATAGGACTGTGTCTAGATTGGCTGCAATATAAGTTGCTTGTTGGTCTCATTTTTAGTACAGCGAATTTTATTTGGACTAGCAACAAAAAAAAAAACACCACAGCATAAAGCTCTGCTTTTTAATGAGCATTACCGGAAGCGTTATAGTGATGTAGGAAAATTAACGGCTGTTTAAAATTATTTAACACCTACGACAAAAATACTTTCTAAATTGAGACTTTTAAAAAGGCCTTGATTTTGAAAGTTTAGACTTTTTAAGACCCTGCTGAGACCTTGGACATGTTTTAATGTTAGTTTGCGTATATCTGCATATGTCAAGTGTGGCAATTTAAAACTCATTATATAAAATCATTATAAAACATCTTCTCTTGGAAATCTCTTGGCAAGAACCCCCCCCATACATACAGTGCCCAAGTCTTATTATGTAAAGCTGTAAGTTTTGGCAATCATGTTAATAGATTAAACTGGCTTTTTGTTCATTCTACTGAATGTTACCTTTGGTTTACTTTTGTAAACCCTCACATATAATTAAAAATAGGTTTTCTTACAAAAAGGTGAAACTGTACTGCAACTGTTATTCACTAACAGCCAAATTAAGCCCATTTGCTGATGTTGTCTAGCAATGTAATCACTCAACTCCAGCCTCTATGCTGGATCAACCCGCAAAAACATTAGACATTAGAACAAGTATGCAAGTGTTTTTAGCAGTCTACTGTATAAGTGTGCACTTTGTTTGTGTGCAATTGTGTGTCTGTGCATGTATGTATTCATGTGAAGAACTCACCTCAGCTCTGTAGGGCAGGAACAGGGCGGAGGCAAGGTTTCCAGTGATACCACTAAGGATATAAATGATGGAGATGCGGACCCAACCTGCCAGCTTCTCCAGGTCTCTCAGTATGGTCATCTGGAACACCACCGACACCACGCAGTGTAACAGCCTACACACACAAGTCGGATAATTAAATATCTGTGCAGTCTGCTAGAATTTCAACCATTTTGTTCTATCAAATGTGTTTTTCACGCAAATCTGCACTTTTTTTCATTAAGCGTCCTTGTTGGCCTGTTTTTCCAAATTTCTCACGTGCCTAGTATTAGCACTAAGTATCAGTATTCACATGAGTGAGCAGCTCACAAGCACTGGGGCCGCCTTTACAAATATTTCGTTAAGTTAAAAAAATAAAGGATGCAGATAATGAAACTGCACTTACTGGTAGTATTCATTCATGGAAAATTGCTCATTGACTTAGCTTATTAGGCTTAACACTTTGTCAAAGCATGTTTAACTTTTTTTTCAATTCTGTTAGCACTTACGAAGTGTCACTTCTTAATGGCTACATCTATACTTGAATGGCTGACTGAGGTGAAAACCAGAATTTCATTTTTGTTTTTACTTGAAAAAAATCAAATGAGAAATAAAAAAATTAGGAGACTTTTTAAGACAATTTAAATGTGTTCAAAATGTTTACTTGAAGAGAAATATAATCTTTGTCCAAAGAGGTTTGTGAGGAAGGCGGTGCATACCCAGCATGGAGGAAGAGAGAGAGCCAGAGACGGTAGAACTGATCAGGAACATCGGGGTTGAGGAAGGGCAACAAGCCGCACACATCATCCAGACAGTGCACCTGCACAAGAGTAGTGTATGGGTTCAGCAATTTACTAACATACTGACCTAAACATGCACCTAAGAAACCCGCACACACACTACCTGTGAGCAGAGTGTGGCATCCTCGTGGAAGTAACCATGCATGAAAGAGCAATACTCTCTGGTAGTGATCTCACATCTACAGGAGGGACAAGCAAAATGCTATTCAAATTTTCTCCAGATGACCTGGCAATGCAACTGACTAAGAAGTGGAGCAGTAGACCAAAGTGATATCTGCAGGCAAGTCGGTACACAACACACAAGTCTCACCTGCCCTTAGTTCCAATGCAGCAAGGCCGTCCCTTGATGTTACAGTCCATGTGTCTGTAACCTGTTTGGTTCCACTTTTTGGGGTAAGTGCACACCTGGAGGACAACAAGCAATGAGCCGTTAGACAGAAATGCTGTACAATGATCTTTACCTTTATCTAATTTCCTGTTGTACCCCTCAGAAACTCGATAGTAGCACAGGAACAAATATGTGGTTTAAATGAATGCTAAGGTAGAAATTGATATCCTCTTACCGGCCACTGGGTGATGTCATCCGGCCACATATGAATGTTTGTGGAGGCAGGCTCCTCACACACTCTGGTCCCAACATGCAACACACAAGGGCAAAAGAAGGCTTGAAATAACAAGCAAATGTTGGCAATTAATTGACTTACAAATCCATAATGCAAAAATCTAACTCAATTTTTCTTAATGTTCCACATGTCATGTGGCACAATGATTACATGCATATTCTTACCTAGGATCCTGGTGACAAACAGAACCGGAGGACCTGCTGATGTTCATTTGCTCATTGTTCCATTTAATAAAGGTGGCCAACGTCTCCTGCATATACAGATATTTTGGAAATCAATGTAACAATTTTAATCATTGTGTATACCTATGTTAAAAAATATAGAAATGTCAGTTAATTTATAGCTTAAGAAATGTTAACCTACCTAACATGATCTTTGCATTTTCCCACAAGCAACTTCTAGAAATATCTAGAAAGATTTGTTACCTTTACATCTTGTTGTTGGAACTTACTATTTAAACTCTCTTGACATATTTAATTACTGTAATGGAAAAAATATGCTCAGAAGTTTGCAAAGATTAGCAATTATATGATTACGGACTATAATCGTACATGCATGTGTGTGTGTTTGGAGTGTATGCCATTTCTAGCTTGAGGTGTGTGCAATTTAAGCATATTGAATTGATTTGAGATTTTTTTAATTGCAATTTGTTGGGTATAATTATTTTATATATTATATATTGTCTTTGCTTGACTTCTTTCTCAAACAGAAGGTTTCTTATACTGACAAGCTAACGAACTACGTATGCAAATGCAAGATAAACCACTTACGGAGCAGCCGGAGCTGAGGGTCTGCACGCATCCAGAGTTGTCATTCTGTACACAGCAGCCAGACTCTCTCTCCAGGTCTTTGGCGTTTTGGATCAGATTGACTATCTGTGTGTCCTTACGGATGCATGGTGAGAACTTGGCCCCCAGGTGGATTAGGTCATCCTAAAAAGTGAAGGAAATGACCGTTAACATACACAAACTTGGCATCGTTCAGTAATCTTCATAGAAGAAAAAAAAAAGAAAAAAAGGAAAAAAAAGCGTTTATCTGTCTTTCAACAAGTTATAAATACTGTATTTGTCCACAATACCTCACGTGCTGAATACGGGAAACAAAAATCTGATAATCTGATATTTTGATTGAAGTAGCTAGCTAGAGCATGATAACACAACGTGGGGTGAGGGAAGGTTAGAGCTTGATAAGAGCAATAATATGTGACAGGAAATGCAGTAAGTGATAAAGTTACAGAGCAATGAGGGTTTAACCCTGCCTCAGGCAAAGCAAAAACGGTCTGGTGTCAGAGTGTGAAGTTCTAATAAAAAATTAAAAAAAAAGGAATATCCTTTGTTTTTTCCAACCTGGCTCTGTTCCTTTTAGGACACAGCTCACATCATTTTAGGGAGCCGTTCACTTGGGTTTTATATATGAAGACCAACACCTAATGAGTGAGTGTCCATCTAGGTACAGTAGATAGTAAAAACGTAGTGTAATACAGCAGCCAAACTGAGACCAGCAAGCTACTCACAGAGCTCGGACCAATCCAGAAGTTCTCCTGTTGGATATACTTGACACTCTCATAAACGCCTTTATTCTTCAGCACCTACAGAGGGCAACAGAGTGACACAGTTGGCACATTTTAAGTTCATTGTTCAATGTTCATTCATGATTTTTCCGTAAAGAATAATATAAAAATAATTTTGTCTGTTAAATGCATCTTCTTGTTTGATGAGTTGTAATAGATTAAAAGGGATCATTTTTAAGCTGCTTTCAATATTTAATGCTCTCAGGCATGTATCGATGGAACAGATTATGTAACTGGATCAAAACAGCATTGATTGGTACACAAAAAGCAATAACCAACCACTTTGGCACTACAGATAACAGGATGTTTAGGTCTTCCTGGTAGTAAAATTCAACTAATCAGGTCACAAAATTTCAAGTTAATTCAGTATTTCACAGTAAACCCCAAGGTTTTGAGTTTCACTCACCAATTCCGACGTAGAATGTTGTGCAAACCCCACAGGGGCAAAACCGTATGTACAACAGGCCAGCAAAGTGATTAAAATATGGACAAACGTGATCCAGTAGGCAAAGTAGGGCCTAAAATACAAAGCAGAGACTATGTAAATCAGGTGAAAATCATGACTAGCCAACACATACTGTCAGTCCTGGTGTCAAACATCATATAACAGGGTATAAAAATGTCTTGGAAGAGCATCTAGTCATTCAAGACCTGTGGCTGTGGAAGTCGTCCAGCTGCTTCTGGATGTTGCTGCTGAGGCTGCGCCGGTATTGGCGGTTCAGCCACTTTCCAACGACACCCATGCCGTACTCACGTTTGTGTTTATCAAATGCAAAGTGCTTAACTTGGGAGGCAATACGACCACCCCGGCGGGGGTGTTTCTTTTCAGGGGCTACTGTTGGTGTCCTAGGCTTCCGAGATATGTCCTTACTGGTGCTGGGAGAAAGGCATGAAAGAAAAGACAAAAGCGTGAGAACGAGGGTGAGACAAGAATGTCGGAGGGAGCAGAAGGGGGGGTTTAGATAGATAAACCAGGAAAAAATATGATGTGTAAAAACTAAAACGACTGCATATGAAATGCGGTACATAAATATATTATTGAATTATTATTACACATACTACTGAATAGTTTTGCACTAGGACTATAGGAGCCTGACACAAGTTCAGTGACTTTGTTGTGTATTTACTCACAAACTTGAGAACTTCTGGTCAGGCTGCTCGCAGGGAGCAAAAGCTGCAGATATGGGAGGTGATTCAAATACATCATCAGCCATGGAGTACAACTCATCATGGGCATCAACCTACACAGAAGAGTAATGGAGGTCACAGAGGAGGAAGAATGCAGGAAAAAAAGAAGGGAAACAGTGATTAATTAGCAGCGAGGCCTCAAATGCGTTTACACAATATGATCAAAGAGGGTGGAAATACAGGACACCTGAAATGATGAGCAGTTTCTAAGTTTTATCTGTCTAACATCCCATATTCTAAGAGGGTTTACATATAGAAGGTTTTAGAAGGTGATAGAAGGTTTGACAAATATATACTTATTGGAAGGAAGGAAAAACGTATAAAGAAAGAAAAAAATTGTGGTTTCTGTAGAAAGGGAGCTGTTGAGCGATTAGAAGTGAAAGTGAAATAGACTGGTGGAGAAGTGTGACTGCTGACATTTGCAGGAAGGGAAAGGAAGGTTAAAAATGCCTAGCAAAGAGAAATTGGCTGTTGACCTTGCTGAAGAAGAGCGACTCGGACGTGTCTGCGGAGTCCACGGTGTCCTCCTCCATCCAGCTGGGCCGGACAAAGCTCCTCTTAGGGAAACTTCGATCTGTCTGGGAGCCTGCCAAGCCGCTACGGCCCTGAACAACATAAGCAACGCATAATATGTTACTTTACACATGCATAATATTTCTTAGATCAGTTCTGCTCTACTGAGAAATAAGGTATAAATAATTAAGACAAGCAAAATGTATGTTGACAACTATGCCTCTTCTACCTGGCTTACATTCTAACACACACACAAAAAGGTTTCTAGTACCCCACTCACCCTCAGCAGGTTGGATGCAGCTCGGATACTCATGCGGGCAACAGACTCCCTCTTACGCATAGGAAAGCGGCTGTACCCGGAGCGCTGGCTGGTGAAGGAGCTGAGTGAGGTTACACCCGGGGTGATAGGACCCCCCTGAGTTGTGTGGGTCGTCCTGGGGGAGCGACCGTCCATCTCATCTGGGCAACGGAAGGCTCGCCCCCGTGCCAGGGGATCCACAATCTACCAAAAACAGAGATTAGGGTCAACCTGACATAGATATTTTCATCATGATATTAACATAAACTCTGCCAAACCATACTAAAAAGTGTGCTCTCTGGTACGTTTGTGTGCCTGAGTGTGTGTGTGTGCATGTATTTGTGTTTTGTAAAGCAGGAACCAAATATCTATCAGAGGAAAATTCTTATCACTGGCTTTCCAGATTACAAGAGATGCAGAGACAAGACAAGCAGATGAGGATAGGTACAATAACAAACAAAAAAAAGAACAAAAGAAAAACAAAATACTGGATGATGAGTAGAGCTGTGTGACACAGA
The DNA here is from genome assembly GCF_013103735.1 of Etheostoma cragini. NCBI lineage: Eukaryota > Metazoa > Chordata > Actinopteri > Perciformes > Percidae > Etheostoma > Etheostoma cragini. The sequence goes on from NC_048408.1 coordinate 19,840,420, forward strand.
CTGAAGGGAGGGACATGATTCATCTGGGGCACAGATGGTCCACGTCTGTCACTGTACAGCACTCTACTTTATTAAAGCCAGACACATATTCCCTGTCTCCTCACAATCTCCTTCTCTTACATTGATATTTCTTCCCGTCTCTCAAGAGAAGCCTCTCAGTGTCATAATGTCAAATCACATAGGTGGGAAAATTATTACTATTATAAATGATTACTTGTTAGTTGTCTGTAAAATTGAGTGAAAACTGGAATCCTCAGTGGAAACACCCCATGACTCAGAGCCTGCTGTGTCTCATCCAGTATCTTTTTGCTCTCAGTGTAACTTATTAAATTGGTAGGATATTTTGGTCTAATAATGCAGTAGGCAACCATGATAATAAAGAGGTTTCTAAACCAATTATACTGAAGCATACCTTAATCAGGATGTCAATTAATGGCTGGATTAGAGTGTAAAGCCACGAATTAACTGAATACCTATCTCGACAGTACACTACCTTGGGCATCTTGTGTGTGGCTGGTGAGTCCAGGCCTTGGTCGAAGCTGGAGGCTGTCTCAGGCTCTCTATACTGGGCCTTTAGTTTGCCATAACGCTGGCTGCAGTGGCGCAGGCTCTTCCTGTGCCATACCTGCTGCTTGGTGTCACAGTCTTCCCCAACCCCAAACCACTGGGCTGTATTTCTACAGGTACAGAAGGAAGAGGGTGACCTCAGTATTACATAATACAATCAAATAGCATAAGTTCATTAGCTTAACCATGACATTTCTGGGAAATGTTGCTGAAAAATGCGGTCTATTAATTAGAGGGATTTTGAATAAGTATTTTTATTTTTTGCTGAAGGAACTGTAGGGATCAGAATAGCACTGTTTGACTTTTTAGAGTGAGTGACCTGTAGGGAACAATGCTTGCATCCATCCATCTTCATCCGCTTATCGGGTCGCAGGGGCAGCAGGTCCAGCAGGGAACCCCAAACTTCCCTTTCCCGAGCCACATCAACCAGCTCCAACTGGGGGATCCCGAGGCATTCCCAGGCCAGGTTGGAGATATAATCTCTCCACCTAGTCCAGGGGTCTTCCCCAAGGCCTCCTCCCAGCACCCAGGAGGCATCCTCACCAGATGCCCGAACCACCTCAACTGGCTCCTTTCGACGCAAAGGAGCAGCGGCTCTACTCCGAGCTCCTCTTGGACGACTGAGCTTCTCACCCTATCTCTAAGGGAGACGCCAGCCACCTACCTGAGGAAACCCATTTCGGCCGCTTGTACCCAGTACCCAGTACGCATTTATTGTGTACTATACTTTGATAAGAGTGCTTTCGCTGACTATTTATTGGGGGGGGTCTACTTAAAAAAAAGAAACCTAAATTGGGAGTGTCATGAACAAAAAATAAACAACAATCAAACAACAATATTGTCATCTTACTTGCGGATGCTTTGTGAGAGCGACGTTTGTCTTCCAAACTTTGCCCTTCTGTCTCTGAATGAGAAGCCTCCATCTCCTGCTCCCTCTCTGGCTCCGATGATGCTCTCGGAAACAGAACCACTGGCCTGACCAGCCAAGCTTTTCTTCAGGGACGGTCGTAGTGGCTGACCGAAGAATAGGAAGGAATACTGTTACAGCACAGTTGTTGTTAACGGTATAATAATTATGAACAGTGCTGACACAGAGTGGTAAATGGAAATATTAAACAATTACAGTTGAAGGAATATTACAATAACATAAAAAAGCAGCAGTAATGGCAACAGCAACATGGATAATTATGAAAGTACTTTACAGGCTAATTAGCAGAAAAGAACACAATTAATTAATGACTACAGAAAACACTTAAGATAAAAATTATTATAAAATATAACACTGTTAAAAAAGTAATTAGGTAATAACCGTCATGACTGCATTGAGAAATAAATGGATTAAGTAAACATTTAATGTGGACAGTTGTGTTTTGTCAATACTTTGTATTGTCTGGTATTGCTAAAACGTCCCTGCTCTCTTAAACACCTAATTGTGTATGCTGTTTATAGTGTTCTTCGATTGTGTGGGGTTCAGTGATTCCTGTGAGAGTCCATTATCTTAACCTGCAGTGACTTTGCAGTTGGTGCAGCTAATGGTGCTGTAAGTCGGAGAGTTAATAGGGCTCGAAGCAAGCTGCAAGTGAGCCGTATGTTCAGGTTGTGGGGAATACACTTTTGTCGGGAAAGGGGAATACACTGTTTCTACCACCGTAGAGCCATTGACCGAGCAAAGCAATGGTTGCACATATCAATTCTACAATCACTTTATGAAGGATTTGTGCATTTCATTATCTCTATAAACTTGACAGAAAAGAACCTAGATTAACGACCTAAGTAAAAGTTGTGGCATTCATATTTAGTGGAAGCACCAACTGACAATAACAACAAAGAATAAAACCTTGCAAAATTTCTTATGCCTCAGTTTTACATATACAAAAAAATCTAACTTGAATGTGTAATGACTCCAACTGAAGTTTTCAAACATGTAGTTGTTGAGTATTAACTACAGTACATGAAGTTGCAAAGCATTTACAAATTTAGTATTATTTAAATGTGTCTTAGTAATGGAAAAATTACCACAGTTAGTGTGTTTCTACTACTTCTTTTCTCTCTCCTTAAAGGCGAAGCTACAGTACATGCCAGAGTTCACACTTTATTTGCATCCTTATTACACTAGTTGCTCTTTGTGTTGCTAAAAAGCCACCATTTCTGTTCTAGGCATGGGCTCACAGAGGGAAAATGTATGGCCTTTTGCCCGAAGACTGCAAGACAGCTGTCCAAAATGCCTCCCTGTTCAAGTAACTGGCTATTGAGGAACAAAGGGAGAGCATGCTTCCCCGATTAACATGATTTAATCCCGTTTTTAAATTTAAAAAATAAAGTACTGACCCAAGTCTTTTGTCTTTACCACGTATATGCAAACTAATTCAAATGATTAGTATGCATTGCATCTCCTTCCAAGGAGTCTGAACTGTGCAAACAATGTTGGTGAAAACCTATATAAAGAAGTACAATTCAACTATGTGCCTGTTTAAGCTAACAACCATGTAACTGAAAAACAATTAAGTTCTAGCATACATTTTCAATGTTCAGAATCCATAACTACATCTGTTTGTTTTTATAGTACTATTTTAGGACATAATTCTAACACTTTGGAAATAATTCCAAGGTACCCCTAAGGGTACTAGAACTACCTGTTTTGCAGTGTCGTGGGACATGTTCTCCTCAGGCGGCGGGATGGCTATTACAAGGCTGGGCGGCTTCTTGCTCTTTAGACGACTATCTGGTTGACCTCCGCTTGGAGGAGGCTCATCCCCCCCCTGTGATGCCATCCTGTCAGAATGCTGGAGATTAGAAAATGTTATTAAAAAACATAACAGTTTTGTCACATAATAATGCATGCCCTGTCAAATTCCTGACACTTAAAAGCATTTCCACCAGTTATCACGACAACACATGTGAGCTTGTCCACATTGAACAGTTATGGCACACATATTCTGTAACCCTAATGAGATGTAATGTAATCTCTTCTATTAAACAGGATTACTGTTTTATTGACAGAAAATTTGACAAGCTATGATCATAAACCACTTTTTCAAACATAAAACAAAAATTGTGACTGTCTACAATTATGATATTAAATACTTCTGCAAAGAAATATGAACTAGTACTTCTAAAACATATCATATCTTTACTAGTAAATGCATTGTTGACATGGTATATGTAATGCTATGCCTTTATTTGAACTGGATCTCTCGGGCAGGGTAAACATTTAACTAAGCTTAATACTCATCTAACAAGAATAATAGCTACAAACAGCACCAAATGCTCTGATTTAGAATTTATATCAAATATTTATTTTGGGACATGTGCAGAGGAACCACCCTTTTCCTTTATGGCCTCAACAATAACTCAAAAACTATTACAGTCTATACCAACAAACAGGTTCTTTAGCGGCAGCTGGCTCTCCAGTTCATTCTGCAAAAAAAAAAAAAAAAGAAGAGATTGCCAACATCCCCTGCTTTTTGATTACCTTCATAGGCAATTTCTTAAGTGATACTTGAATGGTTTGCATTCACTTCCAGCAGATGAGAAATGGTGTTACATCAAGAATAGTGACCGTATCTTGCTACACAGCGCTTAGGTCATGGATTTAAGTTAATGTAATTCTAAGGGTAGCGATGGGAGGAGAGGAAGGGTGTTACGATGTGTGATGAAGGAGGACCCAAGCGCAGAGTAGGGGAGAGCTTGAACAAGCTTTATTAACAAAAAAAGTCCACAAAACAAAAGATCCAACGGAAGCACAAAAAGTCCCAAAAAACAAAAGATCCAAGGCAAAAAAAATTGCCAACAGTCTGGAAAAAAAAAGGGAAGGCAAAAATAGCGGGTGGGAAAACCAAAGTAGAAAACTCACTTGGGAAGACCAGAAACTACTCACGGGGAAGAAACGCAGACAGGAAAACACAACAGATCACGTGGGCTGGGCAAACTGACTGGACAAAAGGATCTGACAGAAGCCAAGGGAAGCACAAGGTAATGTGTACTGTATGCGTATGACCTTTGTAATTTAATATCAAAGTAGTGCAGGTTATCGCAATATGGTGCATTTTCATTCGAGAAACCATGACTGACAAAATTACCAGGTGCACATATATTTCTTTACTTGATCCAGTGAATAAATACATGACAATTCAACGTACTCCATCTTAAGTGGTGCAAAAATGATCCAATTTTGATGCCAAAAGCAGTCCTGCTCCATGATTTGCAGAATTGCCCACAGAGCAATATTAAAAAGTGAGAGCCACATTGGCATAAACCGCACAGTGAAATCTCTCTGCTCACGGATTGTTTCATATTATACAGGCCTCAACGCTAGCTTCTTAAAATGGTTGCCAGCATGGCAACCATTTTTAATAATTGACATGTCATAATTGACATTACGGTTGCCATGTTTAAAACTGGCTGTATTTGGAGCAATTCATGTCTTATGTAACTATACCACATATTTTCATAATGAAACAATGAGATGGCTTGCAATATAATTTCCCACAAAAAAAAGGTGGGAATTTAAACGATTACTAAAAATGTAATAACAATAACTAGTAAATTGCTGTTAAAGGAAAAACACAGATGAGAAAAAGGGTATTTTACAATAACTTTGAATGCACAAAGAAGTTTACCAATTTTAAGTAACCACAACTTGTATTCCTGTGACCATAGTGCTAGTTTGTGTTTTTTAGCTCATAGCTTTAGCGGCAGACGGTTGTACGTCCCGCTGTTGGAATCCTCTACAATGAAATACAGTCACACTTTTACACAGCTTCAGCTTTTTTTTTTTAAAGATTATTTTTTGGGGCTTTTCCCTTCATTATCAAGTGACAGTGGATAGACACAAAAGGGGGGGAGAGAGAGATGGGGGATGACACGCGGCAAAGGGCCGCAGGTCGGATTTGCTGTAGGACTCAACCTTGGGCGAACGCTCTTACTGGGTGAGCTAGAGGCCGCCCCAGCTGTCAACATTTTAACTGAGTTTATTACTGTAGCTAATGTTTGGCCAACGTCACCTGCTGCTAAGTGTAACGTGTCATTAGTGTTTACTAGTGTGACATGTAGCAATGTTTCTGTTGCCTGTAACATCTGTTTCGGAGCATTAGAGAGCAACGCACCGTAATTGAGGCACTGAAATACGTGTTGCTATTCCGTCTGGTAGATACCGGGCAACAGTCCCATATTAGCACCGGATTTTAACATGGTGAACAGAAACGTGCGTCACCTGTATCTTTTCACGGCAAAAGCGTGTGTGTGGGAAGAAGTCACACAGCAGCTGAAATGTTGTGTTTCATGGTTTAAACTTTACTGAGACAACCAAATAAAATACTGACTATTTTAAATAAATTAAGATTAAGAAAGAAAAAGATTTTCCAGTTTTGATTTGTTTTAAAAAACACGCAAATATTGGTGGTTGCCAAAGGGGGCAACCAGAGCCCACGAAATGGTTGCCAATTGACTTAATCTGGTTGCCAAGGGTACTCAATCAGAAACTCCAGCACCTAAAGTACTTAACTTGGACCACTAATGAAAAAGCAACTGATAGACCAGCTGTCAAGCTGTTGGGAGTGACACCCGATGAAATCAGATGACAGCGATCAATAGTGCTCTTAAATCATCATGCACCCTCCAGGTGGTTGGTAATCCATTTCCTTTTCCTCGGCTTTAACTGGAAACAGCCTTGCAATAATTTTTATTGATTGCATATAATAATGGTGATCTAGTAGTTGGAGCTTCTTCTACATTCATTACAAGTTGCTATTCCTTTTGCTGTTTCTATCAAGATCACTATTTCTTACAGTCAGTGTTAACGAACACAATCACATGTATGTATGTATGTATGTATGTATGTATGTATGTATGCTGTCCAACTAACACAGAAATCACATCTGCAGATCCATAACCAGTCTGTCTGCTCTGTAACTAATAATATTTTTAAACTTACTTATCTCTGTCCCTCAGTCTTTACCAATCACAGCCTAAAGCCAAACAACGAGCCAGTCTATTCTTGGAGCTCAGAACGTCTCATAGCATTACACAAAATGTCCAGAGAAATCAAAGGCAAGAGAAGACACAAGCCTTGGCCAACACATCAATTATGTCATCATAGTCTTGAAAGCCTTGAAGTTGTCCTGGAGTTGTGGTTTATAAAATCAATACGAGACCCTGGGTGTCTGCGGCAGGAATGGCAGCAGCAGGGAAATCAGACACCACCCCAGTCAATAGCCTAGTTTCCACTACAGAGCCAAGACACACTTAGACAGGGCTTTCACATATTGTTCATTTTTATAATGTCTTTATGCTAATAGGGGTGTATATTTCAATTCTTCAAACAGTGGTTTGAATGTGTGATGAATATTTCAAGCTTGGCCAGAAAGCCAGATTCTGTTCACTTTAAACAGAAAGGCTGCTGGCGATCGAGCCAGTGGTTTAGTGGAGTAGTGGGTAGGGGCTGAACCCACCCACTTAGATAATGAATTAGCTAGGAATTTGGCTAATGGACAGAGTGCTCAAGAGGTGGGGAGGCTGCTGCTGACAGTCTATCAATGTAGACATACAGTTGATAGGATCCACATAACTAATGGGAAAGATAACAGAGACAGAAACCTAACTCTAACCACATTTAGCAAGAAGCACCCAACTGTGTGACCTGGAGCAGTTTTAATAGAGGTTGATAATTATTTATTTTTAATAATGTAAATGTTTCTGCATGCTGTCTTATCTGCAAGGAGAAAGTTGCCGTTCTGTAGGAATAAAGTCTCAAGTTGCATTACTTTAATCAACATACACTGCTAGGTACGACGAAAAAGGAGAGAAAGATGAGTTGCTTAGAGTGTACAATTGTACAAGTAATGTACAATACATTTTTGCAATATACTTATTGCAAAAATGTATTGTACATATACATTATATATGTGTAATGTATATGTATTGTACATATACATTATAGTATATGTATTGTACATATACACATATGTATTTTTCAGTGTTCGAGCAGCCCCAAAAGGAGAGAACAAAATGGCCAGTGTCCTCCAGGTTTAGACCCCTTGATACAGAACATGGAGAGGAATTCAACAAACAGTATGTAAGTCCATAATGAGGGAGTGTGTATGAATAGTATCTACTGTAATCATTTTACAGTAGGCTAGGTAATGCTGAGCTACATATATTCAGATTTGCTCATTGAAATGAGCAGTGTTGACAAATGACACTAAAATTATTAGACGGCTCCACAACACACAAACTGAGAATGACACACTGGTGTTTAGCAGCATGCATGTTGTAACTATTGATGCCACCAACGGGAAAACTATCTTAAGAATAAGTTCAGTTATTTTTGATGAGTATATGACCGTGATTTCCCCGACCTGTATCTAGGAATGTTAGTACGTCAGCAAGCAGCAGCACCATAAGTGCTGTTTGCCAAATAAACATGGACCATGTCTTTTTAATTTCATCCGCGTACTCTCTCTCGTACTAACCACATCTAGTTATTGTGATGGTTGATTTTCAAATGTGACAAATGGGTTTTGGGCAAATCACATATAGAATATTACCCTCCACTTGTGCTTTCTATAAAAAAGGATGAAATGACAAGAAATAAAAGACTGAAGTCAAATCAAGTCAAGCTTGCTAAGAAGACAATTAAAACCTACAAAAAAAAACATTAAAATAGAGGAAACATTAGAAAACACGATGACTCCCCATCCATTCCATGTGTCAAGTGAACTTGTCAACTTACTCACTGCGGACTCAAATGAGTCATGTGTCAGAGCAAAGAAGGGGAATATCCACAGTGACATCATCCATAGCTAATGTCATCACATGACATGGAAAGAACCAGTCCACCAAGTGCCTTTTTAGCGTCCAACAATTCACTAGTTCAACAAATACTAGTACATACTACTACATACTAGTAGCTCAGTCCTTAGGAAGTTGGGCACTGCCAGCAAGGCACCGAACCACCTTCAACCACTCTTGACATCGCTCCATTAGTGGATGTATAAGACCTAAGCATTGTGGTTAATAAAAACAGAGTGTAAATTGTAATTTCAATCAGAAATCAAGATCAATAAAAGAATAAAATTTTAAAGTAATAAATTATAAAAAAACACTTGACCATTAATCAGGGGAAGTGTACTATCAGTGTGTCCCCCTTGTGTTTGGTAAAATCACGTGTGTTCCTGAGAGTGTTACTATGGTTCAGTCTCTTCTATGGGTTGGGAAAATAATCAATTCTTAGATGCATCCCAATTTTCTCTAGAACAATTCAATGGTTGATTCTGAAAAGTTAATTGATTTTATAAGAAAATGTGTTGATTTTTATTTAAAAGTTACTGTCTCCAGACAAGTACAAATCAGAAAACAGGATGGGAAAATGGACAACAAGTTAGAGTTTAGGCAAGAGTGCAGAAACAAACAAAACACACAAAAATGCCACATTTTTTAAAAGTTTTGTGCACACACATGCACACACACACAAACAATAATTAGGCAAAACACACACAGGCTGTTCATCATCTTCATCACATTACATCTGCCCATCTCATGTTTGATGTTCTATGAAGCCAATTCTCCACCTTTAAACATGACTGACATGGAAGATTCCTGTGAGAGAAGGTGACGTTCACAAGCATGTTTAAGGCATGGAATGACTACAAAATAAAAACCTCAGTAGAGACATTTCATTCTGTGTATGTCAACATCTAAGCTTTGTATAGCCGCTTTGCCTAGTAAGTGATTAGAAAAATGAGTAACAAACTCGGATTTATATGTAGATTTTTAAAGTCATGCATGGAAATGTACATAAAAAATGTTTGCATTGAGATGCATTGATAATGACTTAAATATCAAATCATTGGCCTCTGAATCAAATCGAATAGTGAGGTGCCAAGAGATTCTAACCCCTAGTCTCTTCCCTCCTGGGAGAGGCCTGCCCAGGGAATGTGTTCATTAGTATACCTGTTTTACTGACGCTCAAAGTAGTGGTATCCGTTGTGAACCTGGAGACAGGCTGGACTGTGCTCAGTTACTCAGAGCTGTATAGTTTGGATACATGGAACAGGTTGCAACTGCAGTCAGGACAATGTGTCGCCTCTCTTATACAGCCCTACAGAATGCACATGTAGGGGTGTAGGGAAGATATCTTGTTTCATTTTCTGCCACGCTCACTCTGCACAGCATAGCAGTTGACGAGTTCATATGGACCAAGCACTCTAAGGTCGTGTACACACAACCTACGTCTTTCCATTCATTTTAAATGGGGGGTAGTGTGTATAGTCTGCAGTGGTGACATATTCAACTGTTGGTGAAATTCAACCTGACGTCACCCTGCAGTAGTCACTGTGTGTGTTGTGTACTTTCATGTAATTTCCCCTTAAAAACATACTACTGTGTGTTGTCACGTGGCTCCGCCCGATCCAGTCTGAGACATGGAAGCAACATGGAGGAGCACTCAAACATTGAGCAACTGGAGCAGCTTGTACAAAACAAAAGCAATGTCAGTTGTTTGGACACATTCTGGCTTCAGTAAAGACAACACTGATGTAATATGTATATAATATATACAACTATACCAAGGATACAAGTCCGATTTTCCAGGATTGGCTATATGCTTATTAAAATGAGCTTGTTTGACAATTAACAAAGTTATAATTGTGAAGTTTTTTCCCTAGTTTGTGGAAGAATTGGGTGCACAAATTTGGCAGGGTATCTATTTTTCTTTTTTTTTTAAATGCTATTTACCATTACATTTTGTGTCTCTGTGCGATTTTGTCTTGTTTTTTAGGGTTGTTTTGGGTCTCTGTGGTCATTTGGCATCAGTTTGTGTCCCTGTGTGGTAGTTTATTGCCTCTTTCTCAAATCATTTTGGACCATTATTTCCATAACTCTGTTTAAAACGTCGGAAAAGCAAGGGCAGATAATAAATAAAAAACCCTCAAAAAGCTAAGAGACAATACTTAAAGCTAAAGAAGTCCAATTACAATTATTAGATCTGATCTGTAAGTTTTAGTTTGTTTATTTGGCTTAGGTGCTGCACCAAAACCTTATAAAAGAGAGGAAAAACCCCTCATATTGTAGATATGAGTATGTAGAACTACAGTACCTCATACTATTAGTTTATAGTATAAAAACATCAACTATGCCTACTTCAAAAGCAACCAAACAGTTAAACCTGCTGTATATTTTTGGCATTCTTCTCACATCTGAGCTAAGGGAATTGCTGAGAAACTTCACTATGCGCCTCCACAAGCTTGTTGATGCTGCTTACTGCGTGGAGAAAAGAGTGAGTCTCACTCAACTAAACGGTTGTGTTTGCCAAGCTATGCCTTCTTTCGTACTTTTCCATTTTAAGCTTTTCCACGGCCTGCCAGAGCAACTTGTTATAGGCCATAAATGTTCAAATCTACTTCATGAGTGCAGTAGGCAAAATGAGCAAGACCAGTGTTACCACTTGCAGACCGGGATTTGATAATTAAACATTACAAAAGCAATAATAAATTTGACTCAGGCGTTGCACATTTAACATGTCACATCGTGGTGCTTCTGATTTGTGAGAATGTGTGATAATTGAGACCTCGGCTCCAGACAAAGTTGCACAACCTCCTTCCATTTTTGCAGAAACTTAAGGCTCATGCTTATTCACACTTTCTTCAACTACAGTAATCAGTAAGTAGGGCATTCATTATACAGCCGCTGGAGAGTGACAGGAAAGGGAAGAGAGCACTGTAGAGGGGACGACACACGGCTAAATCAAACCCAGGCCGCTGCCAAGGACTCAGCCTGCATGGGGTGCACACTTTAACAGGTGAGCTAGAGGTGCCCCACACTGATACAAATCAACACTGAATAAGTCATTTTAAGATTAGCATTATGAACAAGTCTGTAATCTTGCTCTGCATATTCATAGTGGAAATAGCTGTGTTTCCGTTGATGTACTTGCAGTTATAGTGACGCTCTTGGAGGCTAAAAGAGGAACTGGCCCTTAGAAACTGTGTCATCCATTCTTTTCTTAACATTCACAAAGTCTTGCCTTGTAGATCCGTACAAGGACATATACAACAGCATGTGTAACTGTAAGCTGTTCATTGTGTTTATTATAACTATTTAAACATGTTCACCATAGACCTCTAACTGGATTAATTCATGTGAAGTGTTTTAAATGCATTAAGCGTTTTTTATCCATGGATAAGATGCAAGATAGCTGCACACATGATTAACTAAGTGGCTTACAGAACAGGTGTGATTCAAATTATAAAGCCTCAGTGCAACGAGGAGTTGGGAGTAAATATTAGTGGGAATTATAACACGTTTCATAATTAAGACTAAGGACCGCATTAAGGGTTAACATGAGTACAAGTAAAGATGTTCAGACAATGTTCGCATCCTCACAGTCTGTGTCTCGCGCAGCCAGTACGTGTGTGGACTACGCCAAGTGCTAATTTGTATGTGGGAGTTGACCACACTAACAGCGTGATCTAGAATAGTAACATGAGTAGATGTTGTGTATGCACTTCCAGTCAGTTTACCATTTCTCATTGGAAATAGCATAGATGTTAAAACATCTGATTAAACTAGACTTGTCAAAAGTCCTATTTGCACAAGACTAGTATCACCAGGGGACATTGATTTTACTGACATTATCTCCCGGATATGATGTCAAGGCTCTGTCGAAACGTCAATCATTTATGATTGCCAACGGCAATCGCCATATCAACCCTAAATCACAAAATGCTGATTTGCACAACTGTAACTATCAAATGAAAGGATGTTTTGCTGCCTCGTCATCTTTACAATAAGCTAACTACAGAATGAGAGATTGGGGATTTAGTCTATCAAAGTACATTACTACCTTACCCCTGAAATCCTAAATAAAGACATAATAGAGTCAAATAGCCAAATATTCTCCAGTTAACTATTCAAATATAAATACATGCAAACAGCAACTAATTTTCTTTCCTGTTTCCTAGAGATGTGACGAGATCTTGCGATATTAAAAACATGACGATATTTCTCCTCAAGGTGAAAGTAGTCTCGCAATATCAGTACACAACTGCAGACCAGCAGCCTGTATGGAGTCTGGCTTTAACCTCAAAATTAGCATAGAAGATGAAACTTTTGCAGAGCAATAGCGGAGTTGCAGCTGAACAAAAAACGGCCTGTGTACCCAAGACTGGGAAACGTTGGAGGATACCGAAGCTCTTATTGAAGTGTTCTTTAAAGTAGTGTTAAAGTCTCGTCTCTTAACCCAGTGCGTGTTTTTTGTACAAAGAAGGCTTTCTTCAGGGCCATGTCACGCCACGCCACATCACGTTGGCTACAAGCCAAAAAATTAAAGAAAGTGTGAGGGAGAGAGGAATATTTTCAAAAGCTGGAAGTATTGTCATTATATAAACATCTCTGATATCCAACATGTCACTGCTAGCAGAAGAGCAGTGGACCTCTTTTCTCGCCTTGTGCACACAGGCAGAGCGAGTTACTATGGTTCTGGGAATCTGCGTCGCCGCGTCTTTTTCATGAAATCAACCTATGTTAAACACGACAGAAAACTTGATAGGCTTTTATTTATGTGCGATAATCTTCCTAACAAACAGTAACACCCGGAATGCAGAATGTTTGCAGTTCTGCAGATTTACTGATAGTTGACTCCTCCTGTAAGATTATTATTGTTCCAATAAGGTAGAATGAGTTTCAAAAAGGAGCTGGCAGGTTCTGCGTGCCTCGAAAGTAAAATAGTATTATAAAGACTAATGTAACTTACTTCTTTTAAAGATAATTTTCAGGCTGTTCCGCCTTTAATGGAGAGGACGGAAAGGGTAGAGAAGACCTGCAGAAAATCGTCACGGATTGGACTTGAACCCTGGACCTCTGAGTTGAGGCACGTGCCTACTCTACCAACTGAGCCAACCTGGCCACAATGTAACTCATTTCTTTTGATTCTAAGTAATATTGTTACTTGTTAAGGAGTAATAATTAAAGAGTAACAGATATCACTTCCTGAGTAACTTGCTCAACACTGCTTGTCACACCCATATTGTTTCAATGTTGAACAAAGTGAGTTTTCTTAATAAAGCCTGCCTGTCTCAACAAACCGAGCTGTAAATGGAAGACCAGAAAGGACTGTGTGAGAAAGCGCTTTTAATGCACAGGGCCAGCAGTCTGGTGGCACAATGCCTTAAAAAATGAAGAGGAACACCCTGCTTTAACAAGACCTTTTTAAAGACAATCAAAACCTTTCAATGGCAGCATTGAAATGACATCCTCTTGATAGACTTCCTATACTTTAGGTAGACAACATGTTTGGTTTGGTCTGCATGCAGTCTCGCGGTGTGTGAACTGATCATGACTAAGCCGGCCATTATGCCAGCAGAAGATTAAGCAGTTGAATGCTACTGAAGGTGTGGGAGTCTGAGAGTGTGTGAGTTTCAGTGGTAGTGTCTGTGTGCGCTTCCACACAGTCATAGCAACAATCGAAACTGCCTCCTCATTTTTAATTTCCAAACACAATATCTCTTGATAATGACTCTCTAAACAAAACCTTGGTTCTTTACATATCCCATTATCCATCTTTGGCTGATATTAGCACTTTGGTGGCTCAAACTAATCAATAGCTCCATTTAGAAGACAGTAATTTAAAAGTTCACTATTGCGGTATCTTGTTTGAAAAGGACCTTGGCTTCAACCTAATCATTCCAGAGAACTATTTTCTGCATGTGTCTGCATGCCCTAAGCAGCATAACAGCACGCTGCTATGCAATACCTACTATGCAAACAGCCTTGGTCCCAGTCCAAGAGTTCCTCACAATCCTCAAGATGTGACCTAATTATCTAGTATTAATACAGTGTGCATTCTGTACATATATAAAAAAAGATATTGCTACCCTATTGTGTTTTTCCTCTTCATCATTGGTGCAACAAGTACGTGCATGTGTATATGTTGCAATATGTTACCCAAAACAGCTAACTTCTAAAAGGGTTTTGTCAGACATTTTGTGTACTCGTGGATTTTGCAAGAAATGCAAAAGGAAAATGAGCAGTCTCAATGCCACAATAAATGTAAATAGTGGATACATAAACTACCCTCTGTGCCACTAAGAGCTTTACAGCAAAGCTACAGAAATCCTTTTAAGGTTTCTAAGTTTTTGGGTTTCAAAGCATTTCCGGTGTGTCCCAAGATAAAGCGTCATGCACCGTGGAACAACATTTGGCCGGCCAAATGGCTGGTAAATGTTTACCTTTTACCAGCCACCCAGCAGATTACAATTCTTTTTTTGGCTGCTGAGTGAAGCAAATCTCCTACTCATTTGCATATTAAAACAGCATTTGGATGGTTAATGGTGCTAATATTCCAATAGCCTAGCCAGTCACTCAATACTCCTCGCATACTGTTACTAAAGTGGGTTGTTATTATAAAAGAAGAAAGGCACACTGTTTGGGCATTTTACTGAAATATGATCAAATCTTAAAAGATCACGGAAGGAAAGCCCAAAGAGGGAAGTGATGGCAGGATGTAACTGCCTGTGACACTGACAGACTGGAAGACTCTGAATGCAAATGGAAAAAGCTAAGGTTTTCCAAACTACAAACTTCAGGAGCAGTGAAATGAGATACTGTATATTCTTCAGGCACCACATTCTTCTTAGATAAAAAGAACTGTAGTACAGTGTTGATGGGGAGGTAACAATGAAGAAATGGAAACCTTTGATGTAAGGCTGCTCAATATAGTTTTCTTAATCGTCTTCACAATATCAGCTGACGCAAATATACTTGTTGCTGCGGCATAATGCGGCAAACACTCAGAGATTCTTTGTGTTAGTTGAAATAAAATAAAAGAAGGAAACTGCACTTGAAAATGTAATTGTCTTCTTACTTGTTTTTTATTGACACCTTTTATGTTCACTTCAATGTTCAATTTCTTCAATAAAATAACGTTGGAAATGATTTCCTTCCATTTATGTCCAGCCCTAGCGGGGAGTGGGTGGTAGAACGAGTGAGAAGGTGATTACCTTTGGAGCAAGTATTGACTCACGACGACCAACGTGTGCACCAATTGTGCACTTACAGTAACTTGAGATTATGAAGGGGGGGTTCATTTTAACTGTTCACTTGAAGCAGTTTTGAAAAAGGAACTGTATTGTTGAAACTGATCTGTATACATTATCATTGCCTTTTACTTTGTCTTAATGTTTCCCATGATGTAGTTATCTTATAAGACATTCAATAGCAGCGTGTGACTGGCACTTTCAGTCTTCACCTCATATAGTGTTGAGAGTAATTAGAATAAAAGACTGCTCTTGCTGTAGAACAAAACAATGAAAAAAGTAAATATAAGATAAACACCACAGTAATGCTGTGATAGATATTACAATGATAATTGTGTCCACATCATCCACCTTGGTAGCTACTTTGTGCGTAATTTCTGTACTAATCACATGTTGGAAGAGCAAGTATCTACATGTCCGTGGTGGTTGAAAACAATTCTAGTGGGAAAATAGTACTCTGCACTGGCATCTGAACTTACTGTACCACACCGTAACCAACTACTACCCATCATTCGACACCCCTGCAAAAACAACAAACATTTTCACCCAGTTTAAACACTGTTTAGTGACTGACAATTCCAATGATATAGTGAGCTTGCTAAACAGGTGTTTTCATGTTTATGTTAAGGTCTCCTACACACATTTCTGAGACAGACAAATATCTGATAATGTTAACAGACCATTCTAAGAATTGCTAGTAGAAAAAACCTGTACCAAATTGTGTAACTCTTTGTAGGAGGTGGAGAGGCAACTGTGAGAACTGTGACACTATATGAACAAAACAGCAGTCAATTTAATGACTGACTGGACTGTCTAAGCTATAGCGTTAGTTTAGTCATCACCACTGTGTAACTAAATATTGCTTTACCTATACCAGAATTGAAAAATTCTCCTATCTATAAGCTAGCTAGGTAACTTGACAAATAGCGTTAGCGGTTTGTTTTCGTCAAAAATCAGATGAAAATGAGTTTCAGACGCGGTCATTCGACGTTAAACACACCCTCCTGCATTCTTTGACAAATAAATGGGAGGGGTGTAACGACAGATGAATTGTCGGCACATGGCGACTATCTCTTATTAACTTCAAAGGGATAACATGATATTTGAGGAATGATATTTGTCCCGGCGGGTAACGTTAGAGCAACAAAGAGGTTGTCGAGGCACGCGTTCAGCGGCTCGTCTAAGCTAACGTTTTTTTTGTCCTTTAAAATAGCGGTTCTTAATCCCACCTTATGTTGAAAGTTTCTTTAAAATGTATCCGAGTACTTATGCACCGCCCTTTTGAGATATTTAATATGTTTGCATTTTAAAAACTCAATGACCGTTGACTCAAACACTTTAAGTTAACGTTAACTTTTAACGGCTTTAACGTTCCAAAAACAATAGAAAAGTTGTCTTTCCACTCACCTCCAAGACGAAACAACAGGATATTGTTCATTAGCAGAGGGTTTGTCCGAGAAAAAACAATACTGCAAACTACTGTCCGCCAGTGTGTCACTAGCTACTTCCCTATTTCTCTCTTCCAACAACTGCAGTTCCACGAAGGAGCAGGGGGCGGAGTTACAACTTATTGTATGCACAGAGTTGACGAGCAAGGCCAGGTCCAACCATTGGGTCCAACCCTCCAAAGATGGCCCAGCCAGCGGGCCGCTTGTGGACATTACGGAGCAAGAGGCTACAGCAGAGATTTTCAACAGGGGGTCCGCGTGACCCCTAGGGGTCCTAAGAGTTAGTGCAGGGGAGCCGTCAAATTAGGTTAAAAAATAAGTTTATGAAAGTTTTTTTGTTCAAAAATTAAAATATCTAACAAGTACAATACTATGAATCCAGCATATCGGTAAAAAACATTTGTATATATGTAAAGTAGTAGTGGGTCCCTACTCTGTATATATATTTCATCAAAGGGGTCATTGGGTTAAAAAAAGTTGAAGAACCCTGGTCTACAGTAATAGATAGTGATTAACTCCTGCACACCATACTTCTCAATAATGATCATGCAGTTGATACATTAGTGGTTTAAATCTAAAAGTGTTAACAGCTAATGCCCATTCCATACTGTATTTGTATTTAATACTATGCAACTTTAATCAATTCTCTAGGAAGAAATTACCTTTTATACACAGCAGGGTTACTTATAGCACTTGGTTGACATGGCACAACTTGAGTGTTAGGGGGAAAAAAAATCTGATTTATTTATTGAACTTAAAGGGGTACACTTGCAATTTAGTAGTATCCTTCCACAAAGTTGGAAAACAAAGCATGGTCAAAATTGACGCAACAGATGAAGATATCTCCTGACCTTAGTATGAGTCATGCCCAAAAAATGATGGATCCCACAGTTTCATTAATCCATATTGACAGTGCCAAACCCCTAGTTGATAACTTTCTGGCTCTCTGTAAAAGTCTCCAGCCCAGTCCAAGATACTTTCAGACATCATCAGTTATTTTCTTAGACATTAGAAATCATTTCCAGACTCGTACAACTATGTCCACGCCTGAAAAGCACTAATCGTGATTGATCTATGTCTGCTATACCACTGACACTTGCAATTATTTACATTGTTCTATGCTTTATTCTTTTACTTATTTCCTTCTGTAGCAGGATCCTAGTGTCATCTACACTGAAAGGTGATCAACTTAATTCAAGCGGCTTTCAAGTATACTATGGTGCTAAGTTTTTGATTTACATTAGCATGTTAAGTTCTTCCAGTACATTTCACATGAAAGTGGTAATGTATGTTATCAATAGTGGGCCTTAAAAACAGTGTTTTCCAAAGTTGATGTAATACAGTTCAAGCTGATTTACTGATCAAGACAGATACACACAATACACATGATTTAGTTTTTTTTTTTTATCAACATAACTTACAGGTCAAATTAATTACCAGCCATTAAAACCATGTTGTTTCTATTTATTATTACACAATAAACATCACACAAATATGCTCAACAAAGAGCTTAGTTATTATATGATAATTGTTCCCGTGCAACAGAAATTAAGGGAATAAAAGTCATACATATACAGAAATGAAATACTATAAGCCTTGTAAGCACAATCACCAATTACTTACATTAACAAAAGAAAACTTCCTCAGGCACATAATTATTTAACAAATCAAAAAAAAAGCAACAATTGAAGTGAGACGAACAAACAGAGAAATGTATCTTTTTAGATAAAACAGATGTTGACAAAATGTTTGAAATTGGGAAAAATTACAATGAAAAAAGGTTATAAATTGCTAAATATCGCAGAATATTGCATTATGTTTAACATCGTATCGTGGCAAAAGTATCGTGATGATATATCGGGAGGCGTCTGGTGATTTCCACCCCTAATATTTTTGTGTGTTGATCTATTGCTACTTTTATTCACCGTCATCTGCCATTCGGATTAGGTTGCTGAATGCGAAAAATAAACTACTGCAGATGAGTTGAGATAAAGCTAGAAATAAAAATCAAACAAGTCTCTGAAATATGATACATTTCTGTTTGCTAAATCCGGTTATTATAGGTTTTTCCAAACCGTTTCTGACACTTTAATAACAGATATAGAATCATTAATCAAAAACGATCCAGTTTGCACAAAGTTCATCATATATGAATCAGAACAATTCAGTCAGCAGGATTTGACCGCTGCAGCATATTAATAGAATTTTTTTAAGTTTGTAGTTTAAAATGTGCTTGATTAAAAACAAAACAAAAAATAATAAAATAATCCATGTAGATGTTGGCTAGGTTTTTTTACCATTCATTATAATATATCAACCTCACAGCAGGGAGGGAGAATACTAATTCACATATACAGTGCATACGTGTTCTCATTAAACACTAAATTGGCAGAAATTCCCACTTCCTGTCGTCACAGGTGCTTATTACCCATTTGACATTTTACCACTATCTGCAGAAACCGTTCTGTCCAACAAATACATTCAGAAGCATGTAGACAAGATAGTCATTATTTGTTCAAATGGTTGAACACACAGACCGTTCATAAACTGAGAAATTTAGTACAAATCACCCCAAAGATGTTCATTTCATCTCCAGTAAGTCTTTGTAAATCCTTCCACTTTCTCATATATTTTGTCTCTTGATGGACCTCTCTACTCTCTATCGTGCTCAGCTTCTATCAAAGAAGTAGTACCGGTATATACCCTACACACTAGTATCTGTGAAGTGGATCATTAAAGTATAACAATGTGATTCAATATACAAGAAGAAATGCAACCAGTGGTGGGGCTGACAGTTAAGGCAGTTTTGCCTTGAAATTCAGCAACTGGGAAATTTTAAGGATTTTTTAGTGTTGTAAAAACTTGTTAGCATTGGAGACCATCGTGCCTGACACGAATTCAAGCTGCCATCAGCACAGTTTTTTTTTCTTCTAAAAACATGCACTTTTGGTGAAGTATCAACTTAAGGCAGCGAGGAACAGTTTGGTACAATGCAGGACATCGGCTTTTAAAGGCATAGTGATTATCTTCCGACCGTTTCAAAATGGTTTTTGTTGCAGTATTTTACAGGGGAATATTTTTATATTATCTTTACTTGAGGTTTCCATTGGACATTTGCTCTAATTCGCTCTAATTATCTAATTCAAACATTTTGACTGGCGTTTAAGTAAGTCATATTACACAATCATTCAGAGGTATGGAGGGGTAAGGGGTGTCCCAGGCTTGTGCAATTCCTTCTTGATGTCTACAGTATTGATAAAGGTCATGGATAAATAAATGCCTCTTTAATAACAACAAACAGCACAGGGTCTTTTCAAAAAACCATTGGTCCTCGTCGTCAAGGGAAACAACCAAAACTGATTTTGCTGTTGGTTTGTTCCTAACATAAAAATCTGACATTATGTAACGTTCATAATCACATTCTGTTCTTGTTAGAAAAAAGAGAGATGGCATTCCTATCTTGGCTGGCTCATGCAGAGGAGCCATCAGGCACGCAGTAGAAAGTGAAGAAAAGATGGGGGAAACTGAAATTTTAAAAACTTCACAATGGAATTTCTCTACAGAAAACCATGTCTTCTTAAACGGCAAGTAATTGATTGTTTTCAGTATTCTCAAAGCTATTTTTCAAAATAATTATTTCATTAGAGATTTTTAGATAGAATTCTAATTTCTGGTATTGCTTCTAATCTCCTCATAAATGCATTTTCTTGCGATTGTTTCAGGTTGTCCTCCCCATTTATAGGTCACCAATTTTACATCATCATTCCCCATCATTAAAGAGGAAAAATGTAGACAGACCCAAAATGTGACAATACAACAAGGCCTTTAGAGTGGCTGATGGTGTTTAACATGACCACACATAGAGAGTAAAGTAGGGAAGGCTAAATTCCTTCAGACTGGTAAATACCAGCTGATGGAAAGTAATGGCCATCCTGGTGTTGATATTGATTGGGGTTAATGTGGTTACGTATACGGAGATTTGAAGGGTTGCAACCAGGATTTAAGGTGCAAGGGGGTCAGCTCACAGTTTGGACCGCAGGGGTTTCAGGTACTTGTGGAAGGATTCATGGACCTGGGGAAGAAGAAGGAATATCGAGCATTTGTTAAGCTGAAATAACAGTCAAGGGGGGAAAGACATGTTTATGTAATCTCACACACTGTGTTCTACCTCTAATGCCAAATGATTGTGGTCACCCATAAAGTGCACACATGCAATAGCGCACTTCCGCTTTCATTTCTGGAACCTATGTAACTGAACAACTTAATGTGACTTAATGCAGTATGTTATGCATTTCATAAAACAACATAAAGCATTAAAGTCAGGGGAAATTGACTTTTACTGTTAGCCAGTGTTTATTCACTAAACACATTAAGTTAAAGTAATTGTAAAGATTCATTTTTTTCACATTACTTTTAAAACGCCATATTAAACTGCTTCTCTTGCCTAGTCCAAATGGCTAAACATTTGATCAGTACCACCTGTGCGTGACACTATTATTTTTAAACCCGTGACCCTGACCTACCTCTGTGGAGTTTAGGGGTGAGCGGCGAGCCCATTCGAACATGTGCTCATAGACATTTCCATCATATCGTCCCAGGACTGAATTTAGCTTCTTGTCGTGGTGGTCAAAGGCATCTACCAGTGCCACAGCATTGGGCCTCAGCTGAGACAGCAGCTCCTTGATACGAACAGAAACCTGGTGCACTTGGGGGACATTCAGCAGTCCTGCCTGAAATCAAAACAGACAGAGATGTGGATGAAAACGTGCATTCAGCTGCCCTTATAATGAAGAACAGGCAGTAGAGACAGTGGGTTTTGATGTCAAGCAAAGAATTAAGTCTTATATTTTATTTTTTCAATTCAAAGTTTATCTGATAAAACAATCATTCCGTAACACTTGCAAACCATATTGTGTCTCCATTTTGGGATTTCTCTGACCTGTAGAAAGTCTCCAGAGTTGGTTGCAATGCCGTGCAGGGCGTACAGCAAAGCCAGGGTCGACAGCACTGAGTGTATTGCTATGTCACCAATCTCCCCCAGTTTGTCAGTAAAGAGCTTCACCACAACATAGTGACAGTGAGCCTGCAGACAAAAAACAGGTAAGTTGTGTAAATGAATGAAAGAGACTCAAGGCAACAAATAAGAAAAACAGAAAAAGAAAAATGAGATGAACATGAGCAGGATTTGAGTTCAATTTCAAGCAGCAATGGAAAGACATATTTGGCTTTGGCTCAGCATCAATGTCTACATACACTTACCTATAAAATCCAAGCCAGATCTCTGTATCAAACAAAAGCGAGAGAGCGAGAGAGAACTGAACTTACATCTGAAGCTCTGACCAGGTCAATAGCACTGTTGTTCCAGGCGTCCTCCTGGCACTTCCTGTTCTGTATCTCTTGCTGGATACTCTTAGCTGCCAGCTCAACCAGACTTCAAACACAAAAATGATCTGCATTAACCAAAGATGTAATTTATATATTGGTTAAAACATTGAGATATGTTTTCCCTCCCCAGCTTTAACAACACATATTTATCTTTGATGTATTACAACAGAGGCTCTTGTACATTTTAGCGCTTTTAAATTTAATTCTTCTGAAATCCTCTTATGGAATTAGATTGTCTTTTCACAAATGAACCATCATAACTCATATCTACAGTATATAAAAGAGGGAATATGTTTAAGGGTTAGTAGGAACACAGAATAAATCATTACTAACACGCAATCGTCCACCTAAAGTCTGAATTGGCAGGCCATAGTTTGTCACCCTCCAACCCCCCTGACTTTGTCCGCACCACACAGCTGACACAGATTGAATTTTGATGCAACTAAGGCAGACAGTTTGCAGGGATGTGATCAGGGCAGCATATTATGTTAGTGACAGTGAAAATGACAAAGGCAGAAATAGGACTAACAACAGAGAACAGCAGACTTGGGCAGAAAATTGATTAGACTATCTGGTTGATCTACGCCCGGACAGCTCATTTGGTAGAAGGGGCATATAATTTAATTAATTAATTAACTTTTAATTTATACTTTTATTGATCCCTGTGGGGAAATTAAAATGTACACTCTGTTTGTTAGTAATCACTACACACAGGCCTGAAATACACACATGCTCAGGACCTAATCATGCACAAATGGAGAGATGTCAGAGTGAGTGGGCTGCCAGCTGGACCAGTGCCCTGAGTGGTCGGGGGGGTACGGTGCATTGCCTAGGAGGTGAAGTGGCATCTCTCCAGCTACCGATCCACACTCCGTGCTATGGTCCGTACGGGTACATGTACCGGCGACCCTCCGGTTCCCAACCCAACTCCCTACGGACCGAGCTACTGCAACCCCACATTGACGAATATTACTACAACCCCAATTCCAATGAAGCTGGGTTGTGGTTATACCCAATCATGACACTGACCTGTTTCCAATTAACCTGTTCACCTATGGAATGCTTTTTGAGCATTCCTCAACTTTCCCAGTGTTTTGCGGCCCCTGTCCCAGCTTTTTGTAACTTGTTGCATTATATTCTGTTTTTATTTGTGTTTTACATACTATTCCATTGAAATTGGGGTTGTAACTCTAAAAATGAAGTTAAAGCATATATTGAAAATTGATCCAATGAAAATTTGAAAAAACATGTGAAATGGTAAAAAGAATTAAATATCTAAACCAGGAATAAAAACTCAGAAACTCAGCTCAGTCTCTTACATGGCAGCTCGTTGTTTGTAGACGTCCACCAGGCTAGCCAGGTCGTTTATGTCCACCACGGCTGGTCTGGCAGCGACAGGCTGTGGCTGGACCCTATGTTGCTTTGCTTCATTCAGATATGATACAATGCCGCTCAGCTGCTGTCCTGCCTTAGCCTGCCGGTAGCTCTTCACCAGATGTCTGCACAGACAAAAGTTGAGGATTTTGAGATTTTTTCTTATATAAATATTAACACCAAATCCAAGTCTGGCTTCATAAATCCACCTCTTCATTCATTCCCATTTGCAACTACTTTAGCCTTTGTGTGTATACTCTGTGTTCAGTTAAGAGTTCATTTGTAATTGACCATTTCAGTAACTGTTCGTACATTCTTGCCAGGAAAACAATATCCCTTCTAAAAAAGACAAAATATCTATACATCTAATACACAGTTGTTGTTTTTTTTAAACTGCACAGCTGACCTTCATAGTACTAGATCTTTAAAAACATGACAGCTAACATTTAGGGATATAAAATGTCACCCGTGTTTGTTTTTGCTGTGGGAGGAGTGCGGGTGTGTCCTCTGCATTTATGTTGTGATAGGGCTGCTGAGTGGGCATATGTTTATGTCTGTATTTGTCTCTGTCTCGTTCTCATTCTATTAAAGTGTGTGCTAAATGTGTATGTGTGTGTTTTAGTGTGAGCACTGCTGTACCATAAACAATGCAATTTAGGCATTAGGAAGAGGTTACTATACATTTTAGTGTTACGACTTAAAGTAAAAGCAAAGTAAAGAACAATATATTAAAGATAATATCCCACCTAGTGTATGAGCACTCTAACAACATAATAACAATAAAAACAAAGGTGTTTCTAGCATGTTAGGACTTGGTCTTGATGTTGGGGTCACATTTGTGGTGATGTGATTATGTGTGTTGAGCCACCTTGCAGTCTGCAGCATCATGACTGTGTTCTCTCCCTCGTAGGTGCATGTAGGGGTGAACTCAACATAAATGTCAGGCAAGCCACTGCTGCGAGAGTAGCCGTGGCCGCCACATGACATGCGGCACACCTCGATGCCAGAGTTGGTTGCCCACGTGGTGAAGGCCTTCAGGCCCGCGGACAGAGCATGGAGCTGTAGATCGGAGGGTAACAAGGGTGAAAATTTAGTCAAGCCCAAACACTGGGTGACAACTATATGCTATTTATTTTTTTTTTAAATCAAGTCATCATTAAGCCTAGATCACACTCTCTACATAATAATAATACATTTTATTTAAAGACGCCTTTCTTGGCACTCAAGGATGCCACACAGGGAATTAATAAATTAACAACAGCAAAACAAATACTATACAACAGCAAAACAAATATTGTGCGTACTACATGTGCATGTCCAGTCAGTACCTCAGGCAGTTCACTGAAGTCCCCGTCGTTGATGTCTCCACTGATGCGGTGGTAGGTCTCCTTCATATACTGGCCAACAAAAGAGAAGGCATAGGCCGTAGCTAGTAGAGGGAAGAGCTTGTACTGCTGCGTCTGGTAGTCGAGGATCTGAGGCTCTGGCTCTCTGTGGGACACAAACACAATGTTAATTTCATCTAAAAGGTTGATGCATTAGGATGTAGTACAAGATCAAATCATGACGACACCAGTACTTTTTCCATTTCCTGTTACGTCACCATTTCTGAATCTCTGACACTAATTTCATTTTGTTGAATTTTATAGTTCAACTATCAAAGTGCTATAAATATCCTTATTCTATCTGGACATATTAGCCCTCTTCTGTAATTTACGTCTTTAAACATTTCACATCCATACATCCGTATGTTTACTGTATGAACCATCTATGTTCTTATGGAACAACTGAACTAAGTTAAAAATTATTTGTACCAGTTTTTGCTTAAGAAATGTAGTTGCAAGTCTACCTTTCAGTTAAATACAATTATAAATTCATAATTTGTCATTTGAGACTTTCTACTGATAAGAATTTGTTTTACACAAGCTTCTGGTGGTATAAAGTAAAATCTGATATTGAGCCATGTCACTTGGTTGTGCATGATGGACCATAAAGCTGTGGTAAGCACTTTATTTTTTTTAAACTGTTGGGCAAAATTGTCACGATAATATTTCAGTATATAGTTTATTTTAAGGGATCTGAGAGAAACCTAGACTGCATCTTCTCTTGGCTCTGTTATCAGGCTTTAGATAATCAAGCCTCCTTTGCCACTTCTATCAAATGTGCAATGCTTGTGCAGCTCTGTGATGAAATGTCTTCATGCATTCATTTGTATTGACTAACCCCGGCCGGATTTCAGACTGATGTCGAACAGAACTGTAGCGGATGGCGATGGTGCAGGACTTGGAGAGGGCCCGAGCTGACTCGCCTACAATCAATGAGCGGATGAACACCATGGTGCCGTAGGTCAGCTTGGCACTTGGTGGCTTCACATAGGTTCCATCTGGCTCCACCTAGTGGAGAGACAGAGTAATTCTTCACAGCACGTAGGCAGATGCTTCAGGAGCAAAAGTACCACTCGAAATGCAATATTCTCAGTTCATATACTCATTTCATTGTTACAACAGTTCATTTGCATTTCCACCGCAATACACCAGAATAAATGCTACCTTCATGACAGGTTTAATGTTCAGTTTTTGTTGAGATTGCTTATGGGAAATGTTGATTCAACTTTGTGCTCATTTTGAATAATGTTTGTGAAGCTGTTAAATTGTAAATTTAAATGTAAAATCATTTCTTTTTGAAACAGGGTTTTCCACTCATCTTCCAGTAGTATGCAGCTAAAATAAGGTGCTTCTCGGTTTAAGGCAGAGATGCTTACAAGTATTTTGTAGTTTGCAGTTTCAGGTGCCTGATCAAATTAGATGTGGTTGAGCCAGAATCCTTTACACCACATATTTTGCATTCAGGGATTCTTTTTTTTTTGGACCTTGTTGTATGAAGTATTTAAAGCTGAAGCTTATGATGAATGTCACAGCAGCTACCACTATAGTCAACGCGTCTGATGTTCCTGATTACGTGTGGGGTTTGGGTCTGACGCCGGACCTCTTTCTGCCCTACTCTTTTATCCTCCTCCAGGTTTCCTCCCTCCGCCATGGTGTCTGTCGCTACCAATCAGAAGATAACTCAGTGTAAGCAGCACAGATTGTTTACATTTTTCTTGCTACTGACAGCACTCCAAATTTACAAACAACAGAGCCACGTGTTGAAATCGACCGGAATTCTCCTTTAAGTGCAACTCGAGTCCGAGTGTGCATGCAATGCAAGAATCCTTCCCTATTTGGTGAACAAAATACAGCACTCTCTAGTGGCAAATAGGCAGGCAGTGGTAGAAACCACCAATAACCCTTTGGGCACAGTTTAAATTACACTGACAGCAATCCTTTCACAAAAAAAGAACAAATCTCGTAATGAACCTAAACCAATTTAACAAAAGGAAAACTAGCAACTAAATGAATGTCACATCACCTTGGCAAATTTCATCATCATGTTCTCCCGTGGGATTCGTACGTTCTCTAGTTTTAGGAAGCCATTGTCAACTTCATTGAAGCCAAACTTGGGGCCGATATCTCCAACCACAATACCTAAAAGAGACAGAGGAAAAATGACAGATCCCGAAGAAAGGGAAGCAGAAACAGGAAGGTAAATGAACACTTGATTACAACAAACACCACATCCAGAGAGACCTCACAGAGAGTGGTTACCTGGCAAGGGTACGTGTGTGCTCATGTCGCGGATAGGTACGATGAAAGCATGCAGACCGTTGCAATTTCCCTGAGTATAAAGCTGGGCTAGAACTATGGCATGGTTTGAGGTCTTTCCAACTAGAAAAAGAGAGAGTAAGAAGGTTAAACTAATTTGTTCTGAATGTCAACAAGGTTTTCTTAGCCTGAAAGAAAATCAAATAACGAAACACATTCCATGTACTTTGCCATTTCCAGGCTCTATAACTCTTGGTCCAGTTGTGCAGAGACTAGACAGTGTGAATGTACTTACGCCCTCCAGGCCACCATTTGATGGAGCTGATTGTGGGACTGTTCAAGACAAACTCCTGGGTGGCCGGATCATATGTAGCAGTAGTCTCCAGCCCCCTGAGGTGTGTGCCTACAGAGAGAGACAACGTATCGAAGCCCACCACACACACACACACACACACACACACAGAACAGAAACATAAAGCGTACACAGTTGAAAATCAAAAATGAATTAATTTGACATGAACAAATGGAAGATTAATCAATGAATCAACATTTAGCCCTTGACAATTTGAAATATGCATTACTAGGTAGCTGAACTGAATGAAGCCAACATAAAAGGAGCAAATCAGTGCACTTTGTAGGTGTTTGACAGATCTAAAAAAACATATGTTACAATCATGTTTCAGCATAATTCAATTCATGCCATACTATGTAATGCCATTTGCTTGATGGCCTCTGAATTTGCATCTAGCACAAACAAAACAAACCGTAAAGTGTGTTGCTATACTGGTCTACAACCAAAGACAGATCCTTAAACATGCTAAACCAAACATGTATATGAACTATCTAATATTGTTAGTAAAGGAAACGGTTATATCAAAAACAAATAAACAGGCAAAACTTTTGATAACTTTATGCTTGTCTGGTGGGTCAACTGACACAAGTGTTCAGATGGGTTGTAACTATGTTTAACCATATCAAATATTTGACCTACTGTCTTTAAAGAAGTGGTGTTTACACACTAGACAATTACCCTGGATATTTTAGGTGCGTTCATCATCACGTTAACTTGAGTTCAGCAGTTTAAAAAATTAAGTCAAACGTGTGATTTGTCTGCCTATGACAGAATGCTTAAAGCATTTGCAACTCGGACAAAAACTTCCTCAGAAAACCATTAACGGATTTTAAGGACAAATGGATGTTAGTGCCAATTAGGTAAACATTAGTTTAAACTAAAGCACGAGAAGTATCACCAGAATGTTTATTGACAGGCCTAAAAAAGCCTGATTTTTTGGACTGCCCTGTTCATTTTACCGTGGCCCATCTCAGTCTGAGCGTAGGTGCCGATGATCTCTAGGTTCCAGGTGGGCATGAAGAAACGGTCCATTTGCTCTTGGGTGGCCTGGTTGAGCAGTGTGGGCATGAACATCGCCAGATGGAGATCCAACGGCCCTGGCCTGTCTGGGTTCACACAGCTAGGCCACACAGGACAGTGGCAAACGGAAAAGAAGAGTAGGTGGAAATGGGGAAAGGCCGAGAAGGGAAATGCATAAGGAATTTTTCAATGGAAGCATTTGAATGTGGAGAGAACGTTGGAAAAAGTATTGAACAGGAGGAATTATGGGTAAGAGTTGATATGGTTCGAAAAAGGAAGAAGCGGGGGAAATGAAGAGAAAGGTTGTGCAAAAAAGCATTAAAGGCAGAAGTGACAAAGACGAATTAAAACAGCGTGTGACCAAATTGTGCATATTGATTTGATCATATGGCCATGATTTGGCTCCACTCATTTAAATCTGTCTTTAGTAGCTGCATCAATAAAGTTTCCCTGCAACATGTGAGTTTGAATACCTCAGTAATGTACAGCATAGGGCTTCACGATTATGGCCAAAATGATAATCACGATTATTTTGATCAATATTTTGATCACAATTAATTATCACGATTTGTTGATTTTTACCAAAACAAATTTTATTGTCACATAGGCTATTTATAACTGCTTTCACATATTGTACTACATTCCTCTTATGTTGAAGTTGTATGTATATATAAAGCTGCAAAATATGTTAGTGAAAATGATCTGAAATAAATAGCTTAGGATATATATATATATATTTTTTTTTTAATTCTCTAAGAAAGCTCCTTCACTTGTTTTCAACATTAACTGATTAAAGAGCTAGGGAGAGAGGGGGAGTGCGATGGGCGTACTCACAGAGAGACGGCTGACTCATTATGAATGGGTCCAGCACGGGTTGAATGGCGGGTCAGCAGAGTTACACAAGTTGTGTACATATTAAATGTCTATATCGTCACTGCGTTGCATTTTTATGAACTAGCTATGATATTCTGGCCATAGGTCACATCTCTCACCTAGGTCCAACAGCTCTGTCTCAAACACTATTACTCTACAAGTTGAAGTTAGTTGCATTCAGTAACTTCTTCTGTGTTTTTCACCTTGGCGGCCGCGATAGCAGAGTTACCAGCGGAAACACTGGTACAAATACAGGTTTATGATTTCATAAGCTTCTTATTATGTCAAAAGGAGCAAGGTTACCTCCCCTTTCTCTGCTTTGTCCGCCTAGAGAATCCCCCCCCATCCTGTCAAAACACGGGTGAACAAAATGTTCATTGAAAATGTTAATTCACACCCAATTGACTTTGTCACAGCAAGGCAATAGACAATAGCTAGCTTGGCCTACTTTCTCTCAGATTACAAAGAGACATTCAGAAACAAGAACTCATTATGGGATCCAAGGCCACATATTATTGCAAGACATAATGCAGTTCTTGCTTTTGATGTCATGAAACGGACAAAAATTGTTCTCACTAGTTTCCATTTTCAGTCTATACTAACTACTAATCACACAACATAACACCCTCTTCATCCTTTCTGGCCACTTAAGATGCCAACAGCCAAATCAAAGACAGAACAGATTATTAGGACTAATAATCCTACTGATTGATTTAAAAGAGCGTATACAATTTGCAAAAAGATGGAAAGTACTCAAGACAGCAGTCAAAATGCACACAAGCTTCACCATTAGTGCAATATCGTTAAAAAAGATGGAGTGAGAGAGTTGTCAGTAGGAAAGAAGTAGAACTACCTACCTAATGTAGATGGGAATATGTTTTGGAAAAGACTGAACAAAACTATAAAAACTATATTTTTTATCTAAACTACTACTAACGCTGAAGGTGTTAGGGACAACCATAGTGCAGCAATGTTAGTAATCCAGTTACATGTAACTAGCCACAAATCACCATCAAATTGTTACGTATGAACACAATTTTCAGGACACTCGTGCAATTACTTTTGAATATTCTACATGATTTGAATCTGTCAAACACATACAAGAAGAAAAGTTCTCCAACGGGCAACTTTTCTTGCCCCAAATATAATTTTGGCTAAACATTCAAAAACACAAATGCCAATTTGTGATGCTTTATAACAGCACAATTACGTTGTGTCTAAGGGCCTTTATCAAAAAGCAAGTAAATAAGTTAAGGGCTAAGTCCAGGACTGACCGTGACCCATCTCAGTTTGGGCATATGTGCCCACGGCCTGGAAAGACTCTGCCAGAGGTAACCATTTCTTGGACTGCTCAGGGTCACATTGGCTGTACAGGGTTGGGAGGAACATGACAAAGTGTAGCCCCATGGCCTCATGGTGGTTGCCATTAACCATACTGGGTGAAAGGAAGGTATAGGACACACAAACTTAAGTTTAGACTTGATGTTACTCAAATGTTATTTAACTGAGGTTCTTTTCTGTCTTATTATGTCATGGCAGCACTGTGATTTTTATGGTTGAGGTTCAAGTTTCTCACACACATGCTACTTTGTTGTCTAAAAAGCTATTCAGTCAAATTTAGTGTTTGAACAAGTAACAAGAAGAAAAATAAGAAGACAGATAAAAATGCAGAGGGAAAGCAAAGTAGAGTATTAATGTGATCCACATCAACCTATTTTACAAGCAGCCACAATTGAAATGACAACTCACTGAATAGACATCAAATAGGCTGACAGAAAGCTTGGGAATGCAGGAACACAGCCCACTAAAAATGTGAGCAGTATCTCTAAAAAAGCATTATAAAACAGAAGGGCAATCACACTGCAATACACAGTACAGTTGTTGAAAGCTGGTAACTTGCATACCCTCTGACAGAGTCCCTTGATCTGAACTTTGCTCCGACTGAATTTATTTGCCTTGCGATCACACGCAGCTACAGATTGAGGGTCAAGCTACAATCTGTATTACACATTTTCGCAGAAACTGTAGGTGATTCTTTGAATTTTGTACTATCACCAGGAAGTTTCTTAACCATTCTCTTTTCTGAAACAGATATCCTTAGAAAACAAACATGGCGTTTTGTATATTGCAAGTCAGTTAACGAACAATCCACGTATATTATTTGATTACTGCCATAAAGTACAGTCAGGGTGTGGTAACATTAACATAAGCATTAGCCATTGTGTAATGTGTAACATGTCAACCACTTACATCATGTGTAATTGCAAACCCTTGATACTGACAGAGATCATAATAGTTGGCTTTATTTTTCATTAAGTATGCAAGTATATTCATGTACATTTGTAAACATTAGCTTGTGAAAAACAGTATCTCAGTGTTCACCACTTCCTTCTACTTAATTTAAATTGTAAATTACCATCAGTTCACATACATGTTGTTTCTGACTCTGCTTACACTCCTTGTGTGCCTGAGTCCCTTCCCCACTGTTACCTCCATGTTTATTTAACAATTTAGGACAACACTAAAGTGCGTCAATCTGAGTGAGGAAAAACTAATAATTCCATTTTTGATCGGTTAAATGCCTTACATTTCTTGCTGAACATGATTTTAGGGGTAATAATGTAAAGAGGGACATAATCCCCTTTTTTTAAGTAGGCTTTTTGTGTTTACCTCTCCTAACAGCTGATTTGACCATGTGCAGGCTGCTCTCCCTCGGCCTTGCAATCACACAGAGACCCATCTGGATCTACAGTATGTAACCTGTTGGCCTCACACATCGACTGATTTACCACATACGTCTTATAGCAGTAGATCTCCTCTGGGTCTGCAATGCCATACTCTCTGAGCTTCAGGATCATTTGGGCGCTTTTTCTTACAGCCTGGTCATAGCGCTCACTGCGGGAAAGGAAGTTTGGGTCCTCCTCCTTAAAGTCTGGGTCACTGAAAACCATGGACTCTACAGTGGATGGTGGAAATTAAATCAAAAATGTATCTTTTAGTCTACACAATACATACATCGAAGTTTAGGTGGACATTTCCAAAAGTTGATTCAAATATGTAAATGTGTACACAGGTCTGAAAATGTGTGCTAAAATGTAACAGTGTGCATATAGATTTGAACATATGAATTAAGTAAGAAAGCAATCACATACAGTAGGTTGTTAGATAAATAAAATTTTAAAAAATGGCCATCACTTTGTACACACAGTGGTTTATAGTTCAATTACCCTAGCTCCCTCCTATTATTGCTAACCAATTTTTAGACCAAACATCATTTATGCAAGGCATGTGTTGAGAAAGATAGTTTTTTGTCAGAATTTGGAGGACATAACTACTGTATCCTTTGCTACCCTGATTGGCATACTGTAATCCACTGTACATCAATCCCTTTTTCAGTGGAGCGTTCAATGGACAGAAAACTATTCAGAAACTATTATTATTTATCATTTATGAGTAATTAAAAAATATATATATATATTTCTAAACTCAACAGCTACAACAATGTGATTATTAGTATGTTTTCTCTGTCTTCTAAAATTATAAACTAAACATCCTTGGCATTTGGAGTGTAGGTCAGTGTAGGGTGTCATCTAAGATTAAGAAACCATGATGGACATTTTTCACAATTGTTAGAAATTTAACAGACAAAAAAGATTAACTTACTTAAGAAAACACTCAATAATGCAAATGATCATTATTTCAGACACTAGTAGGTTTTAGTACGAGTATCTGCACCTTTAGGTTTAACAACATTTTCAAATACATGAATCTGGATTTAAGAATGTATACAGACATGGACAATTAAATTCTTCTTATATAACATTTTAAAATGTGTATACAAACTGACACACTTAAGTAAATGAATATGAAAAATGAATATGGTCTTTAATTTAACTTGACCTGACCCAAGACAACAGACGCAATCGCATTTAATTCACACTGAATCAAACATACAGTATGTTGTTCTGTGCTACCTACAGCCACGCTATGTTTGTCTGAAGAGGATTTGACTAAAGTAGCATGGCCTAGCGTTAAGTTCAATTGAACAGGTGTTGAAACACAACCACTGGTACACGTTACATCACTGAACACTAAACAACTGATCAACTATTGTAGGATTTCATGCCAAATGACATGAACGCCGAATTTTTCTTTGGAACATAACATATCTCCCTAAGACACTTAATTTTGGAATAAATACATTTTAGCGCAAGATATGTTTCAAAATTACGTAAAAGTTTAGTTCGATTAAGGACAGCGTCCGAAAGGCAGGAAAGCCGCTATAGCTATAGCAACTCTAGTTAGCACACAGCCGATGAAAGCATCAACGTTAGCTCCTTCTTCTCCACAATACTTGTCTTCAGCAAATATCATTTGTATCATTGTCTGATAGAGTTAACGCTAGGTGTCGGCTTTAACGAGCCCAATAACTCTTAACGTTTTCGGAGAAAGAAGTAAATTTCAAACTCACCAATTTCTCGTCTTCTTTTGGTCTTCTCAAGGCCCCCGTCCAAAATGTAGGTTAGTTTCTCGACGTCAAAAGTTGCGTTTTGCCGCTCTTTGAGAATATCAGGATTCATGGTTCTATGTCCGACTGAAAACAGCACTAACAGTAAAAGGAAAAAAGTGGACAACTGTTATGTAACCTCCTGCAACCTCAACCTGACTGATGGACGGACCTTGCTCCTGACAGGCCTCCTCCTGACGCAGGCGCAGTGGGGCGGAGAGGCGGAGATGAGTCATGTCATGTGACCGTATATCCATCGCGGGGAACGTAAAAACCAAAGACAGACATCGTCAACAGCGCTTTACTTACGTTATTCAAATATTTCACTGTGTTTCACTATTCTCTTAATACGTCCATGTTTTTTTCCCCACGATGCTTCCCGCAGCTGCAGTTTTTCATTTTCCCTGGGAAATAAACTCTGGAGCAGTGCAGGAAGGAGATTCAGTGAGAGTATTTGGCAGGTTGGTTTTCACAACAGTTTGGATTCACAACAATTCTGTCACTTTCTAAGGTCAAAACTGTCCGACACCGCTTAAACACTTATCATAGTCTGTGATATTATGTTTGGTTTGCTATTTTGATACAAAACAATTCTGCTTTATGAAAATATAAACAGTGACCGGAAGTAACATTTGACAAGTCAACGTACAAAATGTTTATTTATGTTTTCGAACTGCAGTGGCAGTAGCAACTAGTAATGCTTAGTAACGTTCTCATACAACATGTTTAAAGTACAAACATATTGGCATCAAATTATACTTAAGGTACACACATTTTATATACTCATTATGCAGAATGGGCCATTTTAGAATCATAAATTATATTACCCACAGAATGTAATGTTGGATGTCCTGCCTTAAAAATCTACTTAAGTAAAAGTAGAAGTTCAATAAGTTAAAGTACTATCTATGCAGCAGTAGAGCTCCTTTCAGTATTATATTATTATTCATAATATCATTGAATTATTATTAACATAGCATTAGCATGAGAGCAGCATTTAATGTTCAATGTGAGCTATTTTTTTATATACTGATGGGAAGTTTAATCTGTGATAATGCATCATAAGATGATTATATGTAACTAATGAATGTAGCTGCCAGATAAATAAATAAATAAAAATGAATACACCATAAATAAAGATTAAATTGTATCTTGGCTGACATGGACACCTTCCTGTTCTATTTTCCAGACTGGTCTGCTATCTGCCTGAGCAGTCCAGAGCTACACTGTCAGCACAGCATGCTTCTAAAGAGCACCACGTGGCTGTCCACACCTTGTTTGTGGAGCCTTTTCACTCAATAATTGGGGCCCAATACTTAGTTCTGGGTGAGATTGAAAAAGCTGAGGGTAAGGAAAGTATTTCTGATCTGTTGTGACCAGGGCATGATAAATCACTAATTCAGATTTTCAAAACACCGTTTCCTGTTATTCCTGTGGCTATCTAAGTAGTAATGCCAGATGTGAAAACCGTGCACCAAATATATCATACAAATATGATTAGTTTAAAATTTGTTTTTTAAGTGCTGTCACAACTTTCTTTTGAGCTGACTATGCATATCCTAATGCAGAAAAAGATTGAAATAATCTTCACTAAAATCACAGAGGCTTATCCACCCTCACAAGATTCAGTATAAAGATAAAATAAAACATTGTATTAAACAGCAATCTGGTTATTAATTTATGGTGGTTGAAATAAAACTAAGAAATCACATTCCACACACTATTTAACCCTATACATACCTGTGTTTGCTTGCCTCTTTTTACATTTCACTCACATTCATATTAAAACATCTTAATCTCTGTGCTCATTTAAATACACCCAGTACTTTATCTGCGTCTTCTCCTCTTATTACAGGGGTTGGTGTGATGGTGCGTGCCCGTGTGCTGAACTGCGTTGATGGTGTAAACGTTGCACTTCTACAGAAAGCCATCAATGAGCAAAGGAGCTTCTTTGGGGAGAGGGAGTGCAAACAGGGTGATGGTACACTCCCTGCACATGAAACCTGATCAGGGTCTCCCACGTTTTCCAGGGTGCTCGTTGACTATCAGAACTACAGTGCTGCTTCCTGAAGCTGTTTGCCAAGTTTCAGTTGAGTACTGTTGTGTGAGCTCAAGTTAAGACCGTCTGGTTAACTCTAAAAGACGGTTTATATGACTATCTGGTCTACCTCTGACCATAAAAGTTTATTAGTACTGGGGTTTGCCATTTGACAATTAAGGTCCCAAATGAACGGATTGACATCAAGGCTTCATATTTGGTCAATGAAGAATTAATAGCAGATGTTTTGGCCTATGAATATGGTACACATTTTAGCCATGTCTCTGTGTTGAGAAATTATGTTTTTTCAGTGCTACCCTTTCATATGGTGGGTGTTACCAGTGTCAACATTATTTATGTACTTTGTGGTCTGATATCTTTCGAAAATGCTTTAAAAATTGTTACAACAGATATTTCGTGTATGGGTCATGGAATAAAGACTAAGTAAAGAATTACAAAAAACAAACTATATTCCACTCATATTAAAATGGCAAAGGTTTTAAATTTTACACAGATGTATAAATCTATTCTTTGTACGTTGTTGTTGTGACGGACAATTTAAAAGATGACTATTAGGTTATCTATTAGAAACGTTTTGGCTATAGTTTTGGCTTTTACATAGATAAGGACTTGCACTGAAGCTCCATTAGCAGAATTAACATTTAATTCTTTTGAATTGAACTATGAAACATGTTACAACCATACAATTGAAAATAATCTTACATATAAAACTATTGAAAGCGCTGTCTGGTATCTCAACCACATGTTAGGATTATGTTTTCAAGGGGTTAAGAAAAAAAAACTTCTGAATTTACAACTCTTATTGTGTTTATATTTAATATGAACAGTATGTAATGCATGATCTAATAATGAGTGAGCTTTATACGTCCTGGGCTGTATGCTAAAACTGATTTAAACTATTTGACTTGTGATCCCTCATCAGATTATGGCCTTTATGTGGACCAGATTTTAAACTATTTGTGTATTAGTCAACTAGTCCATCAACAAGGAACAATTTTGATAGATGATAAATTATTGCTCTCATTTGCCTTGCAAAAAATGTCATATATTAACTTGTTCTAGCTTCTTTATGCTGCTTTTCTTTCTTTGTCGTGATAGCACAACCTGTTTGACAACCAGACAAAACAAGCTCGGTGTTTTGGTGATTGATAAGGACTGTATAAATTTGCGGTGAGGATGTCAGTTTGGATAAATTCAGATGTTTTTTTTTTTTCTTAAATTTTATAGACCAATTAACAAAAATAACTGCAGCCCTGGTGTGGTCAAAAATCATGATGGTATTTTCTCCCACTTTTACATTTTAATTTGAAGGATGTTTAGGGGCCTTATTAAAAAAAAGTAGTTAGCATAAACATTTTCTTTTCCTTTCTCATCCATGTAGTCATCTGATAACCCCTTCGAAATATCATGGCTATCACGGTTCAGGAACCACTATATTAAAGAATAGATGCATCCTTGAAAATATCTACAGATTATATTTGCAACCAGCATGCTTGTGTACTCTGGGTGGAGTGTTGCCCATTATTTGTCATTTGATATCAGTTGAGGAACAAAACCTATCTCCTGACACACTTGGGACTGGACAGGGGAATACAATGGGAAGCTTCCATTAAAAAGGGAGGTAGGCCACTCTCTTTAACCATCATAATTTAAATTTATTGATGTTTAATTCTTCATAATGTATCAAACAAAATCGAGTTTACAGTCAACAGTGTCAAGGATAGCCTATGAGTAATACAGAATCAAATTAATTTTTGTAAATAGCATTGCACCATGTCCCAGTTTCCCTAATAACACAATAATATTAAAGATACACTGCATTAAATTCTCTTTTTTTAAACGAAATCAAAAAAGCATATGCCACCTCAGACATGTTTGGTAAACAAAGGCAACACAGCAGCAATCATTTTGGCTAGACAAGCGTTGCAGTAGAAGACTTTTCCTGAGTCAAAATGTACATTGTAATTAATGTATGGATTTCCCAATAATTAATAGTACAGTAGTAGTAGTTTTACCACCCACATCACTCCACAGAACAGATAACTCCAACTATGTTGTAAACATATCTAGAACTTGGCATATCTTGCAGTAGAGTTGTAACCAGACTCTTTGGAGGAGGAAGGCAGCATTGGTAAGCCTGATATTGGGTCTTTCTTACAGCGATCCAGAGCTTGTTTGTAGCTGATCTTCTCCTTTGTGATCGGGTCTACAATATCCTTGATGTAGGTTGTCTCGGCCTGCAGCTCTCTCAACATTGTGCTGTCGATCATTTTGGCCCCAATGGCATCAAAGATGCTCACTCTGCGCCCGGTTTTGGGATTGACAAGCCCTCCCGTCAGATGCTGTGCCTCCATGTAGGGATGGGCAGTGTCCTTTGGCATCCATCCTTTCTGGACAGCTTCTCCCACGGACAAACACTCTTTGGTCATGGGGTCTTCAACGCCAGTGAAGGCCTTTTGTGCATTGAGTAGTCTCTGGAGTTGACTGTCCTCAATGAGGCCCCTGGTTGCTGCCTTGTGAACTGTGTATCTCTGATTATTGCTGATGTCAATGATGCCGCCTGTTGATGCCTGAGCCTCCAGAAGTTTTTGGGCCGTGGTGGGGTCGATCAGTTTACGCAGGGTGGCGCTGCGTATTGTAAAGCAGGTGTCAGTGTTTGTATCCATTATTCCAGCAACTGGGTAGATTTCTTGAGCAGTGGAGTGGTGTAAAGGGGCTGTTTTCATTTGTGTGGTGGTGGACTTGGGGATGATTGAGTTGAACTGGTGCTTGTTATTGTCACCCGCAACCAGCAAGGCAAACTCTGAGATGGGAATCTTGCCTTTTTTGTATTGTTGTAGATCATTCTCCGTCAGCCGGCCTTGCTTCAGGGCTTCTTTGATGGAGTATTGCTTTCCACTCTTGCGATCCTGCAGTAAAGATGTCTCCCCATCTGGTCCAAGGGAAGTAATTTCCTCCCAGTCACACTCCAGCTCCTGCAGATGAATGTACTGTTGACGATCAATCAGGCCCTGGAGGTAGGCATTGTAAGGGGACATGTCTTTGCCTGTTTCTGGATCCAGAATGGTGATTTTGGTGGAGACGTTGGTCTCTTTGGTCCTCGTCTCTGCCTGCTCCTCTTTCTGCACATTTGCCAGAAGCTCCCGGATGATGCTGTCTCGTTGATGGATCTTGTCTTTTTCGTCCAGGATCTCCCTCTCCAGACGCTGAGTGCCAGACTCCATTTTAAGGCTCATCTGCTTGCTCATCTGTGTTCTCTCACTCATTAGTCTGCTCTGCTGCTGGAAAGACAAGCTGATGTCGTGTCTTGAGGCCTCGAATGTCCTGAGCTCCCGAGTGAGGTTCTCGTTCTCCCTCTGTAAGGCATCTCTTTTCAAAGTAAGGGAAGTTTCTTCTCTTGAAGAGCTGGATTTGCTGCCCATCAGAAGGTTGATTTTTTCATTGAGACGTCGGATTTTGTCTTCCAAGTCCTGTCTGGTAAATTTATGCTGAGACACCTGTTCCCTCAGGCGATCCCTCTCGGCTTCGACAGCCTGGTCTTTCTCGACACGGACAACCTCTTTGTACACTGTCCTCTCACCAGACTTCTCCCTCTGCAGGATCTCAATCTTTAGGGTGATGTTACGGATGTCTCTCTGGAGACGCAGCATATCGCTGGTTTCCTTGTCCAAGTCTGACCGAAGGCCGTTTGTCATCCTCTCCAGTTTTGGGTCTCTTTCAACCTTCAGCACCTCCTCGACAACAATACTTTCCTCAACAGGGGGTGGGGCATTTTCCAGCTGTGTGATGCGATGTCGGATCTCTCCAAGTTCAAATTCGGCTTGAATCCTCTTTTGGCGCTCATCACTCTCTCTGAGGATTCTCTCTTGCTCTTCCACCTTTGTTCTTAGCTGCTGCAACTCTAGGTCTACCTGACGGCGGGCCTGTACTTCCTCATCTAGTTTCCTGCTGAGCCTATCATGCTCGACCATCTGCCTTGGGTCCTTCTCTAAACGCAAAACCTCTTTCACAACCACTTTCTCCTCAGGCTTCTGTCTCTCCAACAGGATGTATTTGTTTTGCAGATCAAAAACCATCTCCTCAATGCTGCGTCGCAGCTGGGCCCCCTCCCTCACATCTCTTCTCAAGCGATCAGCCTCTTTCTCCAGCAGAGGATCAGGTTCATACTTGATGACTTCTCTGGTGATGACTTTCGTCTCAATCTTGGACTTTTCAGTCTTCCATTCATCTCTTTCTCTCCTGAGCAGACTCACCTGGTCTAGGAGGGAGTTGTAAGTTGTGTGTAAATGGTTCACCTGATCATTTAGCCTTTGAATCTCTCTCTGATTTTCAGGGCTTCTTTCCTCCTTAACCACTTCTTGTAAAACTTCTTTTATCTCTACCTTTGGCTTCTCAGAACGAATAATATTCACATTTGTTGTGACCTCGGTGATGTCCCTCTCCAGATCAGAGCGATGCTTATTGGTGTCTTGTATGTCTTTCCTGAGCCGCATTATCTCCACCTCTGTGCTCGGGTCTATCCGGTATATCTCATTAACAATTTCCTTCACCTCAATTTTTGATTTCCAGCTTTTAACTTCTTGGTAGCGGCTGTGGAGCTCCATCACCTCTTTGGACAACGAGTTGTTTTCAATCCTCTCTTCCTCTATGCTTGTTCGAATCCTCTTAGAGTCAGCTATGAGGTCAGGGTCTTGTTCAATCTTTTTCACTTCCTTAGTGATGATTTTAGGCTTAATGTTTGGAATCAATCGCTCAAGTGCATTAATCTGGCTCCTTGTCTGGAAGATTTCATCATTGATGAGCTTGATTTGGTTGTTCTCCTTAGAAATTTCTGTGTCAAATGTTTGCACTGCTCTCAACATCTGCGGGTCCTGTTCCACTTTCAGCACTTCCTTCTTCACCACCCTCTCTTTGATGGTTGGTCTCTTCTGCGCAAGAATCTGGACTTCTGTCTTCATCTGGATATGTTCCCCATCTCTCAGTCGAATTTCATCTCTCATCCTTGCTATCTCTTCTCTGATCTTAGTGGCCTCTATGTCCAGCTGGGGATCTCTCTCAAACTCTGTCACCTCTCTGGTCAGCAGTTTGGGTTTATTGGATTTGATGGTTTCCTCAAGGATGGTGATTTTTTTGTTAAACACCTCAATCTCAGTGTGGAAGGTGCTACGCCTCAGGGACTCTTCATGCAGTGTGTTCCGCAGATCAGCTAAATCTCTTTCCAGTTTTGGATCGCGGTAATACTGCAGTACTTCTTTCTCCTCAAGGCGCTCCACTCCTCTGCGACTCTTCAGTGACATCATTCTATCTTTAAAGGTTCTCAGGTCTGCCTCGGCATGAGCTTTCCTCTCCTTTTCTTCATCCAGCTCTTTTAAAAGACTGCTTAGCTCAAAAGAATTCTTTTGCTGGCTTTGGAGCTGCACTTGTTGCTGTGCCACCATTTCGACTTTCTCCTCAGTCTGCAGCAGGAAAAGCAAATTAATTAAATGACAATAAGTTGTCCAGTTATGTTGTGTGACATACCTTTAGGTAGTTATACGGAAACCATGTTTTATTGTTAAGAGGTCATATAAATGATGCTTCTTATTCATGACCTGTTTTCTTACTTGTGAAATGAGATTCTTAGCCAGGCCCAACTGTTTTTGGCGTTGGGTGTTTTCAGCTGTTGCTTGAGCGTAACGGTTGACCAGATTCTTTTCCTGTAATAAACAAGAGATCCACAAACCATCAGCAACCTTGATCTTTTAATAAATGTAACAAATTTACATTATTTTAAAATGTAGGAGATTTAATTTTACCTCTTTCTGAACAGCGTCAGCCAGTGTGAGCATAGAGGGTGTTGTGGAAATAGTGGCTCCAGCATCCTCAAGTGTACTGTTGTATTTGTAGACATTGGCCTCGTATTCCTGCACAGATGTGAATAATTAGGCTTTGAGCACACAATCATACATTCAGTTAATCAGGTATGCTGGTTTTCCCATTTGTGGACTATTTGCAAACGTTTTGTTTGGGGGAAAAATACTACCTGTGTGTAATGCTTAGAATCACCAATACACTCTCCTGCTAATATGTCATGGCATTGCATTTTAATTAGTTTGAGTCTTACATTGAGTAGACTCTGCAGGTCTTGAGACAGGTCAGTCACTCTGTCCATGTCATCTCCCTTCCTTTTCAGGTCATCCATCACTCTCTGTGGTAAAACGTTTAACACATGTTAATCACTGTGAGTTATTAATATCCTCTATCATTTAATACTATTAGATTTTCTTAATTACAGATTTACATAGAGCAAAGCATAGGTGTACATACTGTAAATCACAGCCTTACCTCTTGGGAGCTCTGCCTGGCAGTGACCTGAGACAGGTCATCTTTGAAGTTAACCTGGTTTTGCGGCAGGTTGTCCAAGAAGGACTTCAAGGATTTGGACGTGCTCTGGAACTCCTGGTTCTTGATTGCAGCTTCTTGTAAGAGGTTTTCTCTGAGAGAATTTATTGATATGACATAAAATAAAACAACTGAATTTTTAAAGGCTCTGCATCATGGTACTTTCACAGTCATAGGGATTGTTTTCTTTTCTTTTCCTATTGTCATTTTTATATCTGTGGTATCAATAGAACAAACCTTTGCCTGACCACATTGTATCAGTTAGTACTGCTACATCTCAATTCATGAATAGTGTATGTTTGAGACTATGCATAGAAGTAAAGTTGTATACACTACAGTGCATGCAAACTCAAAGTGTATCCACGTTGTTCATTTGAATGCTTTGTATAGAGTTGAAGAGACAAAACTGTCTGGATTTTTACAAATCAAATAAATCAAATATTGGAGAAAATCTTTTTTTCATATAGCCTACTGCATAGGTTTTTTCTTTTTGTTCGTTCCTATCCTTTTAATCATAATTTATTTAGATTTCCTGTGGGGATCCCAATCTGATTTGACCTGATTTGATCACAGTCTGATTCTCACCTCTCCTTCAGCTGGTTGGCTACATTACCATAGCGGGTCTGCAGCTGCTTGACCTCTGTTTTCTGGCGCCTTATGTCAGGGCAGTACTCCTGGTAGCCCTGCTGCAGAGAACTGCACAGCTGCTCTGTGGTCTCCAGATCCTGACTCAGCTTCTTCATGTCATCCTGAGCTGCTATCACAGACCTTCGCTGGTACTGAATACAGCAAGGGAGACATGATATAAAATCTGTCCAGGTTAAGTCGAATCTATGAAAAAGAGAACTGCCTTTTATGTGGTAGAGGTACAATTTTAAATGCAGACTTTCTCACCTGAATGTCCTCAGTGCGGGCTTGGATTGCACTTGGCCCATCAGGGATTGAACCATCTTCACTCAGGTTTTTCTCAAACCCAGAGACAAGGCCGTCCACCTTCTTAATCTGTCTCTCCAGGCTGAGAGATGCATTCGCTCTGAAAAAAAAAAGTGAATGTAATTATAAGTTTACTGAGGTTATTTAGTGCAGTAGCACAGCTCGACAAAGAGACAGAATTACAGGTGCTGATGTTTTTTTTTTAATCATTGATTTTGTTCTTGGAGGAAATTATTTTTGCATTTGCCATTTTAAAACAAGGACAATCATAGTTTCACTGTGTACAAAACCCTTTATAATGTTGCTGCAGACTTCCCAAACAAAACACGCACTTACTTCTTGGTGTAGAGGTCAGAAAGTGCTGCGATGCGGTCCTGCTTGTTGTTGGCAGAACTCAGTTTGAGCGGTAGTGCAGAAGAGGTACTGCTGGCATTTTTGGACAGCAGGGGCTGCAGGTCAGCCTGAGCTGCCAGCTTCTGCTTCTCCAGAGCCTGCAGAGCCCTGGCAGCTTCCTATAAGGGACAAATGTAAATACTTCAGATACTTGCACTCATATATTATAGGGTTAAATATCATACATCAAATCATCTAGAATTCCTCCTTGTTTAAACTATAAACTCAAAAAATAAACACTTCACACAAGTTTTAGAAGCTTTTGCATAGTTTTTACAATATTAACAACCAGGGCATCCGTGGATGCTTAAAAAGACACATGGTTTATGACATTGGGCAAATTAGTGGTATTTAACCTAAATCTAAAGAGTTGACATAAAGAATTAAGCCGTTAAAAACAAAATAATAGTCAATAACAATCTTAACTTCAATGAATAAAGACTGAATGAACAATACAGTTGCCACAGTTGTCTGTGATTTTATTCCTCCCACCTCCTGTTCCCTCAGCCTCTTGGCTAGATCTTCGGCCGGGTCGGTGCGGCTCAGCGGGGCTCGCAGGCGGCTTAGCAGGTTCTTCTCAGCACTGGCCAGGTCCCTGTCCAGATTGTCTAGCTGCTGAGCCAGGGCTGCCGCTTTGGGATCCAGCGGGGCAGAAGACACTGGGGCTGAATAAGGAAACAGGGATTGATTAATGTACTTGGAAAATTACATTCTAATTATGATCTTTTGTTTTTGCCTCTTTTTATGGTTGATTCTCACATGCTGAAATGAAAAGGGGAGCTTGAAATCTTTTGTGTGACTTTTG
Source organism: Etheostoma cragini (assembly GCF_013103735.1). Lineage (NCBI taxonomy): Eukaryota > Metazoa > Chordata > Actinopteri > Perciformes > Percidae > Etheostoma > Etheostoma cragini. The sequence goes on from NC_048408.1 coordinate 19,885,187, forward strand.
TTTTACGTATGGGACAAGATAAGGTACAAGGTCACAGTAAACTATCTCTCCCTATACATTCTTTCCCTCCTTGGTAGTTGAGATAAAAGGGATTTGCAACCTCGGGCTGAATGGTGTGCAGAGGGGAAGTGGCACCAGACTGTCTCCTGTGTTAAGATTGTTTGGCAGAAATGCTGAGTCATGTTAGCAAAGGGGTGCTACTTACACTCTAGGATGTATATAAGCAAGTTTTTTCTTCTACCTCAAAAAAGACTTTCGACATTGTGCTGCTGTGCACTGTAAAACTGTTATCCTATACCTGCAAGTATAAATAAATTACTGGGACCAAACTTTGTTTCAGTTCTCAACTCTCTTTTTTTTTTGTTTCACTCTCATAAACAATCACTTCCACAATATGGCTTCATTTAATTGTAGCCCTAAAATGAAAAAGCTTTTGTGCAACTGGCCGTAAATGATCACTGTGGTTTATAAAACCAACGATGCTTAGAATTAGGATTTTTAAGGATGTAATTGATGGATTTACAGACCTGATTGTTGGGACCTGGAGACCTCGGATTTTTGATTCTTTAGTGATGCCACCAGAGCAGCTCTTCTCTTTTTGATGTCTGTCAGTTCACCACCCAACCTAATAAATTGAAAAAAGGTAAATGGAAACATTTTTAACCGGCTTATACTTACATGTTTATTTGTTGTAGCTGCATGATAACAAAACCTTGCATTACTTACAGGTCCACTTTGTCAATGGCCTCTGGATCAGGTGGAGCGATATGGAAGCAAACTCCTGGGAAGGTTTTTGTTGCCCCACTAGGGGAGGTAACGTTCCAGTTCTCATCTGAGTTAGATTTCAGGGTGAACTTCTCGCCCCTTTCCAGAGAACCCTGGACGATAACGAAAAATAAAACACATGTTCAAAATGTTTAGACAAGGAACATCAGTTTGGATGTGTTGTTTGTCTATCGTTTCTACCTTTTCTCTGTTCACAACAATTTAAAGTTAACAAGCTTCACCTTATCTGTGTCCCAGTCACACAGGGCCTCCACTGTGATGGGTCTGTTAGGGGGGTTGCGTCGTAGCTTCAGAGGAGCGATAGTGGTGCTGCGTTTCCTCAGGTCTGCCAGCAACTGTTCGCTGTTCTGTACAGCCTTCTCCTCGGCCTGGTGGGAAACAGAGAGAAAACGTCCTCTTAGAATTAAAACTCATAATCTGTAATAATAGTTTAATGCACTTTGTGTGCTTAGAGTTTCCGAAACAATATCCAAATAGATTACATAATGTATTACTCTGGGATACCTGAGAAATCTTAGTGTAAACTGTGGGAGAAACGCACTAAGCTCGACTTCTTTTAAAGAATTGACCTCCTTTAAATTAAGGGGAGGTAATGAGATTCACAGCTTAATAAAAGCAAACAAACATATACAAACTTATGAAAAGAAATTGAACAGGGGAACTACTAAAAGAATGAATGTGGCATTATTTACTGGTGGATGTGTACTGTAGTATCTTTTACATATTTATTATGTGGCACATACATTGTTTATTGTGTTCTATTCTATATGCAAGGGACCACGGATGAATTAATGACTTATTAAATAAAATAGTGACAGTATAAAAAATGTGACATGCTGAAATGAACCGTGGCCGAGCTTCACCCAATTACACCGCGTTTTAGACAAACCAAGCAATGTGCCTGTTTCAAACAGGCACACGCTAATGATAATAATAATTAAAAAAAAAAATGATAATAATAATAACAATCCATGTGTCCCATGTGTACTTTTTATGCTTCAAAACTAAAAACCATTACTTCTTCGTATAACCATCTCCAATGAGAGAAGTGTGTGTTACAGTTTTGTTCCCCCACAGGGAGGTGCAAATTGAATTTTTATGTGCATCAACTTGCAGTCCTTGCTTGTGTCTCTGTATTAATAACTATAAGTCATTAGGTTTCCTCTCTACCTCGAGCTGCAGCAGTGTCTCTGAGTTGCTCTTCTTGCTAATGGATTTGGGGTCCAGGCTGTTGTTGAGTTTGGTCAGCATCTCGGACAGCTGCTCAGTCTCCATTTGGTACTGGAAAATAGCACAAAAACATGTTTTTTGTTTACGACCTGAATGTGTCACCCTACAGAGAAATGTATACAGTGCATGACCAAGAGGAAAAAAAGTACACATTTTGTCCCAAAAACTTGGATTAAATGCAGAATGTGGTGTTTGGGGTCCCATATTTACCCTTTTGTAGTCCTCCACATTGTCCAGGTGTGTCTCTTGGCAAATGCAGATGTTGAGGAATTTCTGCCACTCGTTTCGAACCGCATCTCTCTGGGCCTGGAGATGCAACGTAATGAGTTAACTTGGATTTAAGAGGCTTTCAAATGAGTGTAAAAGGATAAAGTTCATGTCATTTTTTAAAGTTCAAGACTTTGGCCTTCAAAGTACTGTTTTTGCTGTTGAAAGCAATGTCTTCTAGGTCATGAGACTTACCTCTATTGTGTCTTTGGCAGGGTGCTCCAGTGCAATAAGTCTTTCTCCTTCGTCCTGGAGTTTGTTCACCTCGCTCTCATGGGACAGCAGGCTGTTGTTCTTAAAGTTCTGTTTGAGATACAATCAATATTGGGTTATTTACTGTTATATCCAGGTGCAGAACAAATAACTCAGTTTGGATGGCAGTCGGTCATACGTTGGACTCAAGGTTTACCAGTTTACTATTAAACACAACGTTTTGTCCCGTCTGTGTTGTTTTTCAGACAACAGCAGTGACCAGTGCTAGTTAGCGTCTGTTAGCTCACAGGGCTCTAGGGTGCTAGGGAGTGTCTTTAGCTCACAGGGCTCTAGGGTGCACCAGTGCTCCTCTTAGTCTCCGTGCTGCTCCGCCGGTCCACTTCTGACATTTGTCTACAGTTTAATTGTTATTAAAACAGCTGTATATTGTTTAGTATGAGGGGCAAACCTGTATTTGTACCATTGTTTCCGCTGGTACCTCTGCTATCTCGGCCGCCATGGCGAAAAACACAGAAGATGTTATTGAATGCAACTCAGTTTGCAGAGTAATAGCGTGTGAGACAGAGACTGCTGGACCTGGGCCAGAGATGTGACCCATGGGCAGAATATCATATATCATAAAAATGCACACAACGTGTGTAACTCTGCTGACCCGCCATTTTACCCGTGCTGGACCCATTCATAATGAGTCAGCCGTCTCTCTGTGAGTACGTACATCGCAACCCCCCTCTCTCCCTGGCTCTTTTAATCACTTATTGTTGAAAACACGTGAAGGAGCTTTCTCAGAGATACATTAAAAAATATAAATATATCCTATGCTGTTAATTTCAGATAGCTAATTTTCATTGTGTTGCAGCTGATTATCTATGCAGTGTGAAACCAGTTATAAATAGCCTATGTGACAATAAAATATGTTTTGGTTAAAATCAACAAACAATCATGAGGATTAATCGTGATCACAATATTGGTCAAAATAATCGTGATTATCTTTTTGACCATAATTGCGCACCCCTAGTTGCAGCTAGTTCTGAGTGCTGAGTTCACCGTGGTCCTGCTTCAAGTTCTGCGATGCCCTGTTACATCCTGCTACGCTCTGCGCTGCCATGCTACGCTCTGCTGTGCCTTATAATGCCATGCAGTGCCCTGCTATGCTGTGAACTACTGCAAACCAAGAGCCTGGGTCTGTCCGAGGTTTCTTCCTAAAAGGGAGTTTTTCCTCTCTACTGTCACACTGTTGCTTGTTCTGGAGGAAACGACTAGAACTGTTGGGTCCTTGTAAATTTTAGAGTGTGGTCTAGACCTACTCCGTCTGTAAAGTGTCTTGAGATAACTCTTGTTATGAATTGATACTAAAAATAAAATTGAATTGAATTAAATTGTTTTAACAACCCGTCATTCCCTACCTCATACTGCCTGCGGACGTCAGGTGGGTCCACCATGCGGTCACTCCAGTCCTGCTTTTTGATCTTATTTTGTTCTTCCCCAAGGAAGGCCAGTTCCTTGTTGCAGCCTTGCATGTATTCGTACAGGCTGTTTAAGTAGTGGCGACGCCACTTGGAGTTGTCCTAGGAGAAATTAAATAAAACTTAATAAACATTGAAACAAGTTCCAGAAGTATAAATGTTTACGTTAAAATCAATTAGTATTTTTTGTTAAGTTTTTGGCTTCCCAATTTATGTTGTTTTTTTTTTCTTGTTGAAATTACAATTTTAGGTCAGTTAGGAAGAAGAAGCAAATAGCTCAAAATGTGTATTGTCATTCGGACGTTTTATTAAACAAGATGCTATAACAAGGAATGAATTCTGATACACGGACAAAAGAAAAACTTGTGTCTTAAAGGTCAAAAAGGAAATAGTAATTTTGTTGTAACTTTAAAGAGAAAGGGATGAGATTTCTCAAAGATCTCCCAATACACGTTGACTGATTGTCTTCATAGGCAATCCTAATCCTAAAAGTCAAAAATAAAACACAACTCACCAGTAGATTGTTGTACTGCTTCTTCAGTTCTTCATATTTATCCTAAGAGACAAGATAACACCATACCATTAAACTTCTAAAAAAAAGTTTTTTATTAAGATTAAAGAAGGCAAGCAAGCCTTTAAATGTTTTTGATCAGCTGCTGGGGTGAACACAAATTGCTCAAAGTTCAACTAAAGACACCCATAAGACGTGTTTTGGTAATGTATGTTCACCTTGCTGCCTGCAGAGCTGACGCAGAGCTGCGAGTTGTAGGCCTCGATCTCTTTGTGCAGGATGTTGTGAGCAGCGACCTGCTTCTCCAGGTCGGCCATGGTGGGGCCATATTCCTCCACGTTCACCATTTTCTGAGAGCACAGACACCGGAAGAATACAGTTAAAGGTGTGTAGAGACAAAATAACCACCAAACACACCTGAAGACTGAGCACTCTTTAGTTAATTGTGTTTTATAGCACGCTCCGCCCTGGTTACGTGTTTATGACATGGTAGGTAGAGACTGAAAAGCATAGTTTATACATTAAAAACTAGTGCTAGATGTTTGTAGGAAAGCAACAGGTATGTACTGTGTATAGATTAACATTTTATGTACTATTGTGTTACAACAAGTTTAAAGGATAAGGTTATCTTTTTCTATAGTATTCTTGTTGTCAACCAATCCTATAAAGAAACAAAATAAACTAGTCAACGTCTCTCAGTACTTTCTGACTTCCCTGTTCTGTCTGTGGCTATCTGCCCAAAGCTCATTTGCTCCTGAATATGTAAACCTTTAGAAGATATTTCAGAAACATATAGTTCCATCTTTAGAAAAAGCTTAGTAATTTTCCTACCACCATTGGGCAGCTGTAGTTTTTAGCAAACATCACTAAAACAGGTATAACAATAAACGAATAAAAAGTGCTGTTCTTGGGGACTATCTTCAGCAGCGGATTAATACACATTTGGCGGGCTAATAAGTATTTACAGCAGCAGGACCATGTACATGGGATTCAACATAAACTCCAGTTTATCGTAATGAAGTAACATGTCACCCAGTTAACAATGGAGCTCTGTGGCACAGAGGAACAAGATGTGTCTGGATTTGGCTATGCAGGCAATAGGCCTACATAGTCTTGGAACCATTGTTGGTTTTGGTCTTTTCATGGCATTAGTTGACAATCAGAAGCATATAAAATACTGCCAACATTACCCTGTAAAGATTAACATCAATCTCAGATCTTTAGAGTTTTTAAGCAGACTCTCCCAAATGTTAAGGGTTAGGATACATACTTGCTTCTGGTTTAAAACAGGCCCCCAGTCGATCCTGGGCATCAGCGACACATTGTCAACCTGCTCGTAAATGTCTCGGTAGACGGCGCAGTCCTTCAACCAGCGCTCATGGAGCCGGCGGACACTGGAGTCACCAGAGGGAAGATGAGACACAAAGAAACAGATAACTCAGTATTTATTGATACCCAAAGTTTGAAATACATTCTGAAATAATCATACAAATAAATGCCGACTAAATAATATGAGCAAAGCATTGGTAACTAAAAACAACAAAAACATTTTAACTATAACAGTTGATGAACAAATAATCCTAAAAGGAAACTTTTTTTAATTTCAACTAATTTTAACATTGTAACTAATATTGTTTTAGTTGTAACCCATCTTGCATGCTGTCAGTCTTTTAAATCTTCAAAAAAAGGTCTAAGGTACTCCACACTTCTCTCCATTATGCAGCTGTGATTCTTTGTGTTGTATTTACTATGTCCCAACTCACTCGCTCTCTATCTCACTGGCCTGTGGGTGCTTGTTCTTCTTGGCTTGGTCAAGAGCTATGAAGAGATCCTCAAGAAGAGCCTCAGCCTCTCCCAGCTTGTCTGATATCTCAGTCTGGTGCTTGAAGGGCAGGTCTTTCTTGTTATTTTCATTGTCCTAGTGGAAGTAGACAACAGTTAGGGTGATTACTTTTACAGAGTGCTGCTAGTAAAAGTTATTTTTGCTTAAGTTTGAGTGTGTGTTCTCACCACAACCAGCAGTTCTTCAGACCGGAGGATGTCTTTCTCCACCGTGTCGGCATCACTTTGCATCTTTTTGATCAGCAAGTCCAAGCTGCTGGGCTGGGTTCTGCAGGGTTAGGAAAAGGAGTCAAAAAAAGGGCACAGATAAAGCCAAAAACACTGATCAGATTGTGTGTTGTCAAGAATCAGCTCTGCAAATGGATTGACACCCACTAGCTGTAGGATGTCCTTTTAGTTGGCCCACATGTTTCATTCTTAGTCATTACCATAAAATATTGACAACAAAACTGCTTCTAAATTTAAATGGACTTTGGGTAGACTAAGCTAAGAGACAAGAAACATTTTCTAAGTAAACTGGACAAAGTTTTGAACACGTACACTCTTGAAAACCCAATGAACCCAAATTTAGAGAGTATGCTTTTTCTAAGTAAAATATTTTTTTTGGACACTCCTCACGAAACATCTTTTAATATGATTTGAAGAGCCCACACACGTTCTAAGACAATGAGGTCTAAGGACAAAACACATTTTTAGATCTCCTCTATCAAACATCTGCACTGAGGCAGTTTTCCATTTATCTTTTTCAATGTTTTGTATCATCTGCCCAATGCCTGTATATCAAGATCAAACACAACTTGACCAATCACGCACGGCCTCGTAGCGTCAGCGCCAATATCCTTATTTTAACCTTCCAAGCCACCTAGAAAGCATTCCTTGATGCTAACTATTCCTGCTGACTGTGACTGTTTGCCACTGAGAAATGGAAGCAATGTCTCAGACAGACAATCGAAGGAGGTGGAGATTCTACTGGCTGACAATGAGAGATAAACTACAACCATAAACTAAATAAAAGGTGGGATTTAGAAGATTAGGATTTGAATAAAGACGACACAGGAGGATGTTGGAATCTAATGTTAACACTTTTGTGTAAGAGGCTTTGCGGTAACTGCATGACGAGTGAGTGATCAATTACGGTGCATGCAAAATAAATCAAATCTTCTCCAAACAGATGAAAGATCCAACAAGTTTAAACCCTAAAGGACAATAAAGTAGTTTGCAAACTTTTGATTGCAGTAAACTTTGGGGTCAAACAGAAACTACTCACTCAGTAGTGTTGTTTTCGCTGTCCTCTCACTCACAATAAATCAGGTATTAACATTGCATAAATTTAAAGAGAAACTTGCTGATTTCATTTCTTAATTTATTCCATAATGTGTCTGTCCAAATGTCCAATGTCTCCATTTTGAGATGGTAAATAAAAAACCGAGTCCAGATGTTACTGTGTGTTTTTGACATTTCTTACCACACATTAATTCACCTGCAAGGTGCTCTAAAACACCAGGGGTAGATAATTACTCTTATTTTCCTCATGTAATGTCCTTTAAGTCTGAGAAACATCCTCATAACATGTGGCATTTGCGCTCCAAAATCAGCTTCACATCAGTTGGGAAAAGGGAAATCACAGCTGCGAAAAAAACTACGGATGTATCATAAACCATTTAAAATGACCATGACAAGATATTTTCTTTGTTGAACTCTTTTTTTTCTCCCTGAGTTTAGTTACAGGGCTGCATTTAAACCTCTGAAATAACGCTGATGTGTAACACGAACCAACAAATGTTGGTAAGGACGTTGCTGGTTAATTGACCCACAAACCAAAGTTACTTTGGAGTGCAATGTGGGGAGAAATTAAGCATATAAAGACAGTTTTGCACAGGTCTTTAATGTCGACAGAGGAATGCAGTATTCCTCTGCCTGCACTGACTCACTGAGCTGCGAGCTGATCAGGTTCTGCAGCCGCTCTGACAATGGCCTCCCTATTCCTGCTCACTCAGCAGGAGACAGGCATGTGTCACACAGACACACACACAGCACGCGTAGTACACACAATCGTTTCTCAACTTCCCCAATGACATGATGACAAGGGCCCACAAGAGTCAACAGAGCATGAATTGATAAAGCAGTGTGATAACTTGATCTACATGCTTTTACCAACTGTCCTTTCTAATGGTGTCTGCTACTTTTACGAGTTAATTTTATTACATCTTTCATCTACTATGATGTGAAGGTGGGGAGGCTGTTGACATAATGTGTGAAATGTGAGAGTGAAGTGAGGGTTGTCTCCTTTATCTGTCAAGTGGACGTAAACCTTTCGTCATTACTGATAGAACAGCTCGACAGTTAGCAGCTTTGGCTGATTGGATTTGAAAGTAGGCTAACTGGATAGCCCACATAAATCAGACAGGCTTGCCTTTTTGAGTTAGTTGTAAAATCACAGATCTTGCACCACAAACACTCCCTGATTTAGTTATAACGATTAAATCTCCTCCCAGCTCACAGATTCTATTTTGAAATGCAATTGTGTTGGATTTTGGGGTGAAAAGGTTGAAAGCAGCTCAAAGTTTAGCAGGTTCAGAACCTCTCACATCAGAAAGAGGAGTTTTATTTAATGGGACTTAGCACATTAAAAGCTCCATTCTGCCCCAAAACTGTCCACTATACTGCAGGAGAACCTTTGACCTTGAATGCAGATAGTTCTCACCAGCATACCAGCATCAGTCACAGACTCAGTGTCTCTATAAATTCACAGGGTCACCGGTGGCGCGAGCTGTGATGTAAATGACGGATTGCAGAACAAGATACTAACATCAGTGGTAACGGGCGTCATGCATCCGCCCTCAGCTACCAGCACCCGCATGCTTACAACACACACACACACACACACACACACACACACACACACACACACACACATACACACACTAGTTGGATTATCAACCAACTATATGTGTAAAGTAAAAATGCGAAATATTTGCTGGTTTCAGTGTCTGAAATGTCAGGATTGGCTGCGTTTACCTGTTTTCTATCATTTAAGTTGTCTTACAAGTTAATATTCATGTGTTTTTGATTGTTGGTCAGACAAAACAAAGAATTGCATTGTAGAAAATTAAAATCTGGATTTGCTGACATTTCTTAAACTAAGTGATTGATTAATCATTTGAAAAACTAATCCAAATATTAATCAACAATGAAAATAATCATTTGTCGGTCTTGTCATTCATTCTTCATTCTTGTGTCACACGGTAAAATACGGTTGGGAACCAACGCCCACATAAGAGAAAAGAACCAGCTGAGCAGTCCAGACTGCATAGCCCTCATCACACCTCAGCAGTCAGACAACATGTCCAGGGCAGGGGCAAGGTGAAACCACCTAGTCACCACCTGCCTGTGAAACCACGTCACCATGGTGACATCGGACAGGGACGAGAAAGTTACAGATTCTCTCCTGTCACATACTGTGTGTGTGTTAAAGTGTATTTAAAGCCATTATTTCAATTAAATCAACTCAATTCAACCAAGGTTACAGTACTAACCCTGATACAACCTGTCCGGATCAATCCCTACATCTTAGATCAGTACAGGACTGAGTTTCATCACCCTCCTTTTGCTGTAGTGAGATCTTTCTTTTCACATTTTACAAATGATAACAAATGACATATTACACATCACATGAACCTTTTTAAAAACTTTTCTCAATCAAGCTGCAAGCAGCCTTGAACACCTACCCGCCAAATTTGGTTTTACTGACACATAAATCTATGTTTTAAACAGCCACCAAGTCTGATGGGACACAGAGCAGCCACATCACACTCACTTCTCAGACGATAGTCTTTTGCACATTGAAATATGATACCCAACAACACTGTCAAAAGTTTAAATGTTGGTTCAGATTTGGTGCAAACGGGCAAATAAAGTCCTATTTTGGGGGGTTTGAGTGAAGAAGCAGGTTAAAAGGAACTGGTGGAACAGAATGTTCTCACTTTGACTTTCACCTCTTAGTTGCAAAAACGTTTTGACCATAGTTCCACCTCATGTTTACAAAGTTAACCTGACATCAGGGCCCTGTTTACAGCCTCGCAAGCGTCTTGTTAAGCTTTCCCCATCACTTTGGATTAACCTTGATGTAACTCTTGCCGCCCTTGAAACCAGTAAAGAACCTGCCTGAGCAAACTTTCAACCCAGCCATAATGTAACAGGTAGGAAACCACATCACGCAAAGAAAAAGAGGACAAAAGCAAACACAGGAAACATGACACAGTCCTTGACTGGGGAAGAACAGGAGGAGGGGTAACATGACCAAGATAAAGCGTCACCAAACACACATTCATTCACACGTTCTTTCTATATTAAAGTCCCCTGGATGAAACTCACTTGCTGGTCTTGCTCGTGGCCTTGAGCGTACTGTCCTTCGTTTCTTTTTTCTTAAACATCCTGGAGGTTGTGGAGGGGTCAGGCAGAGATCCTACAAAAAACACTCTTTCTGTCTCTCACTCCTTCTGTCTCTCTGTCTTCCTCACCCTGTGGCTCCCACTCTGTCTCTACTCTCCCTTTGGTTCTTCTCAAACACACTCAAACACACTCTCGCGTCAGCACAGTGTTTGACGCTGGCAGCTCCTCCCAGACAGGTTAACAGGTGTGTCACCGCCAAAACATCCACCTTGCAGAGAAAAACCGGAATGACCTGTTGACTGCACTCCCTCCCTCGGTCCTACCCTATCTTTTCATCGGGTACCCAACACACTCTCAGATCTCTCATAGGGAGCAAGGCTCCTTTGATTACCACGGATGCATAATTCCTGGAGCAGGAGGGACACTTAACTTCCGCTGGGAGTTGGGAACAAAAAGCTTTTCATTTATACCAGTGGAAAACAAACTGGCCACTGAATACAGCTGGGAGAAATCAAGTTAAAAAGCAGTGATTCCAAATCAAATTCTAGCTCTATGGGGTGCCCCTTTGTTGCCTGACATTCCCCTGTCATTATCTAATAAATGCTCCAAATTGAATCATGATTCATTGATTGATACAGAAACATATATATATATATGAATATATATATACACCGTATACATAAAATATATACTTCTGAAAATAACTGATTTGTTCAAATAACATTTAATGCACAAACAGAGTGGGTAAACAGCAGATTTAAATTTAAAAAAAATAACATTACACATGCCTTCCTTCTCCTGCCTCTATTTTATCCTCACTTTAACAACCTGTTACATGTACAATTAAATTATAAAAAAGGGAAACGAGTGTGGGTGTGGTACTGTAACAAGAAACACACCTTGCAACATATACCATCACATTATATACCCATCGTAAGCATCACCACCCAGTTTTTTATTCATGGGCAGATTCCCAACATTAGCGTGTCTCCTTTAATCAAGTAGAATTTTTCCGCTTCTATACAATGTGCCATGTTTTTCTTAAACAAGACACCTATGTTAGGCTTATCAGTTAGCAGTGTTGTTGTCTTCATATATTCTCATATTCCACCATGTGGTAACTGTTATATAACATATGACATATAATCCATAAAGAAGAGCCTGTGTGATTTAATGGCTGGATTCAAAACCCTATAAAATTGGCTTTAGCAGGTTAACACAACTTAACTCAAATACATTAATATAGTTCTTTTATTCAACAGGTTTTTTATTGTACATCTAATTGGGTTTGGATCTAATTGGATTGTCGGGGGATTTTATTAACACTACTTTCAGTGTTCTTTTTACACCCATCTTCCCCCTGACAGAAACTCAATGCTACAAACACACAGTGTTGACCGTCAACAATGGAAAGGTTTGTGACAACCAGTGACCCAAAGAAGGAACTAGAAATGCATGTAATAACAATGTTAATGATAACAGACCGCTCCATACACTGCACAGTCCCATGTCTAGCATCTACAGACTTGCTAGTCAGTCAGGATCAGGGCGTGTCTTCGCAGCATATCAACAAAAGGAAATCAAGGCAAGGAATGCAGCTGGGCAGCTTTCATTGCACCAGGGAACAGCACAGGGAGCACACATTTTTTAAACAGGCCAGTCTCTCTTTCTGGGTGCGTCCACCTGTCTGGAAAAACAGATACTCAATAGCTCAGAGCTAAATGTGGATCCATTATCCACATCTAAATACAACACAAACAGCTTTTTTAAATATATATTTTTGGGTGTTCTGAGCTAAAAGTCGATGGTAATGAAAATTTGGCAGGCCATGAATGTCTGTACAATATTTCACGGGATTCATGAAATTTCACTCTGTCCCAAAGCGGTGGTCTGACCAACAGACTGACATTGTCATCCGTTGAGCCAAGCTGCAGCTAGCTTGTCTAAGAACGGGCAGGAGTGCCCTTCAGGGTGATACAGGTCGGCAATGTCACTTGAGGTCAAAGCTAACTGTGATTTAAAAAGGGACCAATGGAAACCTCACGATCATTTTGATAGTTTACATGACATTAAACATGGCAGGCAAAATCTGCATACCTCTAAATTCCTAACAGCTGAACTAAGGGCGAGGGTGTGTTAGTCTCTTTCACCAAACCACACAGCAGACAAACTGCATGGTTGTCACCTAAACAAGTACAGTACTGCACAACCTGCTTAACAAAGCATGCGCATGACAACAAGTAAAGGGACATGTTTCTTTCTGTGAAAAGGTTAACTGCTGTGTCTCATCTCACAACTGCAAAATAAACTTATGTATGGACTGAATAATCGTGAAACGAACATACTTAATGATACTGGTTTTATCTGGCATCTCCACCGCATCACATCTTCAGTCCACTGAGCTAGAGCACATTTCTAGAATGACACGGCTACGTGAGTATAGAAAAGTGCACGTGTGTAGTGGGTCAGTTAATTCATTTAATATACTTTGGTGTTAAGATGTAGAAGGGAAAACAAACAAACCTGGTATTCATACGCATTCATGAGATTGCAAATATGCAATGTAAGCCTTAACTCGCTCACACACCCTTCTAAGGCATCCTATGCACACCTGACACACCCACGATGGAGGTGCAAAAAGAGAGTCAAACACCCCTTTACTTACTTCAGAAATGTACCTTCTTCTTGAGGCAATGTGAAGTTTGACATTATGGTAATTACAACAAACTCAGATAAAGCCACACTAAAAGCGTTTTTTTTCCCACTCAGTTATGGTCCTTTGGGCATCTTTAAATCACAAAGGACTCAAGGTAAAATAAATGCCACAATATTTTCCATAAAAGTGAACGAAGAAAGTCAAGTAACCAGTGTTTGGTGCCAATATATTTTAATAATAGGCCTGTAAATTAAATCACATCATACATTCCCATTTCACTTCTTTTAAGTCATGTTTCCAACAATTATTGACCGTAACTACCCTTTTTCTGGAACTAACTATTCAAGCACATCAATCTTAATTCTTTAAAACAAAACATCAGAGAAAGAAAAATAAAACAAAAGAAAATAATAAAAATAATTTAAAAAAAAGATAAATGCTTAAGTGGGAGAATGACACGGAACCAGTCCTCTAGCTAGTGTTTAACTTGGTATCACAGGCAAACCAGGTCTCTTAAGGACCAGAGGAAACGTGTGGCTTTGATGTGAACATTATGACTGGTAAACCGATGACCATATGTTTTTAGTTAGTCTAGCCATAGACATTTTAGTCCTACTCATGAAGACAAAAACGGAAGTGTAGGGTGATAAAACAAAGGTTGCTAAAAAAACTCCCTCAATTATTAATGTTGACTATGTCCTACAACATTGATTTTGCTGAAATGCAAATAATAAATGTAAAAATAAAAACATTACACAACTACAGTCTGAAATGCTGCACTGGTACTATGAGCTCATCAGCCAGCAGACCCCTTTGTAGGAAACTCAAGACACTGGGAGGTGTTAGAAATTGCATCTTGCGCTTTCATTGAGATGCTGAAGCAGTAGGACCTTCTCTAAAATGATGGCAAGTTTAATGCCAAATGTCATACAGAACAACATATAAAGTATGACTGGTGAAGATGACCAATTAAAACACTGAACCATCCAGCATTTTTTCTTTCTTTTTTTTTTTTTTTTTAAAGAAAAACCTTTCACACTTTGATTTATGGCTTCTAACCAAATCATTGACTTTGTCCCCCCCAAATTGGCTTCTTAATGCAGTAAAAAGCAGAGGAGACCATAGCAAAGGGAGGGAAGAAATGGGACAGTTTCTTCTGAAACTATGCTGATGACTGACAAAAACAGCTTCCGTTTTTTGAAAACAGAATATTTATGGTATTTGATGAGCACTACTTTTACTTTGTTTTAAGTCAAAGTAGCTGCCATAACAAAACTGCACTTAGTAAATTTCATGTTTAAGAAACGATGCCAAAAAACATCTCAGATAAGAAAAAACTAAGACGTAATTACATAAAGGCGCTTACATGACAGTGAAAAAAGAATAACTACTATTTATGGATTAGTTTACTCTGACAGGTTGAAGAGATTAACAACTAGGCTGTACTTAAAGACAGGATGGTAACCTGTAAAACCTAATGTTCACAGACACCACTGCAAACAAGCTAGAGGTGACTTGGGTCAAAAGGCTATTGGAAATGTAATCAATTACTTTTCTATAATCTTTCTTGAAAGATTAGATTTACTCTGCCTTCCTCAGAACTGCAAATTCCACCCAATTTGCACTTTAGGCACTAAAAATCTAAAATAAACGTAATTTTAAATGATTCAAAGTAAGACCTGACCCACGTCTGTTTGGTTGGTTGTGGTAAACTGTAGAAACCAAAGCCTGGAGGGTTGATTTAGCTGCCAAAGCCAAAGATGCCCTTGATGTAGCCGGTGAGACCGCCCTTGCCCTTCTGTTCCACCTTGTCATCTAGGGGCGGGAAGGCCACGTGGTTGAGAGCAAGGTCAAAGAACAAGGGCTTGCAGGGGATTGGCTGGAAGTCGGGAGGAAATTGGACCAAATTGGGCCGCTTTCCTACAAGGGCGGGATCGAGGCGGAAGGTCTCCAGGCGTTTGCAAAGGGGCTGCATGAAGAAGGAGAAAGTATATAAACACAGATAACTTCGAGTGTATATCAATAACATGGCCATGCAGTGAAACACTGATATTTAGAAACCATATGATCCTTGTATCAAATGCATTTGAATGCCGGAAATAAAGTCTTTGACGCTCCAAATTTTGAGCAGCCCCCGAAAAGTCCCAAAAAGGTCTCTTGATTTTGTTCTCTTACCGTGTTGTCTTTGACCTGCTGCTGAGAGGGAACTTCAGCAGTCTCATCAGTATCTAAAAAAAAAAAAAAATATTTCCAGAGGTTAGTACACAGTACAAGGTAGAACAAGAATAGGAATAAATAAGTTCTGTCATGCGGTAAAAATAAATGAGTTGGCTGGGTGCTCTCACCTAAAATAGCAGCAGCTTGAAGGGAGTATTTTTCAGCGTTGACCTCAGCAATGAGCTCCTGGACATCAGGGAGATCCTGCAGAAAACAGAGCTACAACAGTGACCTTTCTGGTAGAGTACAGACGATGGTCAACTGTCACTGACTTGATCGCAAAATCTTTCAGGATCAGTTTCAAACCCTAAAACAACCTCTCAGTGCCGTTTCCTTTTTTATTCACCGTTTATGTCAACACATCCTAACGGGATCTTTTCATGATGGTATGGATATTAAATTGTGTGGTACTGAGAGATAATGTATTTTTATTATTAGGGCTGCTAAACTCAACGCGATAACCAGTTAACAAAAATTTCTATTAACGGCACTTATTTTTTTTTAACGTGTTTAACTTGCATGTTTTGTGATTTGGGTCTCTGGCTGCATTGTAGTTTGGGAATCAATAAGTAATGAGTAATGAGCAGTAACATTGTGGATAGCAGAAACTGTAAAGTGTTGGGTGATAACATCCAGGGATCACCAAAAAGCATCTCAAGACTAAAACCAAAAACAAATTTCCTTGAGTAGAAATGGATAAAGAAAATTATCTTTTAAATGGCATGTTCACTTTCAAAGAACTAACAGATGGTTCTCTCCACAAGACTAACGTTATTTGGACGTGTTGTTTATGTGAACAAAGTTGTCCCCGGAGTCGGCGAGTTCCAAATACCACTTGAACATTAAACTTGAAAATATCCTTTTAAAGTTTAGAACAGATAAAAAATAACTATGGTTAACAATGGACAAGGTGGAATTAAATAGCGGTACATTTTAAACAAATAGACAGCCTTAGTTTTTACATGACCAACCTTCAGGGTGTTGTTGAGGCTCTTGGCCTTCGACTGGACCTCCTTGGCGTATTTCAGCACCCTCTCATATAGCACAAGTGCCTCACTCCACTTCTTCACCAGCACATAAGACTGGGCGATGAAGAAACACCTGTGAAGGGCACAGAGGGAAGGACCACATTAACAACACAAGTGATTGTAAAGAGGACAGCAACTGCGAGAGTACATTGTGAGCTCATAGATGTAAGGTGGCGTAGCCTCATAAACAATTATTATTTGAATCTTATTGTCTTTTTTTGTTTAGAAGCTGTTAACGCAAACATTTCTGACCTGTAGGCCTTGTAGACAAGCGTCTTGAGGGACACCTCCTTCTGGAAGGTGTGGTCATCCTCCAGGCCCTGCAGGGTGGCGAGCTCAGCAAGACTCTGGAGACGGACGAACAGAGGAAGGTTAGGGAGGTAGGGAGGTGTAAGGGGGGAGGTAGAAAGTGGACAGAGGGAGAAAAAGAAGGCAAGTTAAACTTTAAGAAGAAAGTGACAGAGACTGCCAAACAAGGCAAAGTGTTCATCCCTTTACTGCTGACAACACAGAACAGACAACTCATCCCACTAACACAGCTACAGTGAGAAGCTGGCACCTAGGGACCAATTTCTAACCAGTAACTAACTGAAATACATGCTGCTACTATGGCCAAATAAAGTGGATACTGCATATTACAAGCTCAGCAACACATTTCTATCCATCTTTGTTTTAAACTACTTCATCATACATGCAGAACATCATGATTAAAAAGATAAGAATATAAGTTATTTATGGTCTGGACATTTACCTGCAGGATGATGTCGTAGAGGCGTATGAGATCCTGTGGACGGGGTCCTCGCTTGTTCTCATCGGCTTCCGGTTCTTTCAGTTTAGCCTGCAGAGTATGGGCCATGCTCTCATTCCTCTTCACCAACGTACACAATTTAATGTAGGTCAGGTAACTGGGAGAGGAGACCAACAGCACATTTATCATTCACTTGTGAAGAATGAGAAAATGTAAGAGGGCATTAGAGGGTGGGAAGATACTTTTGTTGCTACAAATGTTGGTAACTGACTGTTGCTAACTAGTCTAGGTTTCAAGAAGACGCGTATCTTATACCTGTGCAGGAACTGCAGGTTGGACACCTTGCTGCTGTCAACATCAGAGCCCCTCTCTCGCTGCTTCTACAAAGATGAGCAATAATTCAAAGAAAAAAAAAAAACTGGTCACATTCTTGTGTTCTGTCAAATTGATGAATCTGACCTGTTAGTTACTTCATCCCAAAGTATGTCAACTTTTGAACCTGTTTCATCTTACCGCCTCACTCTTGAGTTCCTCTCTCACAGCCTGGATGGTGTCTCTGCACTCGGCCAGCAGGGTCTCATAGAGATGTTCTTTGGTCTCCTCGTTGGCTGTCTGCATGACAGAAACAATAATTAACATCTATAATATAATATCTACAGTGGAACATAATGGCTACTCACTGTCTTCCTGTTTCATAGTAAAAGAATATTACCTTCACAATAAAATGCATTTGGTATGAAGCACGTGCAGGAAAGGTAGGTGTATCAGCAGTAATAGTAGGTTCATGCATCAACTGTAGCTCACCACAGCAAACTAAACGGACCAGAAAACTGGCTGATACCTGCTCTTCATAATATGGTATGTATCAGCATTTATACTGCTTCACCAGATCATATTAGTTCATCTCTTATAAGTATACAGTAAAAAAAAAAAAAAAAATGAATGGCACAATCAGTGCCTTATACAGTATGTAGTATTGGTGTAATTCCGTTATGAAACAGAGACAATGAAAGGACAAACCGGTGCAGAAATATTTAAAATAAATCACAAAACTATGTCAACAGGTTTCACATCAAGAGGAATTTGTGCGATGAAGACTTGATTTTAAAAGTACTCTTTTTTTTTTTTGAATGTTAATCCAAAATGTCTTCAAAAATATTAAAAACGCTTAAAAAAATGTGTAGACACATTGGTCTTAATATCAGACATACACACAAACACTTTCTCACCATTTAAGCTACACTTGCATTAATAAAAGGCACTCATGCAAACAAATATTTCATCCATTCAGAAGTAGTTGTGGTTTGACACAAAAGAGCAACAGTTTAAGCGGATGTGACTGTGGGTAACTGGGGGAGAGGCACAGGTATGTGGCCCAGCAGGCTGCCGATACATTCCTGCGCACAACTCCTCAGCAATCACACTCTGGAGTTTCACAGTTAAATTGTTGTGAATGACAGGATTGTCTTCACCTCACCTTTCTTTCATCACACTGTTACTATAGGCCTGCCTTACTCTACAATAGTCTCAGATGTCTACAGGACATATCATGTTCGTATTAAAAGAATCGAGTCATGTTAGATAACTGTAAGTGTGAAAATGTGATGATTAATGACAAAAAGAAACGTTGATACGGTTTAATTTTTTTAAACTCAAGTAAAAGTTGTTAAACACTTTTATGGAGGAAATTGTCACAACACCTTCAAAGGAACAAAGAGAACCTTTGGAAGCAACACAGTGTAAGAATGTAACGAGAAAAATTCTTCATAGTGATAACTAGTAGACAGGTCACCCAGCTGATCTTATTCACCCAAGAACCTGATGTTAGGGCCACACACTCAACACCCTGTCAACGCCTAGCATGACTGGCTTAACCTGTTGAGCATCTCTCCCTCTTTCTCGCTGGGCTGATAAACTGATTAGAGGACGGAGGAGGTGACGGAGTTCTCCTACCAGGACTGATGCATGGCCAAATATGGCGTTTCCTGTGCCCAGGGGCCCTTGCATGAGACAAATACTCTCAACAAATACTTTCATTGCTTAATTTGGGACAAATGGCACAGACGCTTGCTAATTTGACAACATTCATTCTATCACTCACAAAAATTGGTTAATAAGGTGGCTATTTCAACATTCAGTTTCAGTCACTAAAAGATGTTTAATGATTATAATAACCAGTCTACAGAGACCTGCTGGGTGCAGCCTTGTTTGCATGTGTGGCCTGAAAATGCACCAAATGCAGCCGTGCATTGAGAGAGGCTGCATGCCAGAGGACTGAGTGGCTGCGGGTGTGACAGGTGTGTCTGTAGGGTGTGCTGGGCCTTCTGGCATAAGAAAACAGGAGGAATGAGCTGTGGTGGCAGCGACGGGACATGAGACTGTGAAGAGAAGAGTGCCACCCACTGAACATTTAAGGAACTGACTGGACTGTTGTAAGGAAGAGGTGTTCTGCTTGAACTTTAGGCCATATTGCCGTTTTGAGACTTTTCATCACCATGACTTTGGATAAAGCATAACCTGATTGGAAATGCAAGGGGGATTGACAAGCAGCAGAAACTAAATATACCGACCTGAGCGATTGCGGCCTCATTGTCTGCCAGACCCAACAGGAATATGCGAGCCTTATCGATTTTGACAGGCACTGACCGCCCTCGCCACTCCACCTCACTCATGGTGGCTGCCTGCTTGGTTCTGGCCTGGGTGATTAGAGCCTGAGGAGAATTTAAAAACATATGAAACAATTTTGTATAAAACATAGGTAAGAGTCAATCTTGAAAAGTATATCAATACATAGGGGTGGAGAAAAAAAACAAATCGAAACAGCATAGTATCCCAATATTTTCTGTGGCAATACTGTCTCGATACACAGACTCAAGTATCGATCTTTTAATATGGATGTGTTGGTCAGTTTGTCTGCTTAAAAATCCAATTTTGTGTGTTGTGCCAAACATTTGGCGACTGGCAAGTGTACATTTTGGACCCTGGACACACAGTAGAATGTTTTTAAGGAGAAAGTAGGCATATTGACAGAAACAAATTATTGTCATGGGAAAAATACGTCAACAGATTCAGAATTTCAATTTTGATACATTTGATTAATATTCCAGCCCTACGTAGAATAATGCAATATGTTAAAAATTGCACTAACATCGTATTGTGACATAAGTATCGTGATGATATCGTATCAGTGGTAATATATGCAAACAAATTTGCTTAGGTCACTTTTTATTTAGACCAAAGTTGAGGTGTGTGTGTGTGTGTGTGTGTTCTAGCCGACATGGTATTAGGTATCTCCAATACATGAAAGATGATTGATGATGCAAGCATATGAACTAATGTACAACTCCTGTATGTTTACCTCTAGTTTCTCTGCCATCATGCCTCCTCCACCACCAGTCAGTCTCATCTGCATCAAGTCATTGATGGCGTTCTGGTCACCTGCAATCAGGCAGAGAAAAAAAGGTTATAGTGCGTGCGTGATGAGCTTTGGGACATATCCAGTTTGTGAACAATGTCTTAGGATGCCTAAAATGAGTCTGGCAAGACAGCCATTAATTATATTGTGGGGACCCAATTTTCCTCGAATGTGTGCATTACTCACCAATGTTGTAAGCACAGTAGCGGATGTTGGGTGATATCTCGTCCACACGCTGGCGGTAGAGAACTGCCAGCTCCTCAGTGAAAGCACTGGCAAGCTTTTCATAGATGGTCCTTAAAAGACAAAAATGTGATTGTTTTATCTCCCAAAGGTCATTAAAATTCAAACATCAGATGAACAGCCACTTATTCTGCCAATGTATTAAGAAACGGTAGTGATGTTAAACCTCACTTGCACTTGTTGAAGGCCTCCATGGCAAGCTTCCACTCCTGCAGTTCAAACTCCACCATACCAGTCAGGTATGCAGTGTAGGCCTTAAATAAACATAAATCATTATTAGTGGCTGTTGTAAGAATTAGAAGAACCACAATATATATTGAAAATGGCATGTTTTAAAGAATATTTGGACCGTGCAAAAAGACAGGCCTGTTTTTGTTTTTTTTAGGTGAATGATTGCAAAGACTTTGGGACCGATTGCTATGATACACATTTTAAGAGCCAATCACGTTTAACAACGTATCCAGCTAATTTAAATAGCTCATTTTACTCTACTCTCTAAGTTCACCTTATTTAATATTGTATGTGGCGTTTTCTTTGGCAGGTTGCAAAATGTTCCACAGTAAGTAAAACAAGTTCCTTCCCGAGACTATTTTGCAGAGCTACCACAGCTGCGTCCGGAGCTCAGTGTAAGACGATTGTGATTGGTTGGTTAAAAAATGCAATAAACACAATTCTCTTCTCCTATTCTAGAATGTCTGCGGCGTGAACTATCCAACTTTATTTCCTCCAGGCATGCAGAATGGTCCAGCTGTGAGTTTGGGAGCTCTGGCATTTCGCACGAGATCTGTTGTCAAAAACTTGGGGGTTACTTTTGACTGCAGCATGAAATTTGATTAGCAGATCAGAAACGTTTTTAAAGCTTTAAATGGTCTTGCCCCAGAGTATTTTTTTTAAATGTTAACTGTGAGGAAACACAACCGGTCATTGCGGTGTTCAAATCAGTTGGTTTTAGAAGTCCCAAGGTCCAGGTATAAACAGTGGGGTGATCAGGCTTTTGCAGTTGCTGGCCCGAGACTCTGGAACAAGTTACCCCCTGATATACGTACGGTTACAGATGTTGCTCTTTTTAGGTCCAAACTCAAAGCATATCTGTTCAGTCTTGCTTTTAATACATAGCAGTGGTGTGACAATTTCCTTCTTTTGTTTCTTTGTAACCTTTTCTGATTTTACTGTTTTCTATGTTTTCTCTTTCTATTGTATGTTGTGATTTTACTCATTTTGTTCAGCACTTTGGATACCTGCTGGTTGTTGTAAAGTGCTATATAAATAAATTTTGATTGATTGATTTCCAATCCAACTTTATTTGTAAAGCACATTTAAAACAACCAGGTTGATCAAAGTTCTGTACTTTAACTTGATTATAAATAATATAAAATACCAAATACCAAAACAAACTTTTAAAACAAATAACAGGCCAATGAAAAAAAATGAGTTTTAAGTCGTGACTTAAAAATCTGAAGGCTAGGGGCCGATCTGACAAGCAGAGGCATCTCAATTTGAGACTACTGCACAGTCAAAAGGGCGATGTGACAGCCTTATGAAGCCATAATCCTATAGCACATTTAAACCCCTTTTACTACAGAATACACCTTTACTGTAACTTTAGATGCAGGTTGAAAGGTGACTCTGTATTACGTACCTGTGCCTCAAGTTTGGTCTTGGCGTCAACACGGGGGCTCTCACAAAGCTTCTCCAACTTTTCGCTGTGTTTGGCAGCCTTGCGTAGTCTTGCAAGCAGGTGGAAGCGCTTACGTGGCTCTGTGTTGGCCTCCTGCTTCAGCTGCATGGCGTAACTCCATGCGCGCTCTGCCTCCATCAAAACCAACAATAGATACCTAAAGAGAGGGAGTTAATTTCACCAGTTGTTTGGTAGCATATTCTAACCATTTAAAGTGGACACAATCAATTCAATTTCTATCAGAAATCAACAGTCAGCAGTGTACCAGCAAATAGATTGATAAGGTCTAGTTTAATCAGGGGTTTAGTAGCAAGGTATACCAAACTAGATGACATCACAACTCTACATTTTGCTAGGAGCCGGCCAAACGCCTCTGTAACGTGCACTTATTATCCTGCATCAAACACAGGGTTTGTATGTCAAATTGCTATTAACTTTGTATGAGGCGCTTCCTTAACAACAGCCAGTTAACTCCACATGAATGTCCGGCTCAGACTTTCAATTCCTCACCTGCTGTCAGAAATCATTTCAACAGTTATTTTCTTCCCGATGAATTTATGTCGGTTGCCCATCCTGAAGCCAAGAGTCTTGCGCAGGCGACGCAGTCTGCGGGAGCAGTAACCCCTGCACACAGTTACATAAAGATGGTTACATTAATGTACATGTGCAATGGCTCATGTACATTTGAACTAATACAGATACCAGGGTTTTCTTTAAAAAAAACTATTAACCTAAAAGTGTTAATATCATTCTAGATTTATTAGAGCCACTTTAAGGTGAAGTAGGAACAATGATGCGAGTAAGATTCAGTGCGTTGCCACTTTGTTGTATTTGATTGCATTACATTGTACAAGTAAAAAAAAAAAAGTATTAAGATTTAGTAGCCATTGTACACCTGCAGTCTCATGTGAACCATATGTCAGAGGTTTTCATGCAAACAGCTCCTCAATGTATAAAACAAGAAGTTGGTCTCCAAATTAAAAACTTTTGAAAAATGTCACTGATTAGTTGAGGTCAATTTACATACAGTTGATAGATAGATATGCTACATTAATGACTTGTGATCATGGAAAAACTGGTTCTTTGTTAACAGCTACACAATCCTAAACAGTTCACCACAGATATTCCTGCCGCTATGGTCCAGTTAATGGGGTGGTTTAGATGTCACATGGCTGGGCAGTGGGCACAGCTCACCTGTATCTCTGGTAGTCTCCGTGCCTGAGGCCATGCTGCTGCTGGGACTCTTTGATTATTTGCAAAACTGCGAATCAATGTTAAGGGGCTCCCTTATTTACATCACACACACTGTAAGTTACTCCAGGGGAACATTTGCCATTCATATTAATTTGTCATTCAAGTGTAAATGTGATATTAACACTGGAAGAAACGTTACAGACCCTGAATGTCAGACTGTGGTGCTGCAGGAAAAGCAACGTACGTTAGTTCCAACTAAAACTGAGAGGTCACAACAGGTACGTAAAACTAACTATAAACTATAGCAGCACACGGTAACTATCATTTGTACTTAATATAACGTCCTTAGACTTGAAAAAAACGAGTTTGTGACAAGCCAATTAGCGTTAAATCTGCTTTTCTGGACTACTTCAGTATGACACGTAGCCTAATAACGCTAGCTAGCTAGCTAACGTTTTCGTCTAACCGAACTAGCAAGCAAGCTGTCGTTAGCTTCTGCGCCTGACCGATTCGCTGGAGCAAAGACAAAACCACTGCTACACGTCTGATGATGTGAAGGATACTTTCCAGTCCAAGTCCTCCATCAGATGAATTTTCTTTATTTTCATCCATGGAGGACAATTTAGCGTCGTTTTGCTTGTCTGCGGCCATCTCTTAACGCTAACAGCTAAGCGGCACAGACACATGCCCAGATTCAGAAGTAGAACAGGGACCAATGACGGCACAGGAAGGGGCGAAGCTTAATCCATACCTCGCGAGATTTAGCGGATGGGTCTTCCTGACAGGTAAAGTGTCGGTACACCATTGACTTTTTTATATTAATTAATTATTTTTAATTAATTGAGGCATGCACTTTAACAGCTGCAACTAAAATAGAACAAAAACTCAATGAGACACTATGTTACAGAACACTGACAGTCATCACAAGCAAAATATCATCTATAACATAAAATGCATACATCATGAAACGCACACAGCAAATCAAAGGAGATAGCAGCCCATGACTGCTATAACAAGTCTCTATGCAGCATCATATGTATTCCCAATATCTTAACTCGGAAATATTATTGAGGAACTGTCTGTCTGGTTCTGTTGAGCCTAGAGATGCATGTTTATCCAATTTCCTCGCAATTTGAAGTCCCTGTTGGATACAGTTTAGATATATGTGAACTGTTATTAAGATCATGCAATATGAACAGATAAGGATATTAAACCGACCTTGAGGTGAGACTTTCAAGGGTCGAGAATGATCTTTGAACCTCCAGAAAAATATTGGTTCACTTTAATAATCAACTAACCTACAATAATTAACAGGTAACATAAGGGCTACAACAACAAAAGAAGCCAAATATTAAAGTATAATTTAATATTACCATTTAACATATTTGATCAGAAATTGAGACATAAATAAACACACCAAACATTTATCCCAATCCTCCTCCAATGTAAATTCCACCCTATTGAATTCAGACAGTTAGAAGTACTGAGAGGAGGCTGAAGGATGAGTGAGATACTTCATAACAAATCAAATTCTGGGGGAACATGAACTTCGGGCACATAAACTTTAAGCAACATGTTACGCTTCAATTCCATTGGAATTGTAGTGTCAAATAATAACATCATAAGTTATTAAAGGAGACTTCAGAGTTAACGTTGTTCTAGACCACGTTATAATTTACAGAGACCCAACAATTCCCCCTGAGAAAACCATTTTCTTAATTGCAGACATTAGGAGGGAGTGGCAACATCTTTTGCATTTCAACAGCCTCAGCTATATCATCTAGACTACTACCACTACTACTACTACCATTTTCTCATTCTTTATTATAAGTCACATATTTATCCTTTACTCCACATTGTTTGTAGCCGCATTGTTATCACTGCTGCCAAAAAAGCAGTCGTATTATATTGAATTACACTGCAATACAACAACAATGCTGTTTCTTCCTTTACATCTTTTCTACATCTTCTTTTCACCAGTAACAAAAAAAGTTTCTTAGCCTTAAACGATGAGGTACAAAATGACCACCCATCAGCCAAATATACCAGAAGGAGTTGGAGATGTGCAATAGTTTTGTAACTGGAGGGATACAAAACTGAAGGATCACAATATTCAGACTTTTCTTTTAGTTGCCAAAACAAAATATTCCCATTCAGATGTTGTCAGCGGCGGAAATGTATCTGGAGAGAAAGCTCTTGATCTCAGAGATGTGCTTGGTCTCTTTGATGGTGGTATCTCTGCTGCGGACTTGAAGGAGGCCGCTCTCCAGCGTGTTCTCACTGACCACCACAGTGAAAACCACTCCCATCTCATCGTACCTAAAATGCATTGATAAAGAGACACACATCAGTCCATAGAAAGACAAACACTTACAGTTTGCTCCAAATGAGCAAGTTTGCTTCCATTATGTAACACACTGAATTACGCTTAACTTTGCATTCAGCTGCTCCATTGACATTGGCACAGTTTCAAGGTACCCAGGCCATGCAGAGATCTTAGCTTCCATAAACTCCTGCAGCAACCCTTCACAAACCTACAAAATAATCAAATACACATTAATCAACTTAACCTATGCCTACACAATCAAGTTCAATTACATACTTAAGTGCTGATTCTATCAGTCACTTGAAAGATCGTTTTTACCCAGCACCTGACTCACTTTTTAGTTGTGTATCAACATAGATTTAATCAAGATTAAAAAAAAAAAAAA
The DNA here is from genome assembly GCF_013103735.1 of Etheostoma cragini. Classification (NCBI taxonomy): domain Eukaryota; kingdom Metazoa; phylum Chordata; class Actinopteri; order Perciformes; family Percidae; genus Etheostoma; species Etheostoma cragini. The sequence continues at coordinate 19,911,781 of NC_048408.1, forward strand.
TCAATCAATCAAACAATCATTGATTTCCACTGTAAGTACATCTTTTTCTTACCTGCCTCAGCTCCACAGTGGCTCCCCTGCCAATGTCTAAAGCCACTTTCACTGGAGCCAACACTGGGTGCAACTTCAGAACCTGAAATCGAACCAAATCTCAGTCAGAGGGAGAATGACATCGCAAAAGAAAGGGCAAGTAAGAAGGTGGAAAATATTATTATTTTTACAAGTGGGTCAGCTGTGGGTTATAACCTTTCTCTGCAGCAGCTTCTGCTTGCTGTCTTCTTTCTTAAGATGCTGGAGTGAGTTGGATAGAAAGGCCATCACACCTCGGTCCATGTTTCCGGTTACTGAGACGACGTGAGGAACCGACTTACGACTATCTCGACACTGATCGGGTACAGAAAGACAATTAACACGGTTGGTGGTTACCATGAAGAAAGGCAACCATAGTAGTGAATACAGTAGCTGACTGTGTGTATGATTTTTGGAACATGCCTAAAAGTTTACATGTGGGCTGTGTTACTATTAAGATGAATGATGGCTTCATCTTATTCAAGTGTCCATGTAGGTCATGACAAAGTGACAGTGAGCCAGGAATTCAGTTAGGCCTATAAGGGAAATTACAGATTTCATTGTGAGGGCTGCCACATCATTTGGGAACCCAAAAAAATAAACAGTTTTGCTGACCCATAGCTTAGACCAACAGGTTCCAAGAACCCAAATCTGGAAAAGTTAAATGTTTATTATTCAGGTGAAAAAACATTTCATCTTTGACATGGCTCACTATTTAGTAAAAACAAAATAGTACATAGAGTTAAACACAGTGTAATTGGAGCCTAAACAACGTATTTGTTTAAATATACTGTAACTATAGTTTAAATTTCACCAAGTGAACCTACAGCACCTAACAATAGCGCACTGAAAGTAGCGTCCCGATGATTTAGCAGCATATTGCTTCAACCGATCCTAAGGCATTTAGGAGTTGGCCTTGGCGCATCACTCCAAACAGTTAGTAGAGTTTCTACTTTTAACTGAGGATCATATCAAAGCTCCAAACTTTGGTGTTGAATGTTGAATTGGAAATGATCATCTATGCTTTAATCTCGTCTCGTTTACATAATTGTAAATGTCTTTTTACATGTTTGAACAAGAAAGAGCTTTTCTGTCTACAGGTTGTTCAGAACTCCGCTGCGAGGCTTTTAACTCCCACAAGCAAAAGGGAGCAAATCACTTCACTGGTTACCAGCTCATTTTAGAATTAATTTTAAAATTATGGTCCTTACTTTTAAAGCCCGGCTCAGACAAGCTCCTCCTTATATGTCTGACCTGATACAGCGTCACACTTCTTCCCTGTTTCTGAGGTCATCTGGGCAGATGTTGTTAGTGGTCCCCCACACTCATTTTAACACCAAAGGAGATCAGTCTTTTCAGGCAGTGGCACCCAAGTTGTTGAACGCACATCTGCTCTCTTTATGTTGTTCAAATGCTGTTGGTTCTTTTAAAAAGCAGTGGAAGACTTGGCTATTCAAACAGGCTTGTAGTTAGACAAGGGCCTTTATGGCTGTCTGATTTTATGTACTTATGTTTTCCTTGTATTCTTATGTCTTCTATTTATCATATTCCAATTTATTGTAAAGCACTTTGCAATTTTTATCTGTGAAAAATGCTATATAAATAAACTTTACTTACTTACTTAACATCATCATAATTTTCTGGCATGTGATATTTAACCACTATTTACAGCCATCTCAGAAAGTAACTCCATGATGCCTTCAAAGGGTGATTGGTAGATTAACGATGGCAACTGCAACATGTCTATAACCTCAATGGGGCTTTTCAGTAACACCAGCTCGACTGGTAAAAAACTGAAAGCTGACCAAAAAAAACACACAAACAAAAAGCCAGTGTCCACATGGAGACACTTAAAAAAATCCTTTATTTTAAATCAACTAGTAGACTGACTTGTAGTTTGGAACGGACTCCTTTGTGCGTCTGCAGCAGCTCTGTGTTTCCTCTGCTCCACAGCGTCTCCAGCGACTCCTGTCCCCATGGGAATCCGTAGATGATCCTCACACCACGAGACGCCTCCTGCTCGCGCTCCTCTTCTGGGACTTCACTACTGCTGAAGTCTGATGGAGACAGGGCAAACTGGAAAGACATGAGTTGACTTGATTTCATGTAACTGAAGTTATCTTGATGTAGTAATCCTTTTAAAACACACGCCTTGACTTCTCCCTAAAACTCATATCTCTTTTGAAACATTTTGAAGCATTTCAAAACATCACCGGCTTTTCGGGGTGAAAGCTAACCCATTTTGTGCTCCAGCTAGCGCTGCACAAATATTGGCCTTTAATATATTGTTAAACTTCCTTGTGATTATAAACTAATCTTTTATGTTCTGTTTTATGGGGAAATGTGTGCGTATCCGAGTAATGACAAGGATCTGTTCAGCTGAAATGCAGTGCTCTGAAAAACTACCTCATTTTTACCAATACTCACTTTCCTCCACCATTTCAGTCTATGTCGCGCCCAGTGATCCAGCCACTGGGAAGAGGTACGGGGAGAGCAGAACCACACTAGAGACGTCTGGGTCACCTCAACTGGGCTGGTAGAAAAATAACCATGATGTTATAATTACAGTATCATTACCCAGGTTATTTTTAGCTGTTTACTGTATTTAAATAATATTGTGTTAGGATACAGCAATGCTCGTTTTTTAAATAGCAATATAGTCTATTATTTTAGAAAATCAGGGCCAGCTCACACTCTAGTGGGTAAAAAATTAACGGTGTCAAAACTGATATGATCACAAGACTCCTTGTTTGACAGACTGTAGGCCGTTTGCTGCAGTCCAGTCTATAACAAACTAACTTTCAGTTGTACTCTGCCCTGCCCTGTACCTGGATTATTTTTTCAGGACACAGAGTCTAACCCATTGATACATATATTACATGTTCATATTGATGTATCTGTTCATAGAATTAGCAGTCAGTGAGTTGTACACATTGCTAGTGTCGCATGGTCACAAGAGTGGGACGATTAAAGGTTAAATGATTTATAAAAGATAATTTACTCTGACTCAGATCTTACAGTACGTCCACATACTTGTCTTCATGTCACATTCAGGTGGTGTTAACAAAGTCATCAAGCAATACAGAGTATGAAGGAGCAAAATGTATTCAGTATGTCAACTAACAAACAGATGCCTCACCAACCAGAGCCATCTGAGGGCTGGAAACACAAACCAGTCTCAGCCAGGCCAAAGGGGAGCTTCCTGTTCACGAGTTCCAACGAGGGGACAAATTGCTCCAAAGCCCCTGAGAACAAACAGACTTAAATGCTTTAGTTTTTGTATTAAATTTATTCTAATTTTGTATTCCAACAATGAAAATTAGGAGGTGAATCTGTTTAGTACCAAATTGAGGATAGGTGCCATCAGCTGTTCCCAAGAGTGATGCACAATCCTTTTGTCCTTCTACAAAATTTGACAGGTGCAATATTTGGTTCTAATAAGTGGTTTATAGACGGAGCTTGTTTTTATGTGGAGGAGATTAAATGGAACAAGTACAAAACCTCCTTTGCGGACTCCTAACTTTTAATATCATGATCCTTAATCTTAATATAATATTTAATAGGTGGAGCTTGAAGTCTGGAGTCTGGTTTTGATTGATGTAAACAAAGGCTTAAAATCAGTTATTTCTCATTTTACTGAGGCACTGTGGTTTGCTGAACCAAAGATGGTCTATCTTGCAATCACCTATACTGACCCAACTTTATGCCATCTTAATCTCACTAGTGCAACTTGTTCTCTCTGTAATATGTTATAATATGTTACCTTGTAGAAAGTTTGTCCTCAGAGATGTGGACCTCTGAATGAGTGACTGTATGTTCAGGATGAGCTGCTCCTTGCTCAATTCTTGCTGTTCAAGTAGGCGTTTTACATTTTCAGATTCAACAATCCTCAGTTGCCCCCGTCCACCTGTTGCTGTGTCCTTGCTGCTGCTCAGAGTGTTTATCCCAAACACCTGGGCTGTGGACGTGGTCACAGAGTGCCACCACTGATCCAGCAGGTTTCTCCTCAGCTCCATGCCCAGAGGTCCATAACTACAGCTGAACCCAAGCTCAAACAGCTCTGTGTTAGTCTGGCCAGGTAAAACAAAGTGTCTGTCCACACAAAGCTGCAGCAAAGTCCTGACCTTATCCAAATCCTCACTCGATGATGTGCTGCAGTGTCTCTTGGTGTGTTGCTGAGCGAGTATTTGTCCGCACTGTGAGGTTTTTAATACGCAAAGGCGCCTTGCTATGACGTTTCTGACACGGTAAAATAACATGATGGGAAGCAAACTCAGATTGTCTATTGAAGTAAAGAATCCTTAGGAGTAAAAATCGGACACTTCCATGAATAAACATCAACTGCTATTTACATTAAAATGTTAGCTATAGCTTCATTTAGCAAGATTTAGTGTTTCTGAATAACACAAAAATACAAGCTCAGCGAGGGGACTTTTTCTTGTCTGTTTAGCGTTGATAGCATACTTTAGCTAGATAACATCATATATGCTACATACCGCAAATGCTAAAGACTGTCGGTGCATTTAAAACAAAATGCACTCGCCTTGCAGCTTCTCACTATTGTCACATAGTTAATGTTCTATATTAACCACTAGTTTGAAAGGTTTGAAATTCACTGGCGTTACATGTGATACATGATCCGGAACCGGAAATGATATCTTTAACTACATCCGGGTTACGAATTGTTGTGACAGGTGGTGTGATTCTGAAATAATCTGAAATAAGACATTAATAACCGTGGTGAATTAACAAAAATGTATAAAGAACAAATGTTCTTTGGTGGTAACAAGTGCCACAACAAGGTGCAAGTAGTAAGTGCAAGTAAATTACCGTAAAGCCATAAGTGCAGCTTCAAGAAATATACTGTATACATTTCTTCTTTTTTTTTAGGTTTATTAAGGAGTAATCAGCCTAAAATATGCAAATCAACCCACAATATCCACATATGAATAGTTCAATAAAAAGGACTTGAACTTAGTATCCTTAATGGTAACTGCAGCCCTGAACTAAAGTGCTAACTTAACATGCACTCGAAAGTTTAGCTAGGTTGAATAGGGCAGTGATTTCAAAAAAGGTTAGTAACATCCAGGGATGGGACACATTCATAATACCCAATATGTGCTTTGTCTAATCATTGTTTCAACCCAACTTCACACACAGTCAACATAACACACAAGTCCCATTTTCTTATTTTTATTTGAAAGGGGTCACACACGCCCTTTTTATATGATATTCATAACATTACTTTAAAACATACTAAAACTGAAAACACTGCATTACCTAGTAAAAATAAATTACTGAGGAATGTAACAAAAACAGTCAAGGAAAAGTGCGGCAATCATAATTGCACTATTGGAGACGTATCTGTGGCTCCATTTAATGCGCTGGGTTTACTGAATAATTTCAACCCTGCTGTAGGCAAAACAAAGTTAAACAGTACAAAGGATAATTATAACAACAATGATAATCATACTGTAAGATTGCAAAACTAAACCAAAATCACATTGGTTCCATATATTGTGCGTACATCATATCTATTGTGGGAAAGGTGGTGGCATGGGGTAGGGCACCATTGGTGGTGGGGGTGGTGGCTGTTGGGCCTGTGGTGGTGGCTGAGAGTTGAATGGGAATGGTGGGTGGTTCATGCCGTTCTGAGTGACCCTCTGCATGCCTTCAAACTGAGGGGGGCCCTGGTAGCTTTGGTTACCAAAGGCACCCGCCTGGTTTCCTGGAGAACTAAAATTACCCTGTCCATTGCTGTTGCTATAATTGTTGTTGCCATAGCTACCACTAGAGTTACCACCGTTACCTCCATAGCTGCCACCATTTTGGGCCTTATTACCACCAAAGGCACTCTTTGGACCATTGCTAAACCCTCTATCACTGTCCCTGTCCCTGTAGCTACTACCGCCAAAGTTGCTTCTCCCACCCCCCGAATACCTATCCCGACGATCATCCTTGTAGCCACCTCTTCCCCCCCTTCCACGACCTGCATGGAATGAAAACAGGAGAGGGACAAAAGGAAAGTAGAGTGGGTTCATGAATGCACTGAATCTATAACAACATGGCAATGTTGGAGTGCAGGTTTGATTGTGATAGTTTTTCACAGTATACCTATGTGCTTAAGAGATAATTTAAATGGTAGATTTATCACAGTGCTTCTAAGAACATAAAGTTCATGTCTAAAAAAGGACCCTTTGAGACAACGACATTATATAATTTCATCCAAACGATGTACGTTTCTCATAGAGAGGCATGAAATATGAATTAGTAACATTACTAGAAAAATAAAATCAGCAGAGGGCTTGACTTTTCTTTCTTCACAAAGTCAAGCCAAAGAATAAATTGTCATATCTACTAAAAGATATACTGCATCTTCCTTGAAAACCATTAAAGTACATGAAGTATCAAGTGTTTTACCTCCTCTGTCCTCTGCCATCTGGATCAGCTTGGGGTTTATGGCCTGGTTGGCCTCGCGCAGCACAGAGATCAGGTCACTGGCTTGTTTCATGTTGTTGGGGGTGAAGAAGGTGTAGGCTGTGCCCGTTTTTTGACTTCGGGCTGTGCGTCCAATTCGGTGGATATAATCCTCAGAGGAGTTAGGGTAGTCATAATTGATGACAAATTTCACATCCTCCACATCTGTGAAAGTGTTGCAGTGTGGCAAAACAAAACAGGGAGGCCATACAGGATTTTGCACACCACAACAGCCAGATCAAAGGGAAAAGTTAGCAGCTGTGGAGGCTGGGGGGTAGAAAATGGTCACTAGTCTGTGGAGAAAATGTGTTAAAACAACATATGATCGTGTATACATCTACTCCATGGGAATACTACTGTGGGAAGAGAGAAACGATGCACACTCCAATTGCTTACCATAATCAAAAAGATCCAAAGGACATTCACTCTCCCTTTTGTTACCAAGGGAGAAAAAAAAAATAGATTTAAGTCTTACCATAAAGGAGTATGCATTCACTAGTCCTTTCCCAATGCAGCGAAATCCCCCACAAATTGTCAAGTGACATCCAGGAGCTTCTACGCAGTTCGGCCACGATGTGCACTGGGGCCTCTTCATGTGCCAATATAGGACCATTCAGGGGTACATTTTTGCAGGTCCGTTTTTCCCAGTACACTCGCAAAAGAAGCTTGATATTAAAGGCCGCACTGCATGTCTTGCCAAGACAAATAGACCAAGTACTAATTTGAACAGGGGCCCCTTAAAAAAAATGAAAAAGGCCCAAGCGTTGAACCCTGTGGGACCCCTCACCGAGCACGGAACAATTCCCCCACCCCCTTCATCAGTCTCATCAAGGCAAGATCTTCCAAGAAGCCAGTGTTCACTTGAGAAAATGTCTCTCGTTGGCAGGTCTCGACATGACTTTAAAACACAGGCGAGGGAGAAACTTTGGTTTGAGCTGTCTCACTCACTTTCTCCTCTAGATGTTACCACTACCTCCTAAACACATGTGCCAGGTCTCATCAATTTTCAGAGACAAATAAAAGATTTCAAACTGCTCTCTCCATTTCAAGAAATCCAGCACTTTGACGGGAAAAGAAAACAACTGAAAGCTTATAAGAGGCTCACAAGCACCCATGCTATGTGATACAAGCTTCGAAAGGTAAATTTTTTTCCAAATCTCAAACAAGTGACTTGCAATACAGCGCTCTCTAACACAACAGCATGCAAGGCAAAAGTCACAACATCAAGCATATCTTTTTTGATTGTTTTTTTACGTTTGAGTTGGAAACAGCTGGATGGCATTTGTCAGGTGAAATCCATGGACAGAGAACAGGTGTGCGTGTACATATCAGAGACAAAGGCTTAGCCACACAGCCTTTTGAAGATCACTGGCACACAAGAGCTTTCACCTCTCTAGGCCCACTGGGTGGCAAGCCAGTTGAGCACTTCCAATATGTCATCCTTCTCCCTCTCGAGGCCTGGGACTGTCATGCCTAGCGCCTGCCACAAAGACTCCACCTTAAGGTGAGAAAAACTCAGAAAATGCATAGAAAAGTTAAAGAAAGCAAAACCACTTTCTTTAAAGTAAGTGTAACACTGATAAGAAAGTGGTGCTACTCATTGGCATACTGACCCAAGCCACGGGAGGCCACATCTGTAGCGATGAGGATTGGAGCTTTGCCATATCTAAACTCTGAAGGGAGAGGGACAGTATTTATTTCAATTACAGAGAAGCCTGTGAGAAAGATTGTGAAACATAGCATGCAATGTCATTTATTAGATCTCACCATTAAGGACCCAGTCCCTCTCCTGCTGGCTTTTGTCTCCATGAATTCCCATTGCTGGCCACCTGTGACAGATAGATTGAACATTTGACACTACTGCAACCAGGGCTGGGTACCAAGTTGATACTTTTTAGACACCAACCGAATTGCCTCCTTAGTTGTAAGTATGGAAAAATGTCTTGTTATTTAATTCCTATGTGTGTGTGTGTGTGTATATATATATATATATATATATATATATATATATATATATATATATATATAGATAGATAGATAGATAGAGGGAAACCGCATTGGCGTCAGTGAGCCAAAAAGCATGCAGCATGCTTCTACCAAGATCTAATAAGGCTGATGATTAGCTGTCTAACGTTACACATCTTAGAGACAAGTAGGTAAGTAAGTAACGTCACGCACAGAGACAGATCACGTGGTAGGAGCTGGAAAATAAAAAGATTTTTGCTGTACTCTGTCATATAGTATTGGTACTACGGCTGCACAATTAATCAAATTTTAATCACGATTTTGACTTCCCACGATCAAAGTTGCGTGATCGAGTGATTTTTTTCAAATGGGTAATTTAATAGAACACTCTGGGTTTTTTGCAAAGCCCATCTACCGCTCTGTAAACCAGTTGTTTCCTGCACCGCGCATTTTAGTTTCTAGATGTAGACAGTCACGGAGGACAGAGTAACGCGAGGAAAATTCCACAACAGATTTCTCCTCTAGGACGCACCGGTGCACCTATGTCCTCGCATCCACTGCAATGTTGTTTATATCGATATGGTTTGATTTTGCGCTACATGACCCATTTCTTCTGTAAAGCTGTGCTTGAATTTGGATCTCTCATCTTACTCTCCGCACAGCCCCGCCACACAGCGGGCCGCTCCACACTTCTGCCATTTGTCCACAGTTTTAATTTTTATCAACAAAGCTGTATTTTGTTGAGCATGAGAGGCATATCTGCATTTGTACCAGTGTTTCCGCTGGTAACTCTGCTATCGCTGCCGCCACGGCAGATTACACAGAAAAAGTTGTTGAATGCAACTAACTTCAGTTTGTAGCATGAGACGGATCCTGCTGGACCTGGGCCAGAGATGTGACCCATGGCCAGAATATCATAGTTTATTAAAATGCAGCGCAGTTAAGGATACAGACATTTCATACACACAACGTGTGTAACTTCACTGACCCGCCGTTCGACCCGTGCTCGACCCATTCATAATGAGTCAGCCGTCACTCTGTAAGTAGCACTCCCCCTTTCTCCCTAGCTGTTTTAATCAGTTATTGTTGGAAACAAGTGAAGGAGCTTTCTCAGAGATACATTTAAATAATCGTGAACACAATGATCAAAAATAATCGTGATTATCATTTTGGCCATAATCGTGCAGCCTTAATTGGTTCCGGTATTAAACATTTTTGAACAATACACAGCCCTAATTGCAGGTAGGTAGGAGCAATAGGAAAGAAAAGTTATCATTTGGCGAAGCCTAAATGTTAACTTTCTAGATGAACAAAATAATTAAAATAAGGAAAATAAATTCTTTGAGGAGAGGGAAGAGGAGATCCTTACCCATCTCTTCTCATCCTCCTGGTGAGCTCATCACAACGCCTTTTGGTCTCCACAAAAATGATGGTTTTGTTCTCCTTTTCACTCATTATCTCCTCTAGCAAACGGATCAGTCTGACAAAGAGACAAAGGAAGTTAAATGTAGTGTAGTCTTCTGTAAAGAAGACTGCAGTTTCCAAAGAGAAACTAGATGGCAGGTTATTTTGCTTAAGTTTCCAATTGATTGAAGATCTAAGTTATTGTTGCATTTTGTTGTTGATAAATGTTTTAAATCTGACAATGTAGTGTGGTATTGCTAACAAAGGTCAGATAGTATATTGCACAAAAGTCTAGTCTAAAAATGCTTTATACTAAAATAAATGTAAAGATTGAGAACGCATCGATGGAATTTCTTGCCTGGTCTGACTTCATTGGCCTAATGTACGAGTTGGTAAAAGTTGGTACATTGCCTATTTAAACAAAGTTTTGAGAGAAAAGGATAACTGTAACATGTATGACCAAGGACCGATGCAAAGTTATCCCCCACACCACAATAGTTGACTAACTGAAGCTAATAAAATATGTATGATTCAGCTACTCACTTGTCCTCCTTCTCCATGTCATTGCAAACATCAACTATCTGCAGGATATTGTGGTTGGCACTGAGCTGCATTGCGCCAATGTTGATCTGGATGTAGTCCTTCAAGAAGTCTTCAGCCAGCTGGCGAACTTCCTTAGGCCAGGTGGCGCTCCACATCAGGGTCTGTCGGTCTGGCTGGTAAAGACAAAAAGGCGGACTTTAACACTATTTTGCAGCTTCACAGTAAATTTAACCCTCACATTAGGCTGTTTATTTAAGGATGCACTACTATAACATCTAGTATCAGTAACGTAACCTTGGCGAGTTCTGAAGTATTTGTATAAGTCACAGGTTGTTTGGACAGCTTCTGTGGGTGAGTATTTTTGTATTTCATTCTTTTCCCTGTAGCACCTTGCCAGCTAAGTCTTTGTTTCATTTGGGTGTTTGGCAAAATATTTCTAATAAATAAGGTAGCTAAGGAGGAGTCATGTTTGTGGTGCAACAATTTACTTTACTCTGAAATTGCCTCAATTATGATGCCTATTGTCTGCAAAATGAAAGAAAAGAAAAAAACATAACTTACCCGAATTTGTTCCACTATCTTGCGAATCTGAGGTTCAAATCCCATGTCCAGCATGCGGTCTGCTTCATCCAGCACCAGATATGTGCAACGACGCAAATTAGTCTTACCACACTCCAGGAAGTCAATGAGACGGCCTGGGGTAGCGATGCAAATCTCAACACCTAAACATTTTAAAGACATACTTTTATTGATCCTGCAAGGGGAAATTACATATTATTTTTCCCCCAAAGCATTCCCAAAAACATACTATATATTTAAACTTAAAACCAACAAACCTTGAATCATAAAATAAATACCTATTGGAACAGAATTGAATGAACTGAGTAAAATGCACATAGTGAGATTTACAAAGCCAGCCTACCCCTCTCAAGGTCCCTGATTTGGGGTCCTTTGGGCGCACCACCGTAGATGCAGGTGCTCTTGAGACGGGAAGCCCGGCCGTACTCAGCAGCTACTTGTTGCACCTGCTGAGCCAGCTCACGGGTCGGCGCCAGCACCAAGCACTAAAGAAAGATGTCAATATTATTCTTTTCTAATGGAGACACAAGGCCAGGGGCCTGTTTCTGAAAGGAGGTTTAACAAACTATGAGTCTAACCCTGATCTCGGAGTTCATTTACTCTGAGATTTACTCAGAGTTTTTGGTTCAAGAACAGCTGATTTGAGTTGGTTCAATCAAGTAGGTTGACTCAGAGTTAAGCGCGTGCACCACCACTATAAAAAGGCAGCATGAATGGAGCCCTGATACAACAATTAACCAATGCAACAACCACAAACAAATCGGTATGCATACTTTATCCCTCGGAAACTGGAACTACTTATGCTTATCAATTATTTTAGTAATCAAGTACTCTACCAATTATTCCTTCGATTAATTGCTAATAAATACTTTTGTTTTACTGAAGAGCAATATTATACAATAGTTGGGTTTTATTTTTGGAAAAAGATGCATTTTTATCAGCTGTTTTTCCCAAAGGGATAGTTAACAAGTCGGCTCTTTAGATCAAATTGCGGTCACCACTATGTTTTCTTGTCTTTTGATCCACTTCTTACCATGGTTGATAAAGTTAAACTCAATGCTTTCTGTTGAGATGCTGAAGCATTGACGTAATATTTTTGTGGTAAGATTGTTTGATTTTGCAGTAGACACACTGTACAGAGTTTGCGTTTTAATTACGTTTGAACTGATTCCAAACTAGTTGGGACACTTTCTGTTGTTTTCTCCAGCCTGTCTCTTCTCTAAGCCCTTTACACGCTCTTAATCTTGTAATCAGTTTTCAAGGCATGTGTCAAAAGCAGCTTCAGTCCGGTGTGCGACAGTAATTATCTCCGAGTGGAAACACCATGAGTGATACAGCGTTGGTTACATTAATGAAACAAAGCTTTGAGGCAAATCCTTTTGCATCAAGGATTTTTAGTAATCAAATTATTCAAGTTACTCGAGGAATCGTTACAGCCTTATCCTAATTATAATTTAGAGTAAATAAATTCTATGTAATGGCTCTTACTGTGTACACAAACACGTTAAAAAAACGTTTCTGAGTGAGGCACACTTTTCTGATGACTCTGCATTTCCAAAAAAACATAATGCAACACAAAGAATCAGCTGGAATGTAAAAGCAAGTCCATGATGGGTGACGTTAGGGATGTGAGGACAGAAAAGGTTATGTAGGCTACATATCTGATAGACTGGGAAGATAAACGATACCACTCAAATAGGTAGTTATCTGGAAATGAAAATACATCTAGTCCGGCCTCAATATTATCTTACAACGTATGTTTAACTCTCTGCGAAGTAGTACAGCTTCATCATCAACTGGATCGTTGACAAAGGGAAATACCATGTTAGAGAAAAAAAAAACATTTTCTTATCTGCCTAACACAGTTAATAAACCAACCTTTTTTTAATTCATGCATATAAAATGCACTAAAATGTGCCTAATAGAGACTGAATGAATGAATGAGGAAATGAAAGTGTGCTGTGTCAGAGGGAGGAGACAGAGAAATTTGAGGTTTATTGAAGAAAACCTGCTCCCGACTAGGTTAAGTTCACAGGCTCAGTTACCATAGTAACTGACTCTGAGGTAGTTACCTCTCTGTCTGAAATGGGCTGGAGTTACCCCTCTGTCTCAGGTTTGATTAACCTCCCTTTCTGAAACAGGAAACCTAGTTTCCCTCAGAGTTTTCACTAAACCTGCTTTCTGAAACGGACCCCAGATCACACACACTAGTACAATACTTTTTCAAGTGTACTTACAATAGGTCCATCCCCATGCTCCAAGAATGGCTGATGTTGGATGTGCACAATTGCAGGAAGAAGGTACTAAAGAAAGAAGAGTAAAAATTCGGAGCTCTAAATATAAATCCTAACTCATATTGCACATATATCAGTGTACCAATGCGCACCACCTGCCTAATTGTCATTTATTTTTTACAACATAGCAAGATATATTTATACCCTCAGCTGACAAGTGTTTACATTGTTTCAGATTGCAACATCTTATCTTAAATGGCGATTCCTATTTTCACATCATTGTGTTTATTCTTGGGCCACTCACGTTTGGCAACACCGTAATAAACTTATTCTACAATCTAAGTATTTTGCAAAAGTGTTACGTTTTAACGACCCAGAGGTCTTAACAAATCTATCTTATATAGGTGCTGGGTAGAAAGGGTCCGAAAAATCATAACTGAAAAATATTTTACTTACTGCAAGGGTTTTCCCAGACCCAGTTTGAGCAATGCCAACCATGTCTTTGCCACTCAGGGCAACTGGCCACCCCTGAGACTGAATCGGAGTCGGATCAGACCAGTTCTGTTTGGCAATAACTTCCATGACGTAGCCTGAAGAAGTAAGATATGCAAGTTAAAGTGTTGAATACCAAACATTCTGACAATAGCACATTAATAGATAAAGAACTATTCAAGATTGTGCGGTGGAGCATTATTTCCTACTCACTTGGAAATGCAGCTTCATGGAATTTAATAATTGGTTTGGGGCAATCCCGGCCTTTGACTGTAACTTCTTTGCTTCTTCGGTACTGTTCAACCTCTTGCTGGAATTAATGGGAGAACATTTAAAAAATGACCACTGACAATACACATACTCCAAAACCCACATGAACTAAAATTTAGAAAAATACAAACAGCAAGAGACTGGTCTTACAGGTGGTCTGCGAGTGGCATCTGTATGTTCCTGGTAGAAATTCTTTTGAAACTTTGGAAGCTCGTCGAGGTTCCAGTGCTTCTTTCGCAGCCTCTCACCAGGGTTGCCAAACTTTCCTGGAGGAGGTCCGCCCCGATTTCCTCCACCACCACCACCACCAAAACGAGGGGGTCCTCCACCATACCTTGTGTAAAAGAGTGGGACACATAACATAAAGCAGGGCCAGACCATAGACTGTAAATATTAATGGACAACACATCCGGTTTGGCAAAGTGCTACAAATGCCGAGGTGCCTTAAACCTGCATTCTATCTGAAGGGCGTCATATGCAGTTGCAAAAGGTTGGTTTCTGTAGAAGTCTGTGAGAAAGTGACCCACTTCTCACTTGATTTATTACCTCAGCAAACATTGTCATAATGGGTTTATGGTCTCAATCGCTAGTTTTAAGTCTTTTGCAACACAGAATGATGTTCATTTTTTAAAATTATGGTCTTGTTGATTTTTAAATCGTCGATAGAGCAGGGGGTTGTTTTATGGTGTGACTATGATGTGATTACTAGTGAAAGTGTGTAACGTAACGCAGAGTGTAAGCCGCTCCTCCCTCACTCCTCCCTCACTCCTCCCTCTCGTCTAAAATCGTCACATCCGCAACCAGGATGGCTGCGCCCGTAACGGCAAACTCAGTACGCTCGTTGGAGATGAACGGTGCATGGCCTGTAAAGCGAACGAGAGCAGGCATCAGCAGCCAGGGGCTGTGACAAAAATATGCTCTCAAGTCGGACAGTTTCCAGCAGCGTTCAGACTGAACAGGAAGTGACAGAAACACTGTGGTCCGATTCCAATTTATTAAATGTTATCTGACCCATTATCAGCTTGTACAAGTCTTAAGTTGTTTTAATGTTGAGAGAGTAGCTCTCAAAATGCTCTACGTGCAATTTGTTACTGATTGTATACTGTGTATGATCTGTAATCTGAAAAGATTTATTCTCTGACTTCTGAATATCACTATCAGCCACACAACACGTGGTTTGTACAGAATAAGCCTATTAATCAGAAAAAAATATCAATTGAAATTCCTCTAATTCAAAATCAATAAAAGGTTTATATAAATTGTCATCATGTTGACCAATCTGCTGTACAATCTGAGAGGCCAGTATTTCCCAGCATGCTCTGGCTCCGCCTGGGTCTTGCCCATAGACCGTTAATATTACAGTCTATGGTCTGGCCATAGACAGTTAAAGACAGATCCCATTGGTCTGGACAGAGACCAGTGAAGGCCATTAGAAGCACTTTTCCGGTGAGGGCTGAGCATTGCTGCGCAGCCTCCAACTGAGCTTGAAGGCGTAGATTGGCTGTGTGAAACCTGTCAGAAAGTTCTAAGTCTTCTGGTAGCTGTGCCAAGAGAAATCTCAGTCATTCTGAATCTTGCAGAGACAAAGAGCGTAGATATATGTAGGGAGATAACATAAGCACAGGCTAATTATTGCTAACTTAAATGCTAGTTAACATGAGTAATTAAACCTAAAACAGAGTATGTAAGTCAAAACAGCCTGCAAGCTTTTCCTATACTTTACGGTAATTCCTCTACTATGCAACAGTAAGTTATGGGGGTATGTGGTTTTGAGACAATTGTTAGCCTATTTTTACAAAAATGTCTGCTACTGCACCATGACGTGAGATACAAGGTAATGGAGCCTTAAATACATTGTCGTATTTTTTCAGAAGTAAACAATGGACAAATAGAGTCTTTAAACGCTTCAGTTGTGAAGTTATTTGGTGTCAAAGTGATGTCAGTATGCTCGTTTGAGATGAGTCAAGTCTACGCAGAATCAATCATCGGCAATCGGTGCCCATTGCCTGCCTGTTAGATTTGTATCCAACTTGCTCTGAAGTCATGCACACAAAGGCAACGATAATCTCACAAGAGCAATGCGGCCGCAGATCTGAGACGCAGGCATCGCAGCTGCCTTTCACCAACTGACCCAGGCGGACCCAGAGCATGCTGGGAAACCCCGGCCTCTCAACTGATTTAACAGCTGATTGGTTCACAATCGACTCAACATAAAGACTTATGTTTTATATAGACTTTTTATTGTTTTCGAATGGTGGGGGATTTTAACTGCTATTTGTCTGATTTAAAGTCATATTCTGTACAGAACACATGTTCATGTGTGTGGCTGATAGTGAGGTTTAATCATCTACAGTCTGTTGTTAATTAAAATCAGCAACAGATTGCATGTAGAACATTTTGAGAGCTACTCTTCCTAGCCTAACTACTCATAGCAGATCTCCACAAACCAATAGGTGATGTCACACATGCACTGTCCATTAATATACAGTCTATGGGCCAGACATGACGCTTATTAAAAGGGGCATTCCACAAATTGTAAACATAAAAAGTAAACTAGTAGATTGATGCCCATTGAGTTTTTTATTTAAATGTATAACTCTGTCACTTGTCAGTCCCCCCCCCCCCCCCCCCCCCCCCCCCCCCCCTCCCCCCTCCCTTTATGGACATGCAATACTACACCATACACACGTATTTCTCTCTTCCCTGTTTTCTGGCAACACATAAGGCAGCAGCTTTAAATTTGTAAAAAAAATATAAAAAAATTAAAAACACGTCAAAGAGTTTAAATCCCAGGAGTCGTGCAGGAGTCGAGAAATAGTATACACCCTAGAGGAAAACATTGGAACTGAATAGTATTTGCTTTACAAACACTGAGTATCTCTGGCGTTTTTCCATAACAATAGCTACATAGTGTTAATAGACAAACCCATAACAGCTAACAGTGGAAATTTAATATATATAGCACATGAATATTGTCGTACTCGTAAAATGCTCACCGGTAACATTAAACTGTCAGATTACTGAATTGAGATTGATTTAAACATGAGAACATTTTGAGGCTCAGCATTACCTGCAGTGCAAACATTCTAGGTGACACTCAATGGAAAACAATAAATTTGTCCTCTGCGACACAGATCTTCGTCTCGGATGTGCATCCGAAAGAAGAGACGCCACTGCGTCACATGATGGCAACTAGCCGTGCAAATTGTTCAGCCTATGGCCTAGACAGAGATGTCGTTCGCTGCCATTTTAACGGTTACCTCTGACAGGCAGGGATACGTAACAGATAACATTACGTCAGTGCAGGGACGCTTTAGGTTTAGACACGAATATACCTTAAAAAAGACAATGAGTGGCGACATAAACTACAAGACAGGTGACTTGTTTTGAGAATACAGCCATGACAACAGTGCCGCTAGCAACCGTATGCTAAGCAGTTCATCTTGCCTGACTGTTGACGTTAAGAATCCCAGAACTGACAGTGACAGTTAACTTACCCTCTATCTCTGCCACGATCCCTGTCGGAAAATCCAGGCATTATGTAGCTAGTAGACTACTGTGGTAGAAGCGGACTTATATTTAAATTCCTTTACCCAGTCAACAAAACAGAAGATTACTCCAAGAGCTAAATTTGGCACAGGCAAAACAAAAAGAAAATGCCACCAGACAACAGTCTGTCTGGAGAGACGGATGTGACGTAAGATGGGGCGGATAACATTGTATCATTACGCGTCGTACAATGAAGTGGTACTATTTTGTTTCCGCACACAGTTGTAGAGGAAGTTGTGTTGAAAACCAGTAAACCCCCTTATCTATTATATTTTCAGTTTAAAAACACGTTAGACAGTGTAACAGATGCCACACAATATTAACTGGGCAATGAAAAAGGGAAACGTAATAAATCCTGAATTAAGTCATTATTACGTTGTTGTTGTTGTTGTTGTTTTTTCATTTATTATTATTATTATTATTTTTATTGTAATACAAAATTTGCCAATACAAAAACATGCTAAATCTTAACTCATCACTATTTTAGTTATCTCTTGTAGATTTATGCTTTTGGTCTCATTGTTCACTTGTTTCACAAGTGAACAACAGTTACTGCAGAAGAATCTCTCAAAAACTACTGAACAGATTTCAGTGAACTTTAAACTTTGTAGGATTAATACTGATATTTCAAATATTAGGAATAATTTTCCTAAATTACAGGGAAAGAACTAAATGACTGAAAGCTGATTTATTTTTTACTGTGGTTACATATTCTGCCAGAGCCTGTTCACAAATTTTCAAAACACACTTTAAAAACCCAGGGCTACAACAGCTAAATACTCGGGTCAACATTGAAGTAGTATAGTTACCATTAAATATTTTTAACCTTTTTACTTGTCTCCATCACATTTTGCCACCACACAATGCCACTTGCAGTCTTTCTGAACACACATTGGCATTGGCATCTGGGTTGGGTTGCTAAGGAAGAGGATTAGGGCCACTGGTGAAAAATGTATTTGAGTTCTGACTTTATTCTCAGAATTCTGACTTTAATCTTTGAATTCTGACATTGGTCTCAGAATTCTGACTTTATTCTCAGAATTCTGTTTTAATTCTGAGAATAAAGTCAGAATTCTGAGAATAAAGTCAGAATTCTGAGTTTAAAGTCAAAATTCTGAGAATAAAGTCAGAATTCTGAGTTTAAAGTCAGAACTTAAAATACATTTTTCACCATCGGCCCTAATCCTCTTCTGTAGGTTGCTGAGTGAGATCAACCTTTTACTTGTTTGGCTCTCAATACCATCATATCATTATAGATCAAGATAATGTGAAAATTGATTTAAGGGCACTTGAGGGTGTGATGTTTCAATGTAATATGCATGCTGAACATACAGTATCTCCAAAATATTCTAAACCTGTCAACATGTGGGATGCAAGAAGCAAAGCCCAGTGACAGTCTGTGGATCAAAGCTCTGTGCTACATGAGTTTTGGGCAGCATAAAAGTGCCAGACATTCAGCAGCAATGATGTTTGACAGAGCAAATCAATAGTACTAATCGTATGTTGCAGAAGACATGGGTTGCTCTGTGAACACTCAAAAACTTAATTACTGAAATGAAGGAACAAAGCAAAATCACCAAAAGTCCAGTCAGATGATCAGTAACCAACTCTCCAGTGTAACCATATTCTGTAAACATTTATTTGAGATATGCACTAATGTAACAACATTAATTAGAACATAGAATGTGGAAATGGTTGTTTTTAGTAATGCTTGCACAAATTCTCTTGGATCTTCAGACTGTTGCTTTTCAACAAAGTCTTCATTTGATTGATACAGGATGTTTGCAGGCTGCAAAGACAGAAAAAACTGATTTAATTTTACACAATTAAAATTACAACAATAGTATTACTCTTTCTATATATCAATATACATGGTCTTTCTCTTACAAAAAGTTGTGCTGTGCCTTTGTGTGGTCTGCAATGTTTAGTTTTCTCAAATGTGTATAGTCTCTTTTGTTTATGTGTCATCTGAAATCACAATTTGCCTTTGAAAGTCAAAGCTGTCACATGATCTCAGCTCATCAGAGTGTACTGTCTTGTGACATTATATATATACATTTTTAAAACAACAACCCCAGACATGACTGAAACATGGAGGATCTTCCATGAAATAGATTGTTGTAAAGACACAGCATAGGGTACATTTTATTAATTGTGGTGATATTTGGGGTTGGGCATTTGCCTGATACAATAAACAGACATCTAACAAATACCTCACCAATGAACAAATATTAGAAATATAAGTGGTAATATTTTTTACTTACCACCAAGCCTCTTAAGAAATTCATCTCTTTCTTTATTGAGTTTATTGTTATTAGCTGTTAACTGGTCACTTGTTTCCTTGAGATTGGCTTTATCTTCAATTAACTGGTTTCTCTCAGTTCTCCATTTGTTTTTGTCCTTATTCACTATTGTGGCAAGGGGAAAAACAAAACAGTAACTGAATATTCTCATAGCCTGTGTTATCATATTATTACACTTATCACATAATCAAAATCATGTAAAATAGGTAATTCCTTCACCGTTCCTGTTACTAACACCAAAGAGAATGAAAACTCACTTTGGACCCCAAGGCAAATGATCCCGATCAGCAGGAGAAGACACACCACACCCAGAAACCCTGAATCAGCTCTGACATGATTCCTCTTTCCTGAGTTTTCACAGATGACTGACACTAATAAATAATCAACATCAGAGTCAGAATTTTGAGGATACTGTCATCTATTACTGTGTTTAGCTCTGTATTATGGTAGACTTCTATTCATAAAATACAGGAAACTTGAATGTAAACATCAGTTCAGCTTTAACAATATCACACTGCTGTAACACAACGAAAACTAAAAACGAATTGAAACTCAAACTGAACAAATGAAGGAAATAAAATCCAAACCTATGTCAACCTTTTTGTGTTTGCACACCTGCTTGTTGGTAATGCTGGTCGTGTCCATACCTGGGTGCTGAGGCTCTGCAGGTCTTGGTGTATTTGGTGACATGCCCTCCACCCAAGGGTTATCATACACTCTAAGGCTTTCTGCACTGACATAGATGTTCACTATACTCTCCTTGTGGTCCGGATCAGAGTAAAACTTGTTGATGATGCCAGGTTCAGCATACAGGTCCCCCGACATGTTTTTGCCAATAACTTAACGATTGCTCATATTATTACAAAGTTTTTTTAAATCTTGATAATATGTCTGTTTTCCGGAAGAGGCTGGAGATCCACACTGATGATGCTTTATAAAAGGGGAAGAGCTGAAAAACTAGAAGTCATAAGTAGATAACCGTTTGTGCATCTTGTTCCCTCTAAATTTACCTAGTCATAAGCTACCTTTGACATTTGATTTGTTGTTGATAACCAGAGATAAGGGTCAGCAACTATTTGTTGTTGACTGAAAAGCAATCATGCAAATAAACCAAAATAGAGACAGGTTACAATGAGTTGGCAGTCTGTGATTGTAGGTAGGCTGCAACAAAGGATAAAACCCTGTGACTAGTGACTGTTTCCTTTAACAATGTCCATTTAAAAAAGATGTTCTACAGTTTACATTAAATGAGATCATTCTCACACAGACAAAAATGTAATATAAAATATCAGAATCAGAATCAGAATCAGCTTTATTTGGCAGGTATGAGGACACACACAAGGACTTTTTCTTTGGAGCATCACAATGTGCTTACACTTACAAAACAACCAAACAATATATACACCCTAATATATACACACTAATATATACAAACTCTAAATAGAAACAATATAGAGTAATGAGTACAATTAAGAGTTCAATAAAAACTGGGTTATTGCACAGAATTGAACCTGACACTGTTGGTAAGAAGTGAGCTGTTCATCAGAGAGATGGCTTGTGGGTAGAAACTGTTCCTGATTCTGTTGGTTTTGGCGTACAGTGCTCTGTAGCGCCCACCAGAGGAGAGAAGCTGGAACAGGTTGTGTCCAGGGTTAGAGATGGGTCTGCAGTGATGGTTCCTGCCCGTTTCCGGACTCTGGAAAAGCATAAGTCATGAACGGATTGCAGGTTGCAAGGTTATTTGAAGGTTTCTCTTCAAAAGTCACACGTGGTGGATGTGTGGACATGATTTCTTGTGCAATATCACAAAAACACCATGACTAAAACTTGGAGCCATGGCCTGTGGGACACAATTATAAGACGAAGATGTAGAAATTGATTGAAAATAAGACATGTGCGCCTGATAGAGAAACCCACAATACCATCCATTTAGAACGGTGAAAAATATGTCGAATCCCTGATATCTTTACAGTGACAGAGTTTAACATGTCATTATTACTTTTGCCTATTTTGATTATTTTTGTGTACTTTATATAACAGTGAAGATTTAGCTTTAATGTTTTTAACTAGTGCTGAATAGCGGCTCTTTTACCCAAACAAAGGGAACTCGGGAGTCGTACTTGGTGAGAGCCATTCTTTTTTGTTGTTGTACATGATACTTTTTTTTTATTGTGCCAATAAAAAGTTTTCTAATATTAAGTGTTGCATAAATTACATCCAAGGCAGTGCAACTTTATTTAAATACTTCAAACAGAGGGTAAATTCAAAGTAAAATCACTGAGAAAGCAGAGGGATATGGGTCTTCTAATGTTTACAATGCAGATCATTGACATTTGCTCTGGCTATACGAGTCGTTTAGTCTTGCTTAACCTTGTCCACACATGTGAAAGAAGACTACATTTGTAGGATGTTTAATTTAAATCCAAACTAAAAACCAAATCCGATTTTTAGAGCCTTGAGACCCAAATCAAGACTGTGTATTATGACTAAAATGTTAACAACCAGACGTTCAACGCCTAACATTTACTTGATTTGTGTTGTTTAACTAAACATATCTTCTATCAACTAACTTCTAGGAACGTATTTTTACAAATAAAAATGATGTATATATCAGCATTCTAGTTCGTCAGCTGCAGTACAGTTTGTCAATCTCTATAGCCCGATTATTGTATATAAATCACTCATGCAATTAATAAGGTCATTCAAATGTATGTAAAGTGTTTTTTGTTACTACATCATAGACACAAAAATGTTGAATATGATATTACTGATCTGAGCTCAGAACTTTGTTTACATAAAAACGTATGAGAGCAGAACAGCTGTGGAATCAGTCCATGAGCATACAATAATAATCAGATTTTATTGAAGTTTTTTCTCAAAGAAAAAGTGTAATTCATCACTGCATCTGAAAGAATTCCAGTTATTTAAAGTATTTATGTTTGAAATGTGAGCAGTCTTCTCTATTATCATGAGGACCACCATCATCCGTCTCTCTGCTACTCCAGAACCTGCGATGAGTAAAAAACTGCTCAGTTTAAACCATTAAAAACATATTAGAAATGTGTACTGTTGACATTGTTATTTCAAAGAATGCCATCATGAGGCCCAACATAATAATGATTTTGACATAAACACAGAAGGCTCAGGTGTTTCAATACATGTTCAATATCACTTCATTGCACTGTATAGTTCTGAATAAATTTTCCATACCCATCTACCCATTTCCAGTTGTTTTCTTCATTAGTCAGACCAATCCAGGTATCCAGGTAAAATGAGCCGACGTATTTCTAAATTTCAAAAATTATAAGTAATTATTTGTCACTTTATTCAGTGACCTTCCAAAAGATTATGTATACCTAAAGGGAGAGCCACCCTTATGACATGTCACAAATAAATGCTAAATTCCATTTAGCTGCTTCAGTTTCAAGGCATTATGATGAATCTCTGTCCCCCTGTCATGAATCACTGGACTGCTTGAATAGAACTGAGCCATTGTCCATGTTATCAGTAACAACTCGTCTTACTATGGAAAGTCAAAATGTCTGCTGGCCTATTGTGAAAATGCAGATAGAACAGAGAAAAATAGTTCCATGTTTAAGTGCATCATTTCCCCTTTGTTTGTTTTTATCTCCCTCTTTGATTGTTCATATTGTGTATTCACTTCTGCTGCTTTGCAGAAGTCATTGTGGACATTCTTCCTTTTTTCTCACATTTCAGGAAAACTGAAGGTGCATTACACACAACCTGTACTTATATCCATCTTTTTAAGTGGTCAAATGTCTTTTTTTTCTTCCACATTCAAAATTGTTTACATTTATTTCTGATGCAAATATTTACCACAGAGACCAATAATAAGACTGACATATTTAAATCCTTATATTAAAAATATAAATTTGCGAAAGGAAGCAGAAAAGCAGATGGAAATAGACATGACAGATTCAGATACTTTGCTGTTGGTCCTCAGTCCTGTTGTCCTGTGATTTGTCCTGTGGCGTACTCTCCTCTGCCCAGCAATTTTCATAAATCCTCACATTGTCAATGTCGACACAAACGTCTATGTTTTGGTCCTCCTTCACACCTGCCTGAAATCTAACTTTTTTGGTGAAGTATGGCTTGGCATAGATATTGTTAGACATGCTGCATTCTCACTTCACCTAACTTAAATTAGGTGTACTCTCTTCTGTGACCAGTTCAACAGTATTGTAGCATTTGTATCACCTGGCCCTACAGAGAAGTAATTTGAGGTCACTTGGCCACATGGGTTTTAATAAAGGAAAGAAAATAAAGGAAATCACTGGGCATGAAGGGGGTTGTCTTTTTCTTGTATTTTTACATACTATACTACAAGAGAAACTTATGTGGTCATACATTTTTAGATTAAATATAGATTAGATGAGAACGCTTAACTTCCTTAAAGTGGATCTATCTGTCTATCTATCTATCTATCTATCTATCCATTCATTCATTCTTAGTTTTTTAGGTTTTAAGGTTTAAGATTTCAGAGATATTGCAATGTGGAAACCAAATGGAAAAACCATCATGCAGCTGCAAGGCCAAACAGGTAAAAGTGGTCACCTAAAATAAATCATCATACCATACCATAACAGTGCGCAGAGAATCACATGCTAAAATATGTTGCCATCTGTGTTACTATGTTTGTTACTTCGTCTGAGTACAGTTCAGAAAGATAATTTACCGTTTCAGAGGCACACTCTCAAGACATTGGGAAATTGCGGACTAAACTCTACAGTCAGTACAGCTGAACACCATGGATCAACTGACGGATATCTATGTTAATGAGGAGGAACCCATCGGTTATCCTGGCAAAAGGAACAGTTTGGTGAAAAGTTCAGAAAGTATTTATGAAAATGTGTTGATCCACAGTCTGAAGCCAAAAGAATCTGCTGCACTCTCAGGTAAGGAACAGGCAAATATGTCCTGTGTACAAAGACTATAATGTTCACTGCAGGTTCATGTGAATGTGTGGACCATAGACTATATAGCGAGAGGTATGGACATTTGAATACAAACAGAGGAAAGATTATTGTCTACAACACAGACTAAAATTAGGACCAATTCTGTGGAGGGCAGGTTTGCTGTCATTGATGGTTTTAGCATTGTACTAATGAACTCTAGGATTACAACATAACTGTGGTGGAACATAACTAGGTACATTTACTTAAGTACTGTACATACGTACAAATGCAAGGTACTTGTACTTTACTTTAGTATTTCCATTTATAGTAATGCTACTTTAAATATCACTTTGGAGGAGAAGATTGCACTACTTACTTACTGGGACTGCATTTGTATGACACTTTATTTTAACTTTACTTTACTTTACTTCACTTAAATTTCTTTTACAATGAAAAACTTGAATCTCCAGATTTGAGACTTGTCATCGTTAAAAAAAACACAGAGGTAAAACCAAAAATCTATCCAGATAAATTGCGCCATCCAGATAGAGGCAATTTGATTGTGATTAGATGAGAAGTATAAACATAAAACATTCCGACACCCTATTGGTTTATACGAGATCCATCGCACCTGCACATGACACAAACCACGTCACATTCCAGTAAGGAAATAGCCAACGTATGTAGCCTAGGACGAAGATGTCCATGGCAGAGACTAAAGAGAACTCAAGTGAAATTTCCCAACCAAGCGAGGAGGTTGGTAGCCAGGAAGATCAGCAGATCCAAAATGGTTGGATGCAAAAACAACTCCTTTCAAATATGCTGAAAGCTTCGCACTCCCAAGTAGCCTACCAAAAGTTAATTGTCTCCAAAACTTGCCGTGTATTTTGAAAAAGCACATTGATATTATTTTTTTCCAAACTATTACTTTTACTTTTATACTCTAAGTTGTTTTGAAACCAGTACTTTTACACTTTTACTTGAGTAATGAATGTGAATACTTTTGACACCTCTGCCTACCGTAACTAAAAGATTGGAATACATCTTCTACCATTGGACTTAAACAAAAAGAAATAAAAATGGTCACTGCAGAGCACAAATAGAGACATTTTAAATTACAAATTCATTTTGAAATTCTGACATTCTCACTTCACTCACAGGTGGAACTGATAACATTAATGTGTCTCACTCAGGCTATTCTAGTGAGCCAGTAGATATGCAATACCCCTAACTGAAACAGATCCTTTTCCCAGGGGTCATTTTGACATGTAAAAGCAGGTCAAAACAGATGAATATGTTAAAATGAATGATGGTCCCTTAATACATAATATGTCACAGCCATTCCAGTGAGCAGGCCTGCATGCTAGGTCATACCAGGGCCTAGTCATTGGGTACAAAGTATGGTGCCGCAAAAAAGGGACTCAAAAAGAGATATTCGAATAGTATCACTATCTTAATGAAACATGAACACAAATATGTGAATGAAGGTGGATTTACTTGATTTTACATTGAGTAACAAACAAAAAATGCTCCTACCTTCTGGCATAGGCGCCGATACGGGTGCTCTGCGGCTCGAGGACCCACGGAAAATACTGAGCACCCACCTGTGCCAGACAGCCAGTAGGCTACATTCATTCACATTCAAATTATACATTTCAGTTGGTGCTAAGTGGGGCGTCTGTCATAGTGTGATTGGTTATGTTGCTGTCAGTCTCCTGCTCCATTGATTCTTAATTTCCCACAAAGTTGATCGTGGTATGTGTCATTTTAACTTCTCATCTCCAGTGCTATTCGTATTTGTGAGAAGTGGCGCTGTCCTGAGTTGGAAGGAATCCTACTTTACGGCTTTGTCAAGTTACGGCATGTGTGTTCATGTCAGCCGCTGTCCATTTCCTAAGGTTCTGAAATGCAAACATTTTTTGACTACTTTTTTTTTTTTTAAAGGCCATGCACCCATGAGCACCCACAGAGGAAAACTCAAATCGGCACATATGCCTTCAGGTGCTGAAGTGGTAAATAAGAGTTCCCACGGAGCTGCTGCAGTGGGTCTGTTGTGTCTTCTCCTACTGACTGGACTCATAACTGTGGTTTGCCTATGTGAGTACTTTGTTAGCATGCTGATTTAACACTAAGCAGGTAATGCTGGTTCACGGTGTTTTCTTTATTGTCTCATGGTTTATGTGTCAACACAGTTACCAAAGGCAGATCTGAGTGGAAAATGGAGATGGTCCTGCTACAGACCAATTACAACAACCTGACTCAGGAACTCAACCAGCTCCACAAAGTTGTTGAAAACATGACCAAAAAGATGAATCAACTTCAAATAAAGCTTCAGGGTAATTGTTAATATTAATTGTTTATTCTGGCTGGCCTAACTAAACATGGTGCTCAAAGACACTACAGTAATTGCAGCACACTTAAAACATTAAAAACAGAGGAAACAATAAAACCAAGACATACAACAAGCTTATTAAAAGCACTTAAAACAATAAAACCAGTAGGCTATCTATCAGTGGAAAAATGTAAGACTTTTTTATGTGGAAGGTTAATCTGAAGAGGTGGGGTTTGTTTACTGTTTTGAATGTGTCCAGGTCAGTACAGTCACAGACGTCCAGGGAGTTTCAGCGGGAGGTGGCAATTGTGAAAGCTTTGTCCCCAGGTACGTTGCTTGCTTCTCTTTATTTAGTTTTCTAAAAGAAAAAACTTTACCGGCAGCAGTTCAGGCAGTGATTCTTGTGAAGTAGCGGCATACAATTAAGCATTTTGATTTTGCCTCCGACTAGTCTTCTTCTCGCTTTTGTGTGTGTGTGTGTGTGTGTGTGTGTGTGTGTGTGTGTGTGTGTGTGCACGCGTGTGTGAGATGTAGTGAAAGAGAGAGCGAAAAACTGAATAACTGCCATGTCACAGCACAGAAGTAGATAAAAGCATGCTGTTTATTTTACAGTTATGTCGATGTCTTTTTACAAAAGGGGTTCATCCTGAAAGTTACCTATATTCCCTACGGACCGTAAGATGTGTAGCTTCTGATTTAGATTTTTAATAAAGATTAATAAATGAATGTTTATCAAATAAAACAATATACTGTTTCTGAGGGAGATTTTGACATTGGGTGGAAATTAAATTTACTATCTATGAAATGCTTCTTGATGTGTAAAAGTTTTTTTGTTTTTGTTTCAGGGTTTCACCTAATGGATCCCTTCAAAGCCAAATGGACACCGGTTATATTATTGCATCTTTCTATTTAATTATTTAGTTAGTGTAGACATGCTAGTTTGAAGCAAAGGACAGCACTTCAGCTAAATCAGCAGGGGGTTGATAGAACAAACAAGCAGGATTTCAAAATATGGTGTACGCCTATCCATTCAAAGCCTATTTTTTTTTATTATTAAATTTGTGGTGTTTGTTGATTGTCGTTTTGTTCTAGTCTAGGGGTCTTCATGCGTTTTTTCTTGGCTCGCGACCCCTTATACGAAAGATAGGACGAGCAGGGACCCCCTACCACATATATTGTCTAAAATTAATGTGCATGTTGACCTGGGCCTACAATAACATGTAGCCATCCTACACCTAAAGCCTCTGTACATACTTTTTCTCTGCATAGAATTAGTGTTGTCAGTTAAACGCGTTATTAATGCCGTTAAGGGCAACACTAAATTAGTCCAACTGGACCTATTTGGGGATTTTTAAGTTCCTCTGACCGCAGTTCCTGTAACTCTTTCAGCTCCTACTTCAGGGCACGGTCTTTTCGCTGTTCCTTTTTCAGGATAGGAACCTAGGTCAACGAGAGATGGGTTTCCAATACAGACAGACCAACAATGGGACAGTTTTAAAAGAGAATTCTGGTCAATTTCAAGATGTAGCTGTGTTGTTTCAAAATTTGGAGTGCTCAATCAAAAACAATTGGTGCTGCCTACACCATGCCAGAGTTTCCCAACAGGCTTAAACAGAGAAGTTTTTACACATGGTTTTAGCCTCTAAACATGTTCAAAACGTCATTACAAGTGCCCACCCATGTGCAGTGATTCCTTCCAAGGGAATTTAGCAAATCTGAATGCAGTAGATTTGACAAAAGGCATAAATATTGTGTTAATCCATACCACAGTGGAGCTAGGAGAGCAGAGCAGCGGCTGCAGCAAGTCAAAATAGCCCACTGTTGCTTAGTTGCCTATGCGCATGCGCGAAAGCTCTTGAACTCTTGAACTCTTGAACTGCAGCTCAGTGCAGTAGTGAAATTACATTCCACATGAGAGGAGCACATGCACATGAGAAGAGATATTCCTTCAACACATGTGGGAAAAGATTCAAATAATAACAATAATAAAAAAAAAAATGTTTGTATTGCAGGTAAGATCATAAAATCAGAAATCAGTATTTAAAGCTCACACAACAATACACGCAGTTGAGAAGCCATTTACCTGTGAAACGTGGAGGAGCACACACTGGTGAAAAGCCGTACTTTTACAAGATCTGAGGGGAAAGATGCTTTGATGTGTCTCATTTGGCAAAGCATAAAAGCTTGCATACTTAATTTGAAAAAACACCAGAAGATCAGTTCACACAGAAGAAAACATCGCCCTGAAACTCCTTTTTTTTCGGGAAATATAATTTTATACATATTTTGTGATTGCATCATTTTGACATAGCTTTTGTTGTTTTGGGTTTTATTGGTGACACATGAACAATTGTAAATGATGTATTACATGGTTTTGTTAGTGAATCAGCCTAAATAATAAAATAATCAATGCCCAAAAGTAAGTGGGCAACGAAATGCTGTTTTCTGATGTATGTATTGTAACAATAAAGCTTTGTAACGTGATCATTTTACAAAACAGATTAGTGTCTAAAGCTATAAGCTCATTCTCTACATCAAGCTAAAGTTGAACAGAATTTTCAAATAGTTTTTTAAGTTAATTTTAGTTGACTCTACCATTTTATTTGAAAAAAAGTGATCAAAATTAACTATAGTATATAAATGCACCTCAGATTGACGTTTTACAGACGGACTCCAAAAAACATGCAATCAGTGAAAGTGTAATTAAACACGTTTTCTTTTTCATATAACATATTTCACCTAATTTTTGATATGTACATAACCCAGCTCACTTTTGAAGACTGTGTGTTTGTAAACTTCATAAAGTATGCAACAGGTATGCATGTTACATTTTTGTTTATAAATATCAGATGAAGATTAGTTAATGTGTAGGAAATGGTGTTTCAGCACTCAAAATGAATTGTCGAAAGAAGTAGACTGATAAATGTTGGGTATGTGATGTTCTTTTGGTGATGACTCATACTTTGAGCCATTATTTCACTTCTTTTTGCACCGCGTTAGCAAAATGAAAATGAGGAAGAACAAAGATATGTTGTTTCGTTAGCACAGAGAAAAGAAGAAGTTTAAGACATTGTGTTATGTGAAACTGTGTCTATATGTCACACATATAGACACATCACCATTGTTACTCTCCAGTTAGAAGGTAAAATATGGCGAAGTTTGTCCATGGAGAGCAATCTGAGATCACCGTGGACTATGTAAATCAACCTGATGCATCAGCAAGAAGTTCTGGCCAGGACAGGAGAGTGACTGCTGCTGTACCTGGTGAGACAGAAAACCTTAACCTAACATTTTATTAACATTTAATCATAAAAGCATGGGTACACATTTTAATTTTATAATGTATATTACAGAAAGTACCCCAATGTGTTATTGTATACATGTAAAAATAGTATTGAGCTGCTTTTATGTAAAGTCATTTTATTCAGTCATTTCACACTGAAAACCATTTACGGTCTATTTCTTGTTTTACTTTGTTTTATTGACATGGTTTACTTTGAGTGTCAAGTACATGCTACATAATGGTTTATGGCAAGCTGGTCTACCCGTGTCCTCACATTTAGTAAACCCAGATCTCAGCTCAATGGCCCACTACAGTCCTCCCAAAAGGCCAACAGGCCAAAATTATCCCGATAAGTACAAACTAAAAACTTTTCTAGTCACTTGTTTTGTATGCGTGTGTGTATAATTTCTTCACACAGGAAGAAAACTGCATAGACTGGTTGCTGTGAGCTTTGGACTCCTGTGTGTCCTACAATCTGCTCTCAACATTTCCCTACGCCTCTGTGAGTTATTTTAAACTGTTTCTCTACTTTTACTCTTTCCCTAGACTTTTCTTTTGAAATTAGCTTTTAACATAAGAGGTATATATGCATTGTACATTCTTTTCATTGTTCCAGAGTAGATTTTTTTGAGTAGGTTTTGTTCTATTTTTATTTTATCCATTATTTCTTGTATAGTCTGTATTTCCAGATGCACAAGTTTGGGTAGTTTGGAATCGGAAACAATCACGGGGCATAATAACACTAAAAATCCAAGTTGTTACTTTCAGATTAAAAAATGAAGAGGACAGGACTATCCAGTTAGTTAATGCTTAATAGCCCATGTGACAACTTTCAGCCTGCAAACTTGCTTGTAGTCAAGTTCCAGTATGCATTAAATAACACATACTGTACCGATTTGCTCCTCTGGTTTGTTCCCCAATCTCCTCCGGCCCATGTGTCAAAGCCAATTTAATAGAAGTGCATGTGTGCAAAATTGTGGGTTTAATGTAATTTTTGACACATGAGTTATCAGTGAAGTGTTTCTGCTCTTTCAGACACGTCTGACAATAAAACAGAAGATATAGAGGTATGTTGCACAAACCTGACGTCTGAGCAGAAGAGAGAACTGCTTAACTTTGGTAAGTATGAGGATGAAACTCCTTATACCAGTAATGAGAGCTTGCATCCAAAGGGCCATTCAGTGCAATATTGGGCAAAACTGGGTATTGCATAAGTATATCACATGAAAACACAATAAGTCTTGTCAATGCCAAACAGACTGACATGATGTTCCACTGTTGAGACTATACAGTTATACAGTTACATGTTTTGGGGCAGACACTATTCAATTTTATTAAACTTGTATTGCGTGCACACAGAGTATTGACTCAACATACTGGAAGGTTTGCATTCACTTGATTTAAACAGTTGCATACAGTTGAATGCAAACCATGAATTCAATTGTACTAAATCAATTTATAGTCACTTTTTTAAATTGATGAATTTATTACATCACAAAATTTTCTAAATATTAAGGTTCTCTTTGTTGTTATTCATAGCAGATCACTATTTCAAACAAGGATGGGTGTATTTCCGTCTCAGTTTCTATTACATTTCTTCCGAGAAGAAATCCTGGCAGGACAGTAGAGCAGACTGTCAGCAGAGAAGTGCTGACCTGGTGATTATAAACAGTAAAGAAGAGCAGGTGTGTGTATTAATGTGTGATGGAGAATGAGTTAGAGGTTAATAGAGACAAAAACAATCTCTAATCAATAGAAATCAATCTGATTTTCTCTCTAAACAAGGATTTCACAAGCACATTCCACAAGCTCACATGGATTGGACTAACTGAGAGAGAAACCAAAGGGACGTGGAAATGGGTGGATGGCACTCTGCTGACCAAAAGGTTTACATATTGTTATTTATTTATTTACATGAATTCTTCTGTTAGATGAATAAATAAATATACAATGACTCACAGGAAACATTTTAGTTGTTCAATCAGTCCGTCAGATGCTTCTTTGGTTGTGTTCTTAAAAGATTATTTGTTTTTTGAATTTAGCTACTGGAATCCTGGGGAGCCAAATGATTATGAAGGTAAAAATGAAGACTGTGTAGAAATAAGGACCCATGACTGGGAGAACAATTGGAATGATTTACCATGTGGACATCAAAACTTCTGGATCTGTGAAAAAAGGATAGCTTTATAACTCACCATGTAAAACCATGAAACTGTGTCTATATGTAACACATTGATGACACTTTCACTCACAATTGCGCATCACCAAATAAACTATGTGAGATATCTTAACAGTCACACAGAAAAGGAAGCTGGTACTGAGCAACTTGGTACTAACACTGCGACTGAGAAGCATGGGTCAGACTAAATCTGAGTAAAGACCAAAAAGACAGAAATTTGCATACATTTTATACATCAGATTTCAAAATAGGAAAACTACAGGCCAATAAAGGCTTCCATGAGAATGCCTCCAATGCAAAAACAACCAAAAGAGATCAAAATTAACTACAGTATACAATTGCAATTGTCTAATTTAACACGTTTTTTTTTTTTACATATATAACATATTTCACATTATTTTTAATTCCCACGTTATCACAGCTCACTCTCAAAAACTGTGTGTTTGTAAATTTGTATAATGCATGCAACAGGTGTGCATGTTACATTTTTGTTTATAAATATCAGATGAAGATTAGTTAATTTATAGGAAATGGTGTTATTATGGTTTGCCTGTTTATGAGCTGTAAATACATCTGGTAGGCCTAAGTATATGTCAGCTTAGATGAAAGAACTCCCTCTGCACAACTGTTAAACTGTTGTTTTTTGCTCCTGTACTCAAAATGAATTTGTCCAGAGAAATAGACCGATAAATGTTGGGTATGTGATGTTCTCGTGGTGATGACTCATGCTTCGAGCCATTATTTCACTTCTTTTCGCACTGCGTTAGCTTGATATCTAACTCTGAACATTTTGAGAACTTATTCTTTTTCTTTTTTCAAAGCAATTGTTCAAGAGATAAAACAACTGACAAAAAGAGTTTTGGCAACAGCTTCATTAGTGATAACCCATCATCTGAAAATAAATGTCCAGTTCGGTCAAAGCCCTAAAGATGAAGAAGATAAATCAGACGAAAAGGAGGAAGAACAAAAATACGTTGTTTTAATAGCACTGAGAGAAGCAGAACTAACTGAGAACTAACTCTTCTTCTTTCTTCTTGTCTTGGCTATAATTTATGATGACGGCAGGAAACAGATGGAAAGACGTAAAAGCAATGGTTCAAGAGATAAAACAACTGACCAAAAGAGTTTGGGCAATAGCTTCATAATTGATTACCCATCATCTGAAAATACAATTTGAAAAAAAAATAACATTTAGCACATATGGACAACACAAACATGTTAAATAATCATATATGTTTATTTTTAAAGAAGATTTATGAAATCCAATCGCGACACCGCTCTCTTGGAACGCACCAGACAGACGGTGGTCGGCATGCCCCGACACTTGAATTCAACTAACAAGTAACAGTGAACGGTCCGTGTTCGACGCCAGCAGAGGGCGTTACACACTGATCAATATGAACTTCCGGAAACAAATACCGAGCGTAACGTCCAATCAAACAAGACTTCAATTTTAAATGAGAGACGATAGTTCCTTCTCCCTGAAACGCCTGAAACACACAACAAACACCAAAACTGACCCAACTGTTCAGGCCGGGGCTCTTGGTTATACGAGACTCTATTAGTCATTTTGAGCTCCAACGACCTCTCGCTGACAGCTGTTTCATGGGAACCCAGGAGGGAGAGAGAGGTAAGTTAAGGCAGCCGATAGCTACTCTGCTCCAGTCTAACGACACGTAACGCTAACTAACAGCTAACGTTAGCTACCAGGTTATTGTAGCTTTCCTGTCGTCACATTGCCTCTCATTACATGTTTATGTATATGCTCCAGGGATACATTTTAATTTCATGATTAGCTAGAGTTAACAGTTTAAAATTCTTTGATTATGTTTCTGTTAAAGTTAGCAAACAGACTGAACTAGCAACGTTAGCTAGCTAACTAACATTACTTTTGGGTAACTCAACCGGTAAAGTTGACGGAAAACACGTCAGAGATGATTTAAAGGTGGAAGGTAACCTAAGACAATAGTCGTTGCTTGCTGTTTTGTCATTCCAAGTCCATGGCCGCCAGTATCATTTGTTAAAAGCGTAACGTAACGTTAACGTGATGCCATCCAAATCTGTAGCTGCTTCACTCCGCAAGTCCTTAAGCGTACGTTAGCTAGTTAGCTAACTAATATGGTGTAACGTTAGTAAGCTAGGTTAGGGTGTACGAGACAGGGAGACGACTCCCCGCTCTCAAACTTAAGTTTGCCGCGGATAGGCACCCATGATTAAATTAATTATCACCCCTAGAGGAGGTAACTTTACTGAACCTGATTTGTGAATACATTATAATGACAATTTTATTTATAAAGCACCTTTTTAATTGCACGTAAACAAAACTTGGTTTACAATGAAAAACACCATATAAAATATAAGCATAAAAACGAGAACCAAGCATAAATGTAATTGACCGAAAGCCTGAAAGAAGTCTTGAGTTTGTTGTGATGGACTTTAGGTATTAGGCAGCTTGTTCAAGGAGAGCAGGACCCCAGTTAGTAAAGGCACCCTCGCCGGACCTGGATCTTATTCATGGTATAGCTATAAAGTCTTTGTCTAATGAGCTGAGAGTCCTGAACGGGCTATAAACAGTGAACAAGTCGGAGATGTACCGAGGAGCAGAACCATTAAGCGCTTTATATACTATTAGCAGGATTTTGAAGGAGATTCTGCATGTAACTAGTGAATGTCAACATAATGAGCTCTCTAGAAGTAAAATCATCCTTCATACATGGTTTACTGATGTCTCATTTGTCAAGTGATCTGTTCACTTTTTCAATAATCTGTTGTTGCTTAATGACTTTTACTATTGGAAATGAACACGACATTTACCTCTTCCCCACCAACAGATTGGGTAGATGTGGCAAACGATCTTCTCAGTAAGTGTCCTATAAACCTAAGGCTGAGTAAACTGACGGACTGTGATGCAAATGTTTTCATTGCTTTGTATGAAAACATCTTGGGGGAGAAAGTTCCAGGTGAGAGCACGCTACAGATCTACCAAATGTCAACACAATTGGTTAATCATGCAATGGAATTTATATTTTTTTCACTCTGTTATTATACATGCGCACGCACACACACACACACACAGGCCCAACAGACTTTCCTAAACAGGACTTATACAGATGCATTATTTATCTAGAGATATCAAAGTGAGGGGACTGCGTCACTGGATGAAGCCCTGAAAAGTTGGGGGTTTGGTACCTTGCTCCCGGGCACCTCTCCATCTACCAGTCTACACTCCATACTTGGACCGTGCAGGGACTTGAACCGGCCACGTCATAGACTATTACTTTTTTAAATAATATTGCAAAATATTCTCACATTCCAGCTTCTCAGTTGAGATGATTTGTTGTTTTTCTTTGTCTAATAGAATAATAAACTGAACATCTAAGAAGTGTTAATTAGACGTACAAAACGAGCAGTTTCATTTTTCTGTCGCAATGTTTTACATTGGTGTGTATGTATTTGTTTAGATTACATTGCAGCGCCATGCAGTCAAGAGGATGACACCCATAACGTTCAGTCTGTGATTGATTCACTCTCCCTGGATTACCTTCAGATCAGTCTCTCACACATTACAGGTATAATAAACATTTTCACTCTTCACAACAATATTAAGTCATGCGCACATAAAAGAGAAGAGCAATCATTATCAACTGTTGCATGCATCATTTTAACTGGGATCAACTTAAGATTCACCACCAAATCACATTGTTTTGGGCGGCCTAGCACAACTCCTGAAGGCACATGCAGAAACACAAGGACTATAACAATCCCCTATTTTTCTTTAGCAATAACCGAGATGAGTACTGATTATAATGCTGAGACTGGCTGTGTGTTTGCAGGAGAAAATGTTGTCAGAGGGGACAAAGAATCTATCAAGAATCTCTTGGAAATCTTCGATGGGCTCCTAGAATATCTAAAGGAGGAGATAAGCGAGGAGTCACAGAATGGTGGTAGGCAGAATAATTCAGTCAAGCTAACAGATAATATGCAACTCTATTTTTTACAACATTGTTACACACACGATGGCTTTATTTTATGTCACAATTGGTATTCTTAACAATTTTTAATTACATTTAAGGCTTCATTATGTCTCAAAAAATTCTAAAGTGATTTTTGAGGCTGAAGACAAGGATTCTGCTTGAGTAATTAAAGTAAGAAAAACACTTACATGCTAATATTAATTACAAAATATTACCAACACGGTTTATTTGACAGATATTGTGGAAAAAACACATCAGAACTAGTAGAAATCATCTAAATATATTTAATATTTGCCATTAAAATGCCGTTCTGATTATTAAACGACTTTGCAGAGCAGTGGCCAGAGGGCTATATTTGTGGCAGCTTTTAGCAACTGGTATTCTTAGTTAGTCAAAAACAGCTACTTCTCCTTTTTAGTGACTTATAATCATGTGTCTGTTTAGGTGATATTACCTGTTTGTCCTTCAGCTTCAACAGGACATAATGTGTCCCACACCCAGTTTAAGCTGGTGCAGCATTTTATTGGGAACAGTAAGCACTCGCTGTTTGGCCAGAGCTGAGCATGCCTTTGTTCAAGTATGCCGTCCCTCAGACCGCTGCCAAGCAGCAATTAGTAGTTAATGACTGTGTCTGCACGAATGATGGGAGTTTCTAAAAGCTGTGGTGACAGTGGGTACACTTTCTTCAGTGTCTAACAATGACAAGTTGTACCTCTGCTATAAGTTTTTTATTTTATTTTACTTTAGTGCTAAGGACTACAAGGTGGCATCAGTTGTTGGTATGTCTTTTTTGGAATGAGTCTTTTTAGGTCTGTCTTAATCTTTTTCAACAGTGAATTTCCACTGCAGTGTATTGCCATTCTGTCAGTCAACTAGTGTTTGTTCCTCTTCAAGATTCCATGGAGGTCATTACATGTTGTAATCACAAGTATTGCTTTCTCTTTTGTCATGTGTTTTTTCAGAGGAACTGAATGACAGTCTCAATGAGGATGTGCCTGCTGAAACCAAGGAGTCAACAAGCTGCAATGCCACAGAGCACAAGGAGACTAAATTGGAGGGAGCGTCTTTGTCTTCAAGTGGACAGTAAGAACTCCTAGATGCACTGTTCATATTCCCCAAACACTAAGAAACACATATTGCACACACAATGAATGATAAATTATGAACGTTTGTTTTATGTTTTAATCATGTTGTTTTATTTACTCAGTGGGCTCTATATATTTATACCAACTACAGTTTCACTGTGTTTATCAGACTCAAACTTAGGGCATTACACTTACACACCCCTTGCTGTTTTACCAAGAAAAGGCAATTCATGGTAGAATAGTAATCTCCACAGCCAGTAAAAAGGAGTATAGGCATAGCATGTTTGGTTTAACCTCTCCCATAAGCAAAATATTGCTGACAGTCAGGTTTGTTCCACATGTTTGCGATCATGCCATTTAGCTTCAGAGCAGATCCGGGCTTTACATCCTACTGACACAACAGGCAGTTAGGCTAACCATCTAGCAGTAGTGTAAATATTAAAAGGTCAGTGTGTCGCTGTCACACATATGGGGCCCTATTGTAATGATCTAAGCGCACAGTATGAAGCGCCTGGCTCATTATACGTGCAGTGTACTCACTGTCACTGCCCATTGTGAGGAGAGTGCAGATTTGAGTCTTGCATGCATCACTTTCAGACAAGTAGCAAACAAGATGCTAACAAGAGACTACTGTAATGTCAATACATTAAAATTGGACGCACTTAGCGGAGTTAGTTCACTGCTGGCTACAAGTTAGCATCAAATACAACAAAGGCTGTCAGTGGAATGGCGTTTTGAGCTAACGTTAACAACCAAACACTCATACATAGCTCAAACTTTTGAAATGATTCCCATCTTCTGTTGTTTGTTTGTAACGAGAAAAGTTTATTATTTTATGGATTTCCCAAACTTCAGTATGAGAGTTCTGTCGTAAACTGATTAAATCTGAGCATGCGCAACTCACATCTGTACTCGACCAGAGCTGGTCTGACTTGACTCTCATCGGGTATGACGCGTTATGCCGTAAACTAGTTACATCTGAACCTGCGTGACTCAAATCTGCACTTTCCTCACATTGGGCAGTGACACATACCGCAGCTGACTGAGAAGAAACTGATCTGCAGATAATATATGGCACGAGCACTATGAGCAAGCGTAAAATAACAATGAAATTGTTTATTTCTGGCTTTAGACAGGTTTTTGTTGGTCAATGGCACTTTCCGCTGCCTCGAGATAGCAATATGCCAAGAATTCACCTGAAAACACCTCCCTGTAAGACCGACTCAGCCATGGGTGCAGGACAAAAAAAGTGACAGCTGCCTCGGTCCTAAATTAGCAAAGACACTTGCGTCGGCCTTTGCGCAGCGCCGGGTACTAGATAGGGCCCATGAACTCAAAGAGGGGCGTCGCTGTAGCTCAATGTGGTTCCCAATTCAATTTTAACTATTTTTTTTTTTTGGTTCCTGTTTGAAGGCACTTAATGAATTGAAATACAAAACCTTTGTATTGTGGTGATACTGTCAGTTCCAGAAGAACTATTGATACTGTCTGTGTCTGAATAGCATTATAAAACTTTTGAATTATCAGCCAGTAAATGCCCCTGATGTGATGATTTTAACATTATGCTATATTTATGTACAAGCAGAGGCTTTATGGCTCATAACAGCACCCCGGCCATGACCCAATCTTATAGATAAGAGTTCTGGAAAAAGTCTCATTTTAACATGCAATAATGAATTGTATGTCTTTGGTTCAATGTACTCATTGACGTTTTAAGAAAGGAAATCTGTAATTTCCACAGTTTGAATCCATTGTGGTTTGATGAATTTAGAGCAATATCAAAGTAAACATCTGTCATTTTAATATAAAGTACTTGTGTGAACGTTTGGTAAATAATATCATGTCTCTTTGTTCAGGTCCACTGTCCATTCCAGTAAACATTCCCTCCATACCTGGAATGCTGAGGAGGTGGGATCAGCTAGTGAGCTCATTGGGCTGGGAGTCTTGGCAAGCACATTTACAGCTGTACAAAACAGTAAGACACACAAAAAAAGCCCAGCTTTACCACACTTACTGTGTTTGGGCAAAATGCATTGCTGTCTGTAGGCATACAAATAATGTATTTTTTCCCTCTGATTTTTCAGATGTTTTGTGGCCAGAATATTAACATAGTGTTAGATTTCTCTAAATGTTTTTTGTATTTCAGCTTCAAAGCGTTTTAAGCCTTTGACTGAACATAAGTTGTTTAATGCATTGATTAAAGTTGATGATTTAGTTGTTGTATACAGTAGATACCTGACCAGTCGTGTGGTTGTTGCTGCAAACCATTTAGATATTCTGAGACAATTTAGTATCAATTATCAGTGTTTGGCAGGCTGGACATAACCATGTCTACATATCCAAAAGAATTACAGTCATATGTCTGCTCTGTCACATCATGTTGCCTGCACCTATCATTTATATTTGTATTCCTTTTATTATTAAATTAAATTTTTTAAAGGTTAATTTTTGGCATTTTAACCAATCTTAGACAAGGCATTTTAACATGCAAAACAAACTATTTTGATGTCTTTGATGCTATGTACTCATTGACTTCAGTTCCACAGTGTGAAACAGTTGAGGTTTGATAAGTTCAGAACCCAACCGGCAACGTTGCAGTTATGTGGAATGTTCTGTAACCGTTTGGCTACAAAGGCACTCTATCATTAAGGACTTTAACTTGTAACTGAGATAACTTTCAATAACTCTCATGATTAATCTGCAAGAACTGGCTGTCCCTCCCAAAACCTCAGATGCAGTCCCCACCTCTGATCCTTTAGATGCACAGAACGCTCCACTGTCAGAACCGATGCCCTCAGCCATCGCTTTGCAGCCACCCAGTCAGAGCAACACCCTCCACAGACCCGACACAGACCCACACTCAACACCTGTCGGCTTTAGCCAAGGGCGTGCAGGGGAGGAAGCTGCTCCTGTAACTACAGAGGTAGCCATATAATTCAGTATAACAAGGTTAAAGTGTTTTACGGTCAATTTACCTCTTATTTGCATGCAATGTAAAAAAAAAATGTAAACTTTATCTGCCCAGAGTTCTAGAGTCAATGAGATATTACCGCAATGCAAGACTCATCTTTCTGTCACACACAAAAACTTTCACATACTCACACTTCCTATTTTAGTGAGTCCACGACAATATGGGAAGGATAAGTGTATGCTGACTCATTACAAATGGCCGCATGTATTTTACTTGTTAGACTTCCTTCCTGACTGAAAAACTGCACTAACAATCAGTTGCTGAACCTCTGAAGGACAATCTCAAGTGAAAGTCTTTTGAATGTCTGCGGTCCATTAGCTTGGAAGAGACCCATTTTTAGCTGTGTGTGACTCAGCTGCTTTTTTTTTTAAAGATTGTTTTATGTACCTAAACCAAACCCTGACTTGAACCAAATATGCTAACAGTTTAGGAACAGTCTTTGTTAGTAAGAGTAACAGAGCTTCTGCACTGAATCTGGCTTTTTGAGTAATAGTGGTGCTGAGAAGTTTAGTCTTGGCTAAAAAAAACAGGTTACTTATCGTTAAAAGCCTATTGGTAGAATCAAAGAAAAGTTAACAACACAATTATTCAAGATACGATGAGATTACTCAAGATATGTTCGGATAAAAAAAAAAGCTTTTTCATTAAAGAAATTCCTACGTGTGTTAGGTGAAAGAAAATGTGTCATAGGGAAAACTGTCCTTTTCCAACAGACATATTTATCAATTTTTGAGAAATTTAACGGAAACCCAGAAGTGCCATCTGACTGACTGCCACCTCAGCACACTTAATAGCAGGTTATGACTTGTTGGCTGCTTGCACACACACAGTTTAACTTATGGCCCTTCTATAACGGAGTACACAACTACAGCCACCAAGCTCAAATCAAAGATTTGCTACTTATTCCTTTTGAGTGAGTTACTTTATTCATCACCATTACGGTGTCAGTATGTTCTAAAAGTATTGTGTCTGGTAATTGAATGTTTCTCTCATTAACAATTATAGAAAATGGAGATGTCTGAGCTGCAGGTCATGTTCAGTACTAAACTGTGTCCCTCTGTAGTTAAATGTTAATTATCTCTGCTTGGCTTCACAGTAATTTTTTCTTGCTCTTTTCCCCCTCTAACTTTCTCACCATACTCCTTGCACAGTCCTCTAAACCCGAAGCTGAGGTAGTTCTTACCAATGGACTACAGTCTCCTCTTTTCCAGTCTCCTGGTGAGTAAAACAAATATACCTTCATTCTCTAGATCATGTCGAGTGGTTGAACTGATTGATTTCTTGACATCTGAATCACAGATCACAGAGCCTGCTAGCCCTTGATTGGATTGATGGTTTTGACTGAATGGTGGGAGTTGACAGTGGATCTCTAGGGCTGCCACAAAATCGCGCTGTTTATCTGCTTTTACTCTTGTGACGGCCAGAGTAAAGAGGAATTAGTTCTCAGTGTGATGTTTTGCTCAATTTCCAGCTGCGAGTGAGAAGTCTATGTCCAGTCAGCAAAAAGCAATGACAGAAGTGGAGGGGGAGACACTAGAGGTAAGAGAGCAACAGGCCTTCACTTTACCAATTTTACAGCGACATCAAACCCATGCAAACACATTTAGTGTTTTAGTTTTGTGTCATCTCCAGCAACCCTTTCAAACACCCCAGCTAAAGGTCAGGTTTGGACGTGTGTGCATATGCGTGTGTGTGTGTGTGTGTATGTGTGTGTTACACTGGTTGCTCTGTTAAAAAGGGTTGAAATAAGAGGATAAACTGACATATACAGTGGCATACAGTATACACTAGTCTAATCTATTTATTCATTCTGATGGAATTTCTAAATAAAATAAACAAAATTCAGAAAAAAAACATTTGATATGACATTCCAAAATATAATCACATTTTCTTTTTTCATCGGCTCATTTACAGTCTTTCTAAATCAACTTATTAGTCATTATTTAATGAAATATGTTAGAGGTTCATTATCATATTGTTGTAGCGGCCCTGCTAATGTACCCACCAGATCATGTTAAAGCCTGTCTTGTGCCAAAGCCATGAATGTATCCATTTTATTACGGGTAAATGGATACATTTTAATTCATACTTTTTTTTTTTTTAGGTTTTGTGGTACTTTATGTGAACCAACTTAACTTTGTTCTCTTTTTGTTTTTCAGCCAACTAATGGAGGTCCCAGGAGGGTTTTGTTCCGCACCAAGCCAGATGTGCTCTTCCTCACCCTGCAGGATGAGATGGCGGTCACAACCCCATCTCCACCGGACACTGAGGAGGAAGATGCGAGTTATAAACCA
This sequence comes from Etheostoma cragini, assembly GCF_013103735.1. Classification (NCBI taxonomy): domain Eukaryota; kingdom Metazoa; phylum Chordata; class Actinopteri; order Perciformes; family Percidae; genus Etheostoma; species Etheostoma cragini. Next base: position 19,954,700 of record NC_048408.1, read on the forward strand.
GGACAACTGAAAAGAAGGATAGATCACAGAGATAGGACAGGCCTTAGGTAAGACAGTAGAAAACTTCAGAATAAGGAATAGAATGCCCTTGATGAAATGATCATGTTGTGCAGGGACAATGTTGTATTACTTATTTTTCTGACTGTCTATCTCTGTTGTATGGTGTCTTTGTGATCGTCTGAACAGTAGCAGGTTGGAGGAGGAAAGGTTGGCCGAGCCTCTGTCGTACCGCAGACAGAGGAACAAGCAAACAGAAGAGGAGCTGCATCACATATCTGAGAACCTCTGCCATCGGCTTGAAGAACTCGATCAGGTGTGTGTATGTGTTTTGTATAAGGTCTCAACATATTCATGAGTGTTTTGTATCCAAGCAAAAGTGATTTAAAACCTTTCTACATGTGTTTGTCTGTTTTGTTGTGGCTGGGTTACAGTATGTTTACCTGCTCTCTTTTCTAATTTTAAGTCCATGTAGTTAAGGTCAACTCAATTAAGTTTTTTAAAAACTTTTTTTCACCTGGATACATAAATAAACCCAGGGAGTCCTGGCTACATACTCTTTAATAATTGTTAATTCAAAATGATTTTACAACCGTTAGAAGATTTAGTGTGTGCACTTATGACATTTGTCTATTATACCGTTTATGTTCGCAACAATGAGTGATGTTGAATTTCCGTAGATGCTCAAACGAGTTCTAGGTGAAAGTGGAGATTCCAGTGAAGTCAGAGAAGAGGACAAGCAGTCCCACCACAGTGACAGCATCATGGAGTGTCGCAGGACTCCCAGACAACACACAGGTAAATACACCTATGGCTAAGTAAACCCACAGTTAAGACACTCATTATCTCTAAAGAGCCGCTGATTATAAAAAAAAATAATGCATAATGTGTTAGTTCCAGGAACGGCTGACACTGAATCCACCCACCGGATACGCTCCTTATCCCCCTCCCCTCCAAGAGACCATCGCTCCGTGCAGGGACAGTTGGAAGATGCCATGGCAGAGGCAATGAGTCTGGATGATGGGAGACAATCTAACCTGGCAGTTTCTGATCATTCATGGCGAGGAGAGCTACGCCACAGACTGTCTCACAGAAAACATACCAAGGTATTACCATAGTTATTGTTTTCTTTTGTGTTTTTCCTTTAAATGCACTGTTTACAATATACTGACAATGACCAAGATAGCTGTAATTTGCAGATGCTGAACACATGTAAATGTTACATTGAAGCTGGACTGAAAGCATTTTTAGCAGTAATTTAGGGACAATCAAGACTAAGATGAGTGGTTATGTGTTGGTCTGAAACTGCCTGTAAATGTAAATGCAGTTCAAAAACATGCAAAACCTTTACTGTCAAAAACATCTTTGATTTAAAGCTAAAGTAATTGATTTCTATGTGTCAGATTTTCTATCTAGCATTGCTTAGAGTAGGCCAATGTCACGTGTGCCAACTAATTAATTTAAACTTAATTTGTTTCTCAGTTTTATTTCCCCTGGATTTAACATGGGTTGTACATTTTAAACAAGTAAAAATAAGTCAAGACATTTTGTACTTGCTTGCTTGTCAATTATTTCTCTTTCATCACTCAAATTAAAATCTCAGTTAAAAAATATATGTTCAGATTAAATTAATTTGCTGCTGCTCTGTTTTTATTCATCATTGTGTCTGCATGTTATGTACCTATGAAATAACAAAAGAGTCTCTCTCTTTCAGTATTTGGAGAAAAAGGCCTATGAGGAGGAGCTAAGAAGATATGAAGACAAAGAGCGAGCAGATCTAGACATCGCCCGCCTTAAAGCTCAGAAAGCTGTAAGTCAGTAGTACGAATACAATAAGGACTCTAAGAACCCTTTTTCTACATCACATCCCTGTTTCTTATTAAGGCAGAACTTTGTCTCAACAAATAAGCCTTAATCTTGGAGGAAAATGGGGAAATTGGAAAATATTGTGAATTACTAAGGCCTGTGTTTGTATATGTGTGTGTGTTTGTAGGAGCGACAGTACAGAGAGGCCATACTAAGGGATGTTTCCGAAGTTCCCAGACTGTCCCTAGCTAGAACGAGGGCCCCGCATAGGTCACAACGTAACTCCCAAACCACACCAGGACAACGAAGACAGGTGGCCCCCAGGAAAGCTCCATCAAGTAGGTTAAGTTTCATTGGGATCTACAGATGCTTTATGGGTCATGTGACTGAGACCGAGGATTCAGAAAAGCTTGTATTATTAAGCTGTGGGGATTGAGCCTTGGCATTTACAGACACCTTTTTCGGGCAGTTCTTCATCAGCTGCAGAATAGCCTCCTCGTCCACAATGTGCGGCAGAGTTGGTCTGTTTGGGACAGAAAAGAGAGCTGGGAAATGAGAAGGACTCAAATGTTGTATAGAACACGGCTAGAGCTGGAAAGATACACATGTTACCACTATGGATACATTGTTGCAGGAACAACAGCGGTGTTTAACCTGCATCACTGCAACTGAATGGGATATAAGTAAGCTCTGACGTATTATACTGTATCACACTCTGCGTGCCTTTATGTTAAGCTACATAGTTTACTTAACACATAAGGGAAACATGATCAAAGTTATTTGTTGACTCACTTCTCCATTGTTGCAGTGCATGCCTCTGGGACATTTGATTGTATGCCTGTGAATAAAAATAAAAAAACAATTAACTACAATATTATTCCCTCTGGGAGCTGGTATACACATACATGGCAAAAATGTATTTATTTAAAAAAAGTCATTTTCATCTATCATTAACAATATCCTGCCTAATCAAAGCATAGACTGTATAAAACTAGACTGTGAGATGTAAATGAGCGCAATGACATTGATGACCACAAATCTGTACAAAGAATAACTTTTATCATTAGTAACTCTTCCATTCACTGTAATTGATCTTTCAAAAGAGACTTGTAAGACTGCTATTCTAAAAGAAATCCCGCACTCCTTCTATTAGAATCCTTGGATCCATCAGTATGTCTTCAGCTACTTTCTCACTGCTGCAAGCAAAACACTCCTGTTTGCCCCATTTCTCTCTTTCAACTTGATTTCAGTCTGATCTGGCAACAACACTCAATAATAATGATAGTACATCAGATTTACATAGCAATTTAAAAGTCCCCCTTCTCCCTCTCCAGTGAAGGTGAAGGACAATGAGCTCCTCCCTGTTCTCCTGGAGGAATTGCCCCACCTTCACATCTCCCCCCATGCCCTGGGTCAGATGTGGGAGCAGCAGATGCAGCAGGTGGACAGACTGCACGCTCTGTCATCCCCTCACAGCCCACGCCGCAGCAAACTCTCCAGCCAGGTAGAACCACGATGACCAGCTCTGCTTTGTGCAGTCAGATGAACTGGGTGCCTGACTTTGATGTGTGTGTCTGACATAAAAATCTGGAATTTAAATTTAAAAAAACATTGATCTTTGTTATTTTTCTAGGTAATATAATTATTAGTAATCAAAATGCTTTTTTCCAATACACAATGGCACCTTACCGTATTTCAGTGCAGTATTTCTGTCTACATACTAGCAAACAAAACTATGCTTATCACCTCTTTTACTACTTTACTCTAATTGAGTTCCTTGTTAGCAAGTTCAATGTTATTACTTTGAGCTGAAGCTTCAACTGAACACAAAACTTTACAGAATTGTTTGTCATCAACAAGCATTTCCAACTGCATAATGATTTTGTGGATAGATTGACTGACTGATTGATGAATTTGTAAACGCTTGCTTGTCTGCCAGGTGGAGGAAGCCCAGAGGAAACATGACCTGCTGGTGGAAATCATCGGCAAAGAGCAGGACCACAACAGGCGCCTGGTGAGCATCAACACATAAAGGCTCAATTAAATGGACGTTGAGAGTGTAATCACATTTTCTGAAACAAGTACACAACACTAGGCACACACTGGCGTGCACCCACATGCAGGCAGACTTTATCTGCCGGTTTTGGACAAAGCATTTGGCACACCAAGCTGGTCAGTTAAAAGCTTAAACATGTTTATCTCCCAGAGAGACTTCAAAGAGCGTATCCAGCAGCAGAAGTCGACCCAGAACAGACTGAGGGAACAGAGGCAGCACATAGCACGCGCCAAGAAGTACCACAGCGACTACCATGTCCAGCACCGTGCCCGCCTGATGAGGGCGCGCACCAAAGAGGAGAGGGTGGGTGCTGAATGCCATTCCTTCCACTCCAGTTCAAGGACTAAGAAAGCAACAAATGATTAACTATTATATATATTTTTAATTTAATTTATTTATTACGCAGTGGTAGTATGTGGTGTCTGCCCAACCACTGTGGAACACTACTAACAAGGCAAGCCTGATTTGTGGTTGTGTGATTGTGTGTTTGCGTGTGTGTGTGTGTGTGTGTGTGTGTGTGTGTATAGATGTTTCGCCAGCTGTTTGAGGAGGGATTGGAGCTACAGAAGGTCCGGTTGAGGGAGCAGAAAGCCTACGCCAGGGAGCAACGGCTGGAACATCAGAGACGACACCAGGACCAGATCAAGTCCATGGAGAACTACTACAAGGACCAAGTAAGACACACACACCGGCCTATATTAAAACCAGGAAGTTGCACAACATTTTGTATTTTTTTTTAAATGGCGCTATAATGTGGCTACTCTCTTTCAGTTTTCACTACTAGCTGAAAAACTTGCCCAAGAGCGGCAGGAGATCCAGGTTCGGAAAAAAGCTCAAGAAAAGGTAAAAAAACAACTCTTAAACAACTTATTACTGCTGTCACAAAAGCTCCTAAAATGGTAATCATCTTATTATGGATTTTTTTTCCCGTGCATGGTACCTGCTCAACTTGCCTCGACTCTGCTCGCCTTTTTGGTTTTCCATTACAAAAAAAAAAAAAAGTCCCTGGTACCTGTTTTTTTTTAGTACCACCTACGTCAAGGTTCCAAGCGAGCTGAGGCAATACCAAAAGGTGACGTTATACCTGCAGACTCCTGATTGGTCGGAGAGAATCGCCACTATTCACTGCGTCATCATTTCTAGCGACAGATGGGGGTGTCCTGAATAAACCCATCATTTTTAAATAGTTTAGCCTTCAGTGTTTTTTTGTTGTTTTTTTTGCTGCCAGGTTCTTTTGAAACTAAATTTGTCTTCTGGCTGTGTCAACAGTCACATGCCGACAATCAAAAACACACCTTCATCGTTCTGTATGTGGCGCGTTAGGTTTCTATAGAGAAACCTGCAAGCAAAAGGTAAGAAAACAGCAAAGAAATTGCCCAAACTACATAGCGCCCCTTTAATTTTCACACCAGTCAAGCACTTTTCCTGGACTTAATCTGTCAGGCCCAGTTCCAGTGTCTTTCTTCATCTTTGGTTTAAGAAAGACAATCGGGGAACCTCTTTTGGGTTAGATAAAAAAATTTCAAACACAGGACAGACGACTTGCACTCAACTCTTAACTCGAATTGCCCAGATTATTGACTTTGCCCTGGAAAAAACAATTATTTTTCCCCCCCATTGTTTTTGCAGGCTCTGCTAAAGATGAAGAGAGAGTTGCGTTCCAGGATGGAGCGTGAGATTGGTGAACTGCAGAAGATCATAATCCAAAACGATGAGGACGATCATTTCCAAGATGTGGAGGTCCAGAGGCTGCGCAATCGGGTCCAGATGGCTTCCTTCCAGTACAACACTAGCTATCTGAACTGAGCAGGGAAGCGAGACACAGGGCTGTTTTAAGCTCCGCTCAATCAAGGCTGGATTTACATCAGAGGAACATGCAGCAAAAAACACTTTGTTTCTTCCTAAAACAACTAAGGGTACGACATTCTGACGGCTGAACAGTATGGTCTCCTCGGCATCTTCCCTCAGATTTGCACAGAAGCGGAAAAACACATTGTTAGAACTGATGATTGCTTATTAATGAACTGAACGTACTCTGACAAAATGTAGCTTTTAGATAATTTAGCAATCTTCCTCTCACCTCAGCTGCTATTCCTGAACTTAATGACACCTTGGACTAAGTCCTTTTCTTCCATGGGTTTTAGTACTTGATAACTAAGAATATTTTAAAATGGCTCCCTCACTGTGCAGGATGTGTATTGATATTGTAGCAAACTAGTAAAAATGGTCTTCCCTTCGCCAAATAGGGACCGCAGATGCAACGCTAATAAGTATGAATGTCCCACACTGACAGATTTTCCCTTATATGTGCAATGTCTTTCTCCAATGATTTAACCATGCCAGTGGATTATTTATTTTTTAACTTTAATGTTTTATTTTGAACTAACCTGGCGTTATCCTGTCTGATCTCCAAGGGCGATGATAATCCTTCTTCATGACTTCTCCTTTTCCTCAACTCAATTGTGATGTTTTTTAACTCTCAGCCAGAACTTAAGATATGCTAGTCTTAAACCAATACAAAGGGTTGCAATGTGTCTACTGATTTTCTATGTAATGAGCACACAAATGCCCCGTCCTCATCATCCAATAAAAGTGTGGACTTGCTCATCTCTACTTGCTGGAATGAGTCCTTTTTTTTTTCTTTTTCTTTTTTAAACATGTATTTTTTTTTTTTGTCCATTTGAAAGACAAGAAAAGCGTAACAAGGCACATATCATAAAATCAAAAAGAGACAAGGGCTCAAATGTAGCAGCTGTAGTATCCAGTCATATCTGTACATCCATAGGTGTATGCTAACACAAAAAAAACTGTTTGTCTATCTCAACGCCATATAGTACAGATGGCACACAAAAGATAAATAACAATTAAAAAAAAAAACACTCCAGCTATCATTCCAACCATTCACATCCATATTGTTATTCTCAAGGAATTTGGAGAAAGCGCTGAAATTATCCAAAACTTGTCATTCATTCATTCATTCATACAATCTATGGCCGCAGACAAATCCCTACTGGTAATATCACCTTCTAGGCCAGCCATGGCGTCTTCTTCAAGGGGCCTGATGTCTAATGAGTCCAAAACTTCCTGGTCTTTTTAGAACTGAGTCTGAATACCGGTAGTCTGTACTGTATAAAAAGTGGCAAGTTTTTTTCCATAAGAGTGACATGACACTGTCATGAACACATGACACCCACATGCCACAGTCATGGTGCATTAACTTGTGATGACAAAACCGAATGACACTTACTAAAAAAGCGTTCTCGTTTATTTTATGACACGTTCATGACAGTGTCATGTCACTGTTATGTCAAAAACTTAAAGTCAAAAGTGTAAACCTTTACAGAATTGTTTGTCATCAACAAGCATTTCCAACTGCATAATGATCCACCTTAAGGCACATCTTAAACTGAGCTCATGCCCAATCTCAGACTCAAAACACAGAGTTTACATTGGGCTCTTCATATGCCTTATGGGTCATGTGACTGAGACCGAGGATTCAGAAAAGCTTGTATTATTAAGCTGTGAGGACTGAGCCTTTGCATTTACAGACACCTTGTTTGTTAGCTTTAGTTACCTCTTGGGCGGTATGTTTGCCTAACGAATGTTCATATTTCTAGCTTCAGGCTGGTTGGCCCACTTGCGTTGATAATTGCAGTAGTAACAGCTCTGGTAGACTATGAAGTAAGGACTGCGAGTGCGTGTTGAACAGCGGCATTTTCTGTTGCACATCGGACAGTTCTTCATCAGCTGAAGAATAGCCTCCTCGTCCACAATGTGCTGCAGAGTTGGTCTGTTTGGGACAGAAAAGAGAGCTGGGAAATGAGAAGGACTCAAATGTTGTATAGAACACGGCTAGAGCTGGAAAGATACACAAGTTACCACTATGGATACATTGTTGCAGGAACAACAGCGGTGTTTAACCTGCATCACTGCAACTGAATGGGATATAAGTAAGCTCTGACGTATTATACTGTATCACACTCTGCGTGCCTTTATGTTAGCCAGTTGGCTAATTTTCAACTGTAGTCCTACCTAGCATGCATGTCTTTATGGTGGGAAGAAACCAAAGCACCAAGAGGAAACACATATTAGGGAAACATGGTCAAAGTTATTTGTTGACTCACTTCTCCATGGTTACAGTGCATGTCTCTGGGATATTTGCTTGTATGCCTGTGAATTAAAAAAAAAAAAGAAGTCTAAACAATCTTTAAATCTTCAATCTTTAAATAGCAAGTAGTTGGTTTAAACAATTTTAAAACCAACAACAAAAAAATCTGAATTCACAACAGAGTGGACACAATTGGAAAACGTTTAGGACATCAGCAGCCAACAGCAGCTGAACAAACTGTCTTCACCAGGTTGAGGAACATAAACTTATTGAACAAAAATAGTTTGAGTAGTACACAGCAAGAAGACTCACCTGTGCTTCTGACCTGGCCAGGTGATCTGTCCATTACTGCCCAGGCGTCATGCAGCTGTAAAATACCACACACAGGGTTGTAGACATACTCTTCCAGAGTCAGAAAACGGGAAGGAACCATCACTGCAGACCCATCTCACCCCGGACACAACCTGTTCCAGCTTCTCTCCTCTGGTAGGCGTTACAGAGCACTGCACGCCAAAACCAACAGACTCAGGAACAGTTTCTACCCACAAGCCATCTCTCTGATGAACAGCTGACTTCTGACCCACAGGTGTCAGGTTCAATTCTGGTCAATAACCCAGTAACACTGTCTCTATAGCACCTGTTTACTGGTTCCACTTATTATTCCACTATTTAGTATTATTCATCATTCCCATTTTCACATCTCACTTGTTATTTTTATATATTCATTATTCTAATTACCAATTTCAGAACTGTTCATACATTCATACTGTTCACACTGTTCATATTATATTATAACATAATACTATTTATCCCAGTATCCTTTGCAATGTGCTCCACATATACATAATTTTATTGAACTCTTCATTGCACTTATGCCTCTATATTGTTTCTGTTTATAGTATGTATATATTGTGTATATATTAGTGTGTATTTTTTGGTTTTGGTTTTGGTTGTTTTGTATGTGTACGCACAGTTTGAGTAACGATGCTCCAATGAAAAATTCCTGTCCTGACACAGTGTCCTCATACCTGGCAAATAAAGCTGATTCTGATTCTGATACTAACTGGGAGTGGGAACTATATTCTCGGAAAGGCAAAGCACTGCTGCTCGGGCGGAGGGATTAGCGCAACAACACAAAAGCACAGTTACTTCCGTCAACAAAAGCGATGTGAATGGCTAGCAGCGAACAAGAATGGTGATCATGGCTGACTTTGAGGAATTGTCAGAGGATTTTTTCTTGGTATTAAACCAAGATTTAGAAGCATATCTTTTTGAGCCAGATTACACAGACGAGGAGTTACACATTTTGGAAGTTGATAGACAAATTGCCAAACAGACTAACGTCGAGGGGAGAATCAGAACGACGGACTATGGTGTACATGTGGAATCTAATTCATTAGTAAAGTAAAGACTACAGCCATGACGGTTAGCTCTAGCACTGGTCATTTTATTCTGGGTCACCCCAGACTACTGTTACAGGAGTTAGTCCTCTAAAACATAACGGAACACGTACCGTAGCCGCGGGGGATCCACTTCGTCCGGTCTGTACTATCGATGGGATGGCCGTATCCTTCAGCACATGTTTCATGGTCCGTGTGGCTAATTCCATTTTTTCATAATAATCATCCTTAGTGAAATGTTCTGAGCAAACACGATGGTTCTTGAATGTGGTTACAGATGTATTTGGATCCATATCCAGAGCAAGTAGCCATTGATTTAACCGGTCAGCGTTTTTGGTTGGAATTCTATGAAACATCATAGTATTACCTGGTCTCCCCTGTTTATTGTTGCAGCTCTTTACAATACAGCGAACACCCATGATTGCATACTATGCTTTTAGCATCTAGCAATTGTTAGCCCTATTACTTCAACTCGAGCAAACTCCAGGCGAACTCTGCTCAGCTGCCAGTCTGCTCAGGCGCGGTGACCAAATCACTCCGCCCAAGTAGCAGTGCTTTGCCTTTCTGGGAATATAGTTCCCGGGTGGTATGGGGTTAGAATATGGCTGTTTTTTCATGTGACCTTGTTATTTGTGCACCGTGTGATTATACAAATCACAACATGTAAATAGGACCATGTTGGCGTTATTTTGTCACTTATTCAGAGGAGTAGTAGTTGGAACCATCTACCTGCAGGGTCTTAGCTCCGCTATGCTGGGGGCGTCAGACAGGGTTTTAGCACGCACGGAGATGAGAAGGGTGTATCGGGTTGTTTAACTCTGGTGGATAGGGTAAATAAGATAAAGTCCCAATAAGCTATGCACAACAGCATAGGTTTGCATCCGAGCTCTCTCCCCTCTCAAACTTGTGTCGTACAGTGAGATTGCTGACGGCCAAAATCAATTTCTGGTCCATGTTCAGTTTGTGGATCCACGTGTATTCGGTGTTTACTTTTTTTTTTTTTTTTTCCCAGACACGTGAATGCGCGTCACAGCCCAAGGGTGTGAGCCTCTCCTCTTTTAACATAGACAGTTAAATAAATAGACCAACAGATCACGTTGTTCTGGACTGAGACCAGTGAAGGAAAATAGAAGCACTTTTCCGGTGATGTCTAGGCGTTACTATCCTCCAACTGAGCTTGACGACGTAGATGTGTATCAAACCTGTCTGAAAGTTGTAAGTCTTCTGGTAGCTGTGCCAAGAGAAATCTCAATCATATCCAATCTTGCAGAGGCGGAGAGCGTAGGTATATGTTGGAAGATAACATAAACACAGGCTAATTACTGCTAGCTAACATGCTAGTTAATGTTAGTAATTAAACAAAAAGCTAATGTAACTAGAAACTCTCCACGTGCTTCTCCTAACAACACGGTGATTTGTCCACTATGTGACAGTTGCGTGGATATGACACAATCGTTATAGCCTAATTTTACAAAAACGTCTGCTACGGAGCCATAACGTCAACAGAATCAGGCTTAACTGGTGAGAGAAATATAGCCCTAAATCATTTCATTCCACAGGTAACAACGATTTTGGTACAATAAAAATAAATAGCCCTACAGTTCCCGATGGCCTGTGCATTGCAACCAATCAACAGCATGGCAGATTTGGCATTGCTTGAAGAATTAGCAAGAGCACCTCACATATCACTGAATCAGGTTGTTTTTTTCCCACAACCATTTTTCCGTTTCCTGATTGGTCATCAAGGGCTTCTTTTACAAGGCTGGAATATTCCTGGATTGATATGGACCTTATAAGGACAAACATAGGACAGCCTTGGAAGGCGCATGAGGCTACGCACATCCGCATTTATAACGAGAAGAGTCTGCACAGGTGTGTGCCGCTGGTGTTATAAATCACAATGTTTTTTGCGTACGAAAATTCTGACTTTTTGGCACGCAAAATCTTTTAGAATAGAATCTACGCAGAGTTTTATAAATGAGGGCCCAGGTGTTGTGCTGTCTGATATCCAGGAGCGATTACAATCCTTCATGATTTCTCCTTTTCCTCAACTCAATTGTGATGTTTTTAACTCTTAGCCAGAACTTAAGATTTCATAGTTTGAAATCAATACAAAGGGTTACAATGTGTCTGATTTTCTATGTAATGAGAACACAAATGCCCCGTCCTCATCATCCAATAAAAGTGTGGACTCGCTCATCTCTTTTAACATTTCTTTGGACATTTTTATAAAAGAAGTGATAACACAAGGCTGTGACAAAAGACGCATTTTCTCACGCACACACACGCACCTCTTCTTGCTGGAATGGGTCACAGTTAGGTTTAAGTTATTTGCACGAGGTGCAGGTTACTGTTTTAATATTTCATTAAGGTTTAGGCTGATACACTTGACCAAAGTATGAAAAGCATATCAAGTCAACAAGATAACGTGACGGCTGAAATTTCAAATTCAAAAAGAATAAAGATCTTAGTCTTAAATTGAAGAGAAGAGCTGTAGTTTACCGGTACTAACTGAATGCTAGTTTCACATTAGCTGCAACTGAGCCTCAAATGATGAAACAATTTGATGATTGAAGTTATGGACAGAAAATCCAACACAGTGGTGCATTTTCTAATTATCTTGACTCACATGAGTATTTAAGCTTGAACTTTCCACAACACAATGGCACCTTACCATATTTCAGTGCAGTATTTCTCACTACCTACTAGCAAACAACTATGCTTCTCACCTCTTTAATTGAGTTCCTTGTTAGCAAGTTCAATGTTAATACTTTGGACTGAAGCTTCAACTCAACACAAAACTTTACAGAATTGTTTGTCATCAACAAGCATTTCCAACTGCATAATGATCCACCTTAAGGCACATCTTAAACTGAGCTCATGCCCAATCTCAGACTCAAAAGACAGAGTTTACATTGGGCTCTTCAGATGCCTTATGGGTCATGTGACTGAGACCGAGGATTCGGAAAAGCTTGTATTATTAAGCTGTGAGGACTGAGCCTTGGCATTTACAGACACCTTGTTTGTTAGCTTTAGTTACCTCTTGGTCGGTATGTTTGCCTAACGAATGTTCATATTTCTAGCTTCAGGCTGGTTGGCCCACTTGCGTTGATAATTGCAGTAGTAACAGCTCTGGTAGACTATGAAGTAAGGACTGCGAGTGCGTGTTGAACAGCGGCATTTTCTGTCGCACATCGGACAGTTCTTCATCAGCTGCAGAATAGCCTCCTCGTCCACAATGTGCTGCAGAGTTGGTCTGTTTGGGACAGAAAAGAGAGCTGGGAAATGAGAAGGACTCAAATGTTGTATAGAACACGGCTAGAGCTGGAAAGATACAGAAGTTACCACTATGGATACATTGTTGCAGGAACAACAGCGGTGTTTAACCTGCATCACTGCAACTGAATGGGATATAAGTAAGCTCTGACGTATTATACTGTATCACACTCTGCGTGCTTTTATGTTAAGCTACATAGTTTACTTAACACATAAGGGAAACAGTTATTTGTTGACTCACTTCTCCATTGTTGCTGTGCATGCCTCTGGGACATTTGCTTGAATGCCTATACATAAAAATAAAAATAAAAAAAGTCAAAACAATCTTTGTTAATATATAACAGAGTGGACTCTATTGGACAACTTTTAGTACATCAGCAGCTGAACAAACTGTCTTCACCAGGCTGAGGAACATAAGAAATGTATCGAACAAAAATAGTTTGAGTAGTACACAGCAAGAAGACTCACCTGTGCTTCTGACCTGGCCAGGTGATCTGTCCATTACTGCCCAGGCGTCATGCAGCTGTAAAATACCACACACAGGGTTGCAGACAACGTTGTAGTCTTTTGCTACTACAAACAGAAAGTAGAATGGCAGGAAACTATAATATTCTCACCTAAATCAATCAGTGTTGCCTACACCGTGTTGTCCTTCTGCTAGTTTGCACACCTGTGTGTGTGTCTGTGTGTCTTGTGGATTTAAAATGTAGTTTTATCTTGCAACACTGATTGTTTGAGATAAATAAATAAATGAAATGAACTACACAGGCTTACATGAGAGTGTCAACAAGGGTCGCAACTTTTCTCTCTCTCTGCCACCTTGGTATAAAGAGAACACGAGAGAGAAGCTCGTGGCCGTGTAAGTTGATACCGGTTGTTAACAAAACAAACAAACTTGCTAGTGCGCATGTTCAGAGTGACGTCATGAGCCACTGAACGCGGAAGATCTGAGCTCCGTGATTGAATTGCTTTATGCGTTTAATACATCCATGTTTTGATCACTCTCATTGGAAGGAACGGGGCTTCCCGCCTAACGCTCTTTACAGTTATCTTAATGCATCCATGGACAATACTAACCATCGAAAGCGGGCACTACGGCTTAAGTGGTCAGTGCACAGTAGCAGTGTTCTGACGGTAGTATGTGTAACGACAGCCCTAGGCTTCCATAAACTTTTCCTCGCACGTCGAGTATTTCCTTGTAAAGACAGCACGAGAACAAAGTAGGCTAATATGCAAGATCAAAGCAGGCCTGGAACTTATAATTTCGATCGGTAACACTCAAATAAGCATTAAGGTTTCATATTAAAACAAGCATATGTATACGTGTACGTTCCTGAGACTAGGGAAATCATAATAAGAAATCATAAAGACCTTACCTGCAATGTGTCTGCAGCAGTTCTTTTCGCTTTTGGAATGGCATTTGCCTTCAGATACCGAGACTTAACGCTCTTTTCGGTGTATTCGTCCTCATCAAAATGTTCGCTGCAAACACGATAATCTCTCTCACGTAATGTTCGCAAGGGAGTTTTCACATCGAGCTGAAGTGCAGCCAGCCACAAATTTAAAGTTTCCCGGTTGCGGTAGGGTAGACGGTGAAAGCTCAAGCACAAATATCTCTTCATTTTGTTGCCGCAATCTGGAAAGGCGCAAACTCGAACCATTTTCTCAGATTTCTCCTGATCTAAGCTACGTCCGTCAGCTCTTCGACCTCCACTCTGATGTCGACAACAGTCTCCACTGATGTTGGTTTACAATGAGCACGCGCAAGAACTCAAGCCTTGTTGGAGCAGTGCAGGCTCAGTTGTGATGTCAGACTACAGCCTATCTATGTTGGTACAGTCCTTACTATGGACATAACCACGGCAATTCGTTTTTTGGTGAAAAAAAAAAATACGTTTTGGAATATTGGATTGTATGAGTTAGACACTCGACTTGTGTGGCCTTCACCGGAACTAAACAGAGGTATGTGCACTGGCAACTAACATCTGCACTCGACCAGAGCTGGTCCGATTGACTCTCATCGGGTATGACTCGTTATGCCGTAAACCGTTTACATCTGAGCATGCGCGACTCAAATCTGCACTCTCCTCACATTAGGCTCGTTCGAGATGAGCCAGGTCTGCGCAGAATCGATCACCGGCGATCGGCGCCCGTTGCATGCCGGTTAGATTTCTGTCCGACTTGATCCCGACCATAGACCGTTAATCCGACTTGCTCTGACGTCATGCACACGTGGGCAACGGGAATCTCACGAGAGCAAGGCGGCCGCAGTTCTGAGACCCAG
>NC_048408.1:19969726-19984648 GCF_013103735.1 Etheostoma cragini
ATAGTGACGTTTAGAAGTCAGAGAAACTAAATCTGATAAGATCACTGATCATCTACAGTGTGTTGTTGATTAAAATCATTACGAGATTGCATGTAGAGCACTTTGCCAGCCACCCTGTTATAATTAAAACAACTGGAGACCGTGTACAAGCTGATATGTGGGTCTGATTATATTTTATTAAATCGGAATCGCACCACAGTGTTTATGTCACTTCCTGTCCAGCCTGAAGGCGGCTGGAATCGGATGGAAACTGTCCGACTTTCCCGCAGCTTTCTGTCCCCGCCCCCGCTGCTGCCGCCTGCTCTCGTCCACTTTACAGGCGAGGCGCAGTTCATCTCGAACGAGCCTATTAGCAAAGTTAGTAGTACGATATACGACTACTTCCGGTTTTCAAAATACGGGTTTAAAGTTTGTATAAAGTACACATGAAATAAGATTATCGGATTATCTTTTCAAGAAATAAAAACCCATTTTTTTTTACTGTATACATTTTGAGATTTTACAAAGTAGTGTCCCACATTTCTACTGTATAATTACTTTAAAACTGAAAGTCAAGTTGCTAAAAAACAATTTTGCTCCATAAATCCAGTCAATGACTAACATATGAGTTGCTGTCTCTAAAAACACCAATATTAAAAATCGAATATGGAGTTTTTTCAAAGTCCAACATTTTTACTGTAAAAGGACTTTAAATCTGAATTTGTAGGTGCAATAAAACGACATTGCTCCATAATTCCAGGCAATGACAGATACATTTGAGTTAAGGACATCTGACTACACCCCGAAATATCAAACAATGTTACTGTATAAATATGGAGATTTGTCCAGGTAAAATCCCATACCTCTACTGTTAAATGACTACAAATCTGAAACTTGAGGTGCTATAAAAAGACTGGTCCATAATTCCAGGAAATGACTTACACTGTATATTTGAGAACAGGACATCACTGACTGCACCCATACTGAAAATAAAACATTTTTACTGTACATTTTGGGGATTTTACTAAGTTTCTACTGGAAAATTTACTCAAATCTGAAACTTAAAGAAGAATTCCGGTCCATTTCAACACAAAGATCTGTTGTTTGGAAATTTGGAGTGCTGTCATTAACAAGAGAAACGAAAACGATTAGTGCTGCCGTGTTATCCTCCTGTTAGAGTTCGCACCCAAGAGGCTTAAACAGGGCAAGTTCTAAACATGTTTTAAGCCTCTAAACATGTTCAAAATGTAATTACAAGTTCCTACCCATGAGCAGTGATTTCTTTGGAGGGAACATAGCAAATCTGACTTCAGTAGATGCGACAGAAAAGCATAGAAATTGTGTTAATCCATAACTGTTTATTTCCTGTTTTTCACACTAGTCGATTGTCAAACTCATACAATCCAATATTCCAAAATGTATTTTTTTCCCACAAAAAAAAGATTTGCTGTTGTTGTCTTTAGTAATGACTATTTTGAAACAGGCTGTAACCTGGCACCACAGTGGAGCCAGGAGAGCTGCAGTGCAAGAGCCATCTGTGCCGGAGGTAACTAAGCAACAGTGGGCTCTTGAACTTCTGACCTGCTGCAGCCCACTCTGCTCTCCTGGCTCCACTGTGGTAACAGGTTCCAGCCGGAAATTTAAAATTCAAAAAGGATAAAGATCTTAGTCTTGAACTGAACAGAAAAAGCTGCAGCTGAGCCTCAAATGATGAAACAAGATGTTTCAATTTGATTATGGATGTTATGGACAGAAAATCCTAAACGGTAATGCATTTTCTAATTATCTTGACTTATGTTTAAATGACTTATGACTTATTTAAGCTTGAAATGTGGGCCCTATTTCCACCTAGTGTTAATAAACATGATCCAATCTCAATATTCATATTGGCTGGGCACGGCTGACTTGTCCCAGCTCAAGGAAAACAACGCCATTGATAGACAGTTGAAATTCACTTTTTGAAAGGTAGGACTTCTGCTAATCTTTTTTTTGCCGGGAGAGTTTGGTGACCTTTTAACTTGCTGGGCAGTTTTTAGAATATGGTACACATTGCACATAGCATTAACACCTGGCCAAGATCCGATCACAATGCGAGCCCGACCAACTCCAAATGTGATAGCACTTGGATCCTGCAAGCTTTTTGCTGCGCAATAACATATATCACATTCATAGGATGAGTCATTAAAACACGGTTCATTATTACTTGATTATTTGACAACACTCCTTGTTTGAGTTTTTGCTTACTGTGAAACTACATATCAGCACAAGGATGAAAACAGATCAAAAGATTGACGTCTTGTGGCCGGGTTTGCTCAGTTCCTTAAAGCGGGCACACACAGACTTTTACTCCTTGACGCAGCGGCCTTGGGTTGGACTCTGACTTGTGGCCCTTTGATGCATGTCATTCCCTCTCTCTCTCCCTCCTTTCACATCTTTATCTGTCTTGTGGAATTAAAGGCCTAAAATGCCCAAGACATCTTCAGGTAAAAATATTTGGAAAAACGTTTCCCTGAAAAGAAAAGAACATTCCATCTTTTTCAGGGAACCATCTTTGCCTTTATAATCACTTACGTGCTGTACTATGCAGGATGTCAACAGACAGAAATTACAAGATGAGACAACCATCCTCTTGCTCGCACCAGATGTTTCTCTGAGGTGTGGGATGGCATCAGGAACTAACTGTAAAAACCTACAGAGCAGTTGGCGACAGCGCTGTGACAGTACAGAGGAAAACAGCCAAACTCCATAGAGGCAGCAAAATAAGCACAAGTCCAGCTGCTTAGTCCCCTGCGTCCACATAAACTCTGTAGAACCACTGTCTGCATGACACAGCTAGCATTACTGCTTGGCTGAGTTGGTCTGTTTATGTGCTGTTTGTTTTCCATTTGTCTGGAGATCGTCGTCGTCGTCATCTGGCAGGTTAGTCCATTTAGAGTGGCTCTGACAGAAACAGCACGCCTGGTTAACCACGAGCTTTAGACCGGTCACGCGTTTTCTAACTGTACATTGTCTGTTGCATTCCCTGCATGACTTGAACAGCTGAAGGATGCACTCTTCATCAACGATGAACTCTGACGAGCTGGGGGAGTCAGAAAAGATGCGTGGATATTAGCCAGCTCGTATTTCAACGGGTTCTGTTAATGGGGGTAACAGATTGTAGAATCTTAATAAGAACGGAGATTGAATGTTAATTTTAATAACAAAAGCTTCAAATCGATCGTGGTTGTTGGTATTAATTATTGGCGTCATCATACCTCCCCAAATCCACCAGGTAGCGTCCATCTCCCACACTTAATGAGGTGCTGAATTCTTCATTCTCATCTTCTTGGATATCTGTGTGGGGATCCATTTTACAGTGATATCAGTCATTACTTAATGTTTCCTGTTACCAATTGCTTCCAATCTTTAGATTTATTTAGGCTGGAGAAAGACTTTGCTTTCTCTTTATGTGAAGGTGACTCACCTCTATTTGCGTTATTTTCGACCTGGTCGGTTGTTGTCCACTCTTCTTGACTTTTTGGTCTTTGACAAGCAGTATCTTTTTTCCCTGACTCCTTGATGTTAAAATGGGATAAGGAACAGCAGCCCATCAGAACACCACTTAGTTAAAAACAGGCACAATTTCATTTACATTGGACATTTAATACATTACAGCTTCAAATGTTTTTTAAAATAAAATATAAATAAATATATTTTATAATATGATTACAGAAAGAATAGATTGAAATGTATCAGCTCGATCAGCAGTAGCATCACGTCAATGTAATACAGAGCTGAAAACTGTTTTCCATCTACAATTTTCAACTAATTGTTCATGTCTTCTGTGTATCTGTGCTGGTTAAAGAGTAAAAAGCAAATAAACAACGTGTCAACGGTATCGTCTTAAATATTAGATATCGTAATATCCTGATATGACATGTGTTGTCTTTTCCCGGTTTTAAAGGCTGCATTGCAGTAGAGTGATGTCATTTTCTGAATACACCAGACTGTTGCAGCTGTTCTTTTATTTGCCTTTACCCACATAGTTATTATATCAACATAACTGATGGTTATTTATGAAATATGACATTGTGTGCATATTTTGCGAAAGCACCAATAGTCAACCACATAAAATCGATATCGAAATATTTGGTCAAAAATGTCGGGACATTTGATTTTCTCCATGTCGCCCAGCTCTATTGAGGACATCCACTATTATCAATCCTCAAACATTCTGATGAATTTATAAGTCTATTTATGCTGTCCACTGCAACACACGTTACTTTTATTATCGATTAATCGGGTGAATATTTTATAAAATGAATGGATTAATCCTTTAGACTATAAAATATCAGAAAATGGTCTCAATTTCCCATGGTGTAAGGTTACATACTAAAACTGTTTGTTTTGCCAAACCAGCAGTTCAAAACAAGATTTAAAAGTTTACAGTAGTATAAGAACAAATACACGTATCAAATCCACTCATTAAAGGGTAACTAACATTTTTTAAACATGGACCCTATTTTCCTGTTTGTGTGTAAGTGACTGATAAAACATTTTAACCACTTTTTAAAACCTATTTAAGACCTCTCTGTTTAACCAGAAGCAGTTCTGAAGTCGCTAGCGCTAAAACCACAAGACTCCATTACATTTTTCAAATAAGCGTGTATAGATCCAATATATTTTTACGTGTAAATTGGTAATCTGTGTTCATTTCCACCGAAACTAGAGTTGTAATGGTGGAAAAGTGTAAAAACGATCCAAAACGGCATTTCATAATTTTATTCTGTTTCTGTCAACTTTGAATGAATTCTATTTTACAATGCTAAAATTACTGTTTATTTTCATGGAGTCTGGTGGCTTTAGCAAATGCAATTTCTTGATGTTGTTCTAAACAGTCCCTTGGACAAAAAAAAAGAGGGAAATTGGGTTGATGTTTGGTGTTTATCCTTGAAAAATTGAAAGAAACTGTAAACCAAAAATTGAAATGGATATTTTCTGTGACTGATTGTTTGAATGGAGATGCGTCAGCTTCATATTTACCTTTCCATTTTCAGATGACTGGACAAAAGGAGCACTGCAAGTTTCTTGCATAACTTCATTTTGTGACCACATCATTTCTTCATGCACACTTTCACTAAATAAACAGAAGCACAGGGGTATACATTAAAATCTACCATTGCATGTGTGTATTACAGCAGGTTGTGGAACTAAAATGTCATACTAATATTCATAATTAGTTTAAAATGACATCAGAAAGTACAAAAAGCTACAATGTGAATGTATTCAGATGGCCTTCATCAATTAAAGACTAAGGTAAGCACCACTATGTGGTAAAAGAAGTGCTCCGATCTTTTACTTAAGGGTGAAGTAGCAATACCACAGGTACACAAAGTATTGGCATGAAAAGTGCACATTGAATAGAATTATTTCAGAAGAATATATTATTGAATTAGTGACAGACACTGCTAGATAGCTTAATTCATAATGATAGCCTAGAGTAACATTTTGTATTAATCTGACTCTGCAAAGTAACTAATGTTCAATAAATACAGTGGAGTAAAAAGGTAAAATATTTCCCTTTGTGTAGTAAAAAAGTAAAAGTACCAGGGCTGTACGTGATATTCAGAACATTAATATACTGTAGCACTACACAACTATTTGCTATGTGAAGATATAGCACAGTAATGATGTCCTTAGCAGAGAATGAAGTCACACTCCCTTTGTGTGTGTGTTGTAATCTGAACTTCTCTGTTCTTTCTATGATAGCCGTCCAGCTGCCCGTGCACATTGGTGCATGTGAGTGCTTTGTGCGTTGGTATCTGACGCCTAGGGCCGAGACAAAGCATAGTAGGGGGCCTGCGAGAGCCGTGTGGAGGCAATCCCTGACCACCTTTTTTTATATCGAGTACAGCCTCTTTTAAGTACAATACTTGAGTAAATGTATAGGTATGCTGTGTATTTCACCACTGGAAAGTGGTACTAAAAGTTAAACATCTCACCTGGATTCAGTTGACGAACTCTCTTCAATGGTTGGTTGGTCAGGACTCTTCCGAAGATAACTACAATCATAAAACATGGCAGTGAGCTTATTCAAATGGACATGCAACGTTACAGTATAAGGCAGCGCACTAAATGAGACTGTAAATACATTTCTACAATAAGTTAGCGTTAGTTAAACAATCCCCACTCTGATTTGGTGAAAATGAACACACTTTGCTACATTCGCTATAGGTATTGTTTATTTCAACGGAGTCTGGTGGGTTTAGTGATAACAATTTTGGACCTGTTCTTGGAAGATTTCACTCTTGTGTGAAAAAAATCAAAAAACTATCTCCATTGGGATTCTTTCCATAATGTTGTCAGACACTTATTCTAAAGTGGTACTAAAAATAAAACATCTCACCAGGACTCTGTTGAAGAACTCTCGTGAATGATTGGTTGTTCTGGACAATTCTCTGAGTTCCTAAGATAACTATAATCATAAAAGAGTGATCTTATTCAAATGGATACGTAACAGTATAAGGCAGCAAACCAAATAAGAAAAATAGACAATAATAAAAAAAATCTAAAAAACATATTGTGGTCATTTTTAGATTTAATACAGTTAATGTATTATGTTAAACATTGCACCTTTAAACACTCAGTTTATGGCAAGAATCATTTGGATTGTCTTCATTTTGGAATTGACAGTCATCGTCATGTGTGTAATTTCAGAAAATCCTCGTTATTAATTGACTGAGGAGTGTATAGTGAACTAAACTCAGCATAGTGCTTACCGTTACCTGTTCAATAAGACTAAAGTCAGCGCGCCGGTGTCAGATTTGATCCTCAAGCGCAAACCAAGCTCCCTCATGAACGGAATGCTCTGCCGAAGTTGAACCTAGTCTTAGACCGACGTCAGTCACTTTAATTTGTGTTGTGTTGGGTGCCGCTCGTTGAGGATAGCGGACTCCGTTTATAGCGGACTCCGTTTCTAAACTAACATTAGTTGTTTTGCACAATGTCGGCGCTGAAGAGAAGAAGCAAGGCACGCACTCTGGATCGCGCATAAACGTCACATCCGGATATGACGTTACACTCGGCAGACAGTCCCAGTCATAGATATAAACGTTCTATACCTATGGTCGCTATTCCATCACACCGCAGGCTGGTATGGGCATGGGTGTATTATTAGAAGGTTTTGGGTATGGGCAGGTTTTTAAAGTTTTTTTTTAGGTCGAGCAAATGAAATAGCAAGTCCTAAAACGTTCTTGAACCCATTACCAACCTGTTCAAGAGCAGTAAGGCAACATCCGTGTCCGACCTCAGTCCCTTGTCCTTTTTCAGCGCTCTCCAAATAGGAAAAGCCACACCAATGGTTACCCGTGTTTTTCTTCGACTTTTGTCTCTTTTTTTCCCAGATTTTGGACCTTGTGCTAAACGTGTAGGTCTTTTCTTAGAAGTACAATCACTGACTGAAAAAACTCGTGGGCGCTTCCCCGGGGTTTCAGCCATGTCTTTACATGTTGACGCAGTCGTTGTCTCCTAAAGCCGAACGTCGCCGTTGTCCTTTTCTCAGCGGTGACGTAAAACGCATCACCCGAGCTGCTGCGCGCCAAACCCCATTTCTTTCACTGTCTATGGAAATTTCCCGGACTACACTATTTTGTAGTCAAAATAACAGCCATACCAAGAAATACAGAATTTTGGGGAGCGGATAGGCTTAATTAGCTTTGTATCATCTAAATTGGAAATGGCTTGTTTCATATATTTTATATTTATATGGAACTGCTTCAGTTTTTTACAGATATCTTACAGGCAATAAGAAAAAGTAAAAGGGGATAAGCAAAGAAATTTATAATTTAATTATATATACATATATAATATACTATATATAACTACCCATTAACACGCCCATCCAGCACTAGCAGTTGAGTGTCAACTTAATTAGCTATGGCTTGAACGTACTGATGTTCATTAATAGAAAATAGAATAGAAAATGGGCCGTTGGCTTGTAATTTGGCTACAATTATAAATTGTTTTATGCCTTTTCCTAACAATTTCCAGGTAAAGAATCTGAATATAACGTGCATAAAAATGCAAAATCTTTGTACAAGATGCCAATACAAAGTAAACAGACAATGCTAGAAAAAAAACAAAAACATAAGGCTTTGTGACAACCTTACTCTGAAACAGAGCAAAACGTCGTGCAGAATCTTAATCAGCTGACTTGTCATAACCAATTCTTTAAAAAAAAAATACTCCTATCACTAATATGCGACATAAAGTACATTTTGTATCCTGATAATACGTATGTATTTACTCTTTTAAACTTCCAGCAACCAAAAGAAGAAAAAAGACAGTAATTCACATAGTCCTATAAAACATAATGCTGGGAGGTCCAAACAGCATAGTTTTATTGCTCAGCTTTCTGCAAGAGTACAAGTAGTACTTGCTTTGCTTCTTTGTTGTCCTTATGTACAGGTGTCAATTGCAAGCTCACAGAGCAGCTGATGTGAAAAACTATGAACACAAAATTAATAAATACAAAAACAGATAGGAAATCAAAGAAAAAAAAACACTGTGGTTTGAAAAAAACCTAAGATTCATTTTTCTGTTTTGTACTCAATTCAATCAAAAGTCATTTACACACACACCTGTAAATCTGCATTTAAAAATGTGGGAAGAGTTAACTGAAAATTAACCCAGCTTATGCTGGTGTAATCAGTACAGTACATCATTTGGACCAGAAATGTCTCTCAGTCTATTCAGATTGAGCAGAGTAGACAAAAATATCTTTATATCACTGGTGTTAAGAGTTAAAAGTTAATCTGCAAAATTGCTAAAGATGTCTGACCAATTTGGCTTTTTAACTGGGGAAAAGTGAGATTTCCCCTCGTCTGTAAGCTCTCAACTCCGACAACTTTTGCACTGAAGACTGAACCAGCCAGAAAACTTGGTGCCGACAAAAAGTAACAAAGAGCAGAAGTGGACATTGTGCACTGGACAAACATACATGTGTGCATATCAAGAACGTGTGTGTGTGAGAGAGTGTGTGTGTGTGTGTGTGTATATATATATTATCTACATGAGAAAAAAACTGATCAGTCTATTAACTATTTGGTAAATAGAAGGAAGTGTCTGATTATAACTTGGAGCCCAAGTATGCATAATGTGTGCAAACAAAAGTGTAAAGCATTTCTTTTCCACCTCTGTATGAGGTTGTTAAAGTCAAAATCAAATATATTCTCTGTAACTGTACAAAGACAATAATTTCATGTTTTGTTTCTCTGTTATGTCTCTTGGTGACCACAAACGTTTTGAGTATCAGCTAACAAACTGTTCATGGTTACAAATAAATGCAGTTAGTATACATAAAAAAACAACATTTAACTGTTATTTTTCCAAGTCTAAAAGTTTCTAGCAGTACTAAGTATGCAAATGCATAGGCTTTATTTCTGGAGCATCCATTCAATAAGGGGTTTTCTTTGGATGGAGGCTGTGGTAATGGAGATGCTCCTTACGGCAGCCTTTCTGGTTTTTAGTGACTTTTTCATTTTGGTTGGACATTTTCAATGTATCACCCAGGAGTTCAGCAGCAATCAAACCTCCAACATTTGCAACTCTGAAGATTTGAGGCCACCCTCAGCTTTCAGTCAATTTCTTCACTTAAATAAAACAACAACTCATGTTGCATATTGTTATTAGTTATTCAGCAGTGTCACAGACCTCCAGAGCAGCAAATATGGCCATTCATTTCCTCCTATGAAGGTATGTGTGTTGACAAGTGAAAGTGATTGACCAAAAGAAAATATCACTTTTAACTGCCGTTGTACACTCTATCATGGGATTAAAGACAGGGCTCCTGAAATATACTTTCCATTACAACCATTTGTACCCTTCCTCACACACTAGTCTAATGTAAAATAAAAAAAAAAAATTAAAATAGGACAACTTCACCTGAGAATGCAGAGGTCTGTGACAGACACCAACATGCTTGCATTTAAATTGAACAGAAGAACAAGCCACCATATACAAAATAGCTATGTATTTGTACATATATACTCAAAAATTACAAGTGTATAGATACTTTTTACTCTGTATATTACTAATGAAGTCACATTGCAAATGAAACATGATATATTTTACTCTAATGTGAATGAAGCACTCCTGCCACCACTGCTAAGTTTGTAAAGTGCTCTAAAGTGACAAGAGAGAGAAAGAAAAACACCTGCCTTTTTAAACTGAGGATGTGACTGAAAATAGACACCTGCCTTGAATAGCTTCTTATCAAGCCTGGTCCCATGGACAGTTTTGCCTTTTTCACATATATCTGACAAGAAGTGTGCTGGGCTATTCTGGGTCGGATAAAATAAAATAATTAACAAAAACATGCATACATGTAACTGCTGGAGACACCTAAATGAGAAAAAAGGAAGACCAACCAGGCTTAAAAAAAAGTCAGCTCTGCAGCTTTAAATACAGGATACTGTGCTAGTAGAGATGATGGGGAACTCGTCTATAAACTGTCTACCATCCTTGCATAAAAAATGTATACACATGCAGAAACATACATACACACCTGTACAAGAGCTGAGGCCACACTGCAGTGAAGGGGAAATAATCAGATTCACACCATTTCCATCAGAGTCCGTCCATCATCTCCAAACAACTCACAACAAGCTTAACTCAAAATACCACAAAGCATCAGACCCACATCCATGTCAGTCTGTATGAGTTCCATTTCAAAATCATAGATTTACAATTTAAATGATATTGTTTTACATTTGCAAAAATGACTGTTGGTTTGAACATCTGACTAATTATGGAGCATTGCAGTAAAAAATTATTTATTCTGAATTTTAATTTAATTAGCTATCAATACACAGCATTTTGGAATGAAACCCTTCAAATATAAAAGCACTACACTGAGGTAGGATGAATTTGTGGTGCTCCTACAAAATAAAGCACACTAACTCTGCAGCCATTAGGATTGGAAGGTGTATTGGTTGAGGTTAACATGGCTACTAAGGGCAAGATATGGCTACCTGCAGTTCTAAAGATTCAGTAGCATGACAAGGATCAGTTCAATCAGTTTAAATTGCTAAACCAAACAGTGTCTCACTGCTCTCAAATGCCTTGGGAGAATTTTGTAAGATGTTAAACTGTAAGTTGATAAACCGCTTCCTGGTGTGATTTAATTTAAAGTAAGGTGAGCAGCCAGTGTTGTTTCCTTTGCCATGAAAAAACAAACTGTTGCTCACAAACAACTCACAGCTGTTGAAAGAAATGCAGCAGCTTTTAATTTAACAGCGCTTAACTTACTCTCTGTATTTCACACAAACATCCCCAAAACAAAAAATGCCAAACAAAAAATGAATATAAAAAAGGACAAGATATGACTTTCTAGCAGCTGTTTAAACAGACACTGGTGAATGAAGAATGTGGAGAGCGGTGAGAAGAAGAGGAAGACTGCAGGCTAGTCAAAAACACACACATCAGGCTCTGAGTGAGCCCGTTGGTGAGTAGCAGTGTCAATTATATTCTATCAAGAGTCCTGCACACAGAGTTAAACATGTCCACACAAATTCACACTTTATAATTCTCATTCCACTGCGAACCCACAGGTCTCCTCTATCGCAGTAAGCAGCTTGTCGTATAGCTTGTCATAGCTCTCATAGGGTGGAATGTCAATCCGATTAAAGCTGGAGAGAAAAGAAGGACAATAAGTTCATATGAAAACTCATTAAAACTATGAGAGACTGACAAGTATTGTTTTCCATTATCATGATACATTTTGTGTGTGTGTGTGTGTGTGTCTGCAGGTGCATATGACACACACCAGGTATGGGCTTTGGGAAGATTGTTGGTGTTAGCTTCGATCTGATGAATGGTGAAGAGTCTGGGCCCCGCAGCACCTACAATGAAAACAAACAGGGTGCATCAGGTGTAGTTCAGCATCACATTGCATTGTTAACTTACTAACCAACATCTCAGCTGATTAAGTCCTGACACCTTTTAAATTCAGCCTCTGTTCCATTAGCCAACGCCTAATTTTATCAGAGGGTTTCTTTCGCTAGTTTTAAACATGCCCCTGGAATTGTTGGTATTCTAAAATTTAGAACATCATAATAGCAAAGTTTTTTTGAAGATGGACAGAAAATGATCCTCTTTCTATAAAAAATAAAACAAATAAACAGTATGAAAGAATCCTTCTGTATGCAGTGAAAGCTAGTGGAACAGAAGCTAAACAAAAAGAAAAGATAACCCTCTCCTTGATTTCCTGTTGATTATGGAGGAGAACCGGGAACCGAGTCAGGGGAAATGCACCACTACCAAGCCACGGCTGAGAGACGTGCGTTGCCGCGGCGTGTAGTTTCAATTTTTCGGCGTAGGGGCCGGTGTGGACGCAGAGGGGTCTGCGGGGGTATGCCATCGATTCCACTCAGAATCAGAAAACAGCCACACACACAATTACCCTGTAAAGCCTTGAAGCCTTGCAGTGGGACTCTGGATGAGCCAGTAACGAACTGCAGCAGCCGGGCCCTCCTCTCCTCGTCAAACGACTCCACGGCTTTCCAAAACCACTTGACAATGTTGCTTTCGGGGGTGCAGTGCTTCAGACGCGTGTTGGACTTCCAGTCAGAGATGTCGATCTTTCCCAGGCCGCACACTATGAGCTGAAGGTAAATAGACAGAAATAGAAATCTGAATAAAACTCTACCAGGAAAGTGTAGCCAATGTAATTATTGTATTGTGGAATATGCACTAGAAGCCATGTTTGATCTTGTACCTCCAGTTCTTTCTCATCAAAGGATTTGAGCAGGTGTTGAGGAATAACCTCATTGAAGCCTTTCTGCAGAGCCAGAAACTGAGCCTCAATTCCATGCAGGAAACGCCAGTTCACATACAACCTGCAGAGAACACGAGGAGGGGAGGGAGGGGGAGAAACACTGTCAGTTTTTCATTTTACACCTGAGAGATTCATAAACATGACACTGAATTAATGGCATTGTGACAGTCTCTGGATTGCCTCAGAAAAATATAAAGAACTGTAACCATACAGGACTTGTTTGGGCTGAAACTAAACTTAAAGCTATGACACACCAACTTTACGGCCTTCTGCAAAAAAAAGCAGTTGGACTGACTGCCTGCCAGAGTTGGTCTAAAAAGTCCCCTTAGAACACAACGAAGCAACGCCGACTTGAGTACGTTCTGGCCATGCACAAGACGTAATATGTCTCCATAAGAGCAGCTGATTGGCCAAACACGTCATGTGGGTCAGGCTTCTCTGGAATTTCAATGCCAGATTGTAATGACGTCTCGTCAGGAATACAATCTCATATTTTATGAAACTAGTTCCCTGAAACGTGTTTCTGAAATCATTTTAAAGCGAGAAATAGGCCATGCAGTTGCTAATACGTTAGTTTAAAAGATTTTCGTTAGATTCTAAAGGCGTTAGTCACGCTCATCCTGCTTGTCTTTTTCAGGTTAGCACTCCACCAATGAGATTGGTCAGTGAGTCCGACTGCCCGCCTTCCGATTCAACATGTCAAATCGGCCCAAATGAAGGCCGACGGCTCCTTCAACTGACGACCGCACAGAACACACTGAACAGACTTAATTCACTGACTCTCTGATGGCCGATAATCGTGTTGGTGTGTCAGCGCCTTTAGGTGCTTACTGCAAGTTGTTGCTGCAGTCTATGTCTGTGTGTGTGCAGCACTCTCCTTACCTGACATACTCCTTCTTGGTGTCCTCTGTGACGGGGACACTCTTGCCGTTGGGTTTGAGCTCATGTTGGATGATTTCTCCGTAGGCATTGTGTTCTACACAAAAAGTGTGGTCCAGGACGCCAGTGGTGTCATTGTCCCTGAAGAGAGAAGTGGAACCAGGTTAGAGAGAGGAGGCTTCTCAGCTTCTGCACAATATGCATCTTTTTACCAGTTTTTTTTATTAGTAACATTAGTTATCTGCCACTAAATAAATAGACTGCGTACATATGGGTTTTTTGTGAATATTTTTGCCAACTGGTCCGATGCTGAGTTTCTTTTAGTTACTATATATAAACTGCATTTTCATGAAATAGAACAATTTATTATCCTCAAACTTCACATGGATAGTGATGACTTAGAAGAGATAACTACTTAATGGAGGAAATTATCATAAGTAAGAATTTTTATCCAAGGAAGACCATTGGAGCATCCTTATGTGGAAAACACTTGGTGTCAAAACATGAAGAACACCTTAACCAGCAAGGATGTACATTCTTTTAGATCAGATGTAATTAGCTTCACTGGCAGCAGAGGGCGTCGCAGTCATTAGAAATGTGACAACAGGATGGTCAAGTTTGTATGCGGTTCTTAAGTATGTGTGCTTTTGTATTTAAAAAAAAAATGCTTTCTGTGTATACACGTATGTTTTTCTGTCCTGTCCCCTTTGTACATGGTACACCTGTAAACAACCACTTTCTGTATGAATTCACAAATGTGAACCAATATTAAGTTACAGGTAAGTTATAGAAAAAAACTTTTAAGTAAGTGCAGGGTAACCTGTTTTACTACTTATTTCGACAAGACAAATGCATTCGCACTTGTTTATCTCACAATAACTGTATGCATTTCCTCTAACTTTGGGTTGCAAGTCAGAGAATAATGGGTTGCCTAGAGGCCAGAAAGTCTCACAGGATCCAGACAAGGCTGTTGTGGAGGTCGGGGTCGACCGACTCCATATCGTCCAGCGTGATCGATTTTCCCAGCAGCTGTTTGTAGAAGGGCAGAGTGAAGCCTCCGTCGATGTAGTGGCCGTGAAACACTGCCATGCCCATGATACGACCCACAAAGTGGAAGTAGGACAGGTGCTCCTGCACATTACACAGGGATATTATATGAATGCTTTCAATCGCACACAGAAACACACACACACACACACAGACAGACAGAAACAAAGTCTCTCTCTCTCTCTCTCTCTCTCTCTCTCTCT
>NC_048408.1:19984748-19990308 GCF_013103735.1 Etheostoma cragini
AGATCAACACAATTATGAAGTGTGAAGAATTAATTAGTTAAAGTTCCCAACTTTTATATCCCAAAAATGTCGTTGCATTTCCCGATTGTGTCCCACCTGTTGTTGATTCTTCACAAAAAATTACAGTTTTATATCTTTATGTTTGAAGCCTGAAATGTGGCAAAAGGTCAAAAAGTTCAAGGGGGGGCATTGTGCATACTATATATCTATATGTATATACACACACACACATACATACATATATATACACACACACACACACACATTATATACACATACATACATATATATATATATACACACAGACACTCACACACACATACAGTATATAGTGTATATTTGTTGATTTTGCAATATCTCGCAATTGAAACTTGATATCTCGCAAAACAACGTCAAGATCCCCCAAAAGTATTTGTCCCCACTACTTTTTTTGTCTTTTTTTTTTCTACATGTCACCTCTGTGGCTCCGTAGCATCTGATGACTGGCTGAATACATAAATTATTCTTAGGTTATGTCTAGTTTTATATGACCGTAAAAACTAAATTATGCCTACCGGGTTGACAGCAGAGTCGGGGTTAATCTGTAGAGTGTAGATGTCATCTCTGGAATACTGGAACAGGCCGTAGTAAGGGTTCAGCATTTCGTGGGACAGCAGGTATAACCATTCCCTAACACGAAAACACACACACACACAAACACACACACACAGATTTTATTTAAAAAAAAAAAAGAATAGTAAAGTAATTTATACTAGCATAAAAAAAATGTTTGCTGACATTTAGTCTTGCATTGCCAGACCTATCTCCACAGCACTGTGTCAGCACTGGATTATGGTCTGGCTGCACCGCTTATCTATTCGGGGATAGGGGAAAAACGCTCTGGTTTGTTTTATTTCTTTAAACCAATCAGAACCTGTGTGGTTTTAAGTCCCGGATGCAGAGCGGGTGCCTTTCCAAAGTAAATAGCGGAGACAGCAAAGGGGAGGGACATGGATGTCAAGCTGTATGCCAGCAATGTACATCCGTTGAGCCAGACTAGCGGACATTCAAAGCCACAGAACAGTAAATCATTTGACAACGTACCTTGCTACCCCACCATAGTCCAGTCCCTCTTCTCCTCTGAATTTGATCATCAGTCTTTTCCAGAGATCCTTCGGACGCATCTTCATCACCTGCCGGTACGACTCCTACAATTCAACACATATAGCAAATTTAATTCAACGCAGTGCACGAAACAAGAACTTTAATATCCCACATGACTCAATGACTTGATTTGAGAGACATAACTACTTCCTTGACTGAATGGAAAAATTGTGAATAATAACTGTGTATGCAGTGTGTGAAGCAGTGCGTAGAGGGTACATTGCTTCACACGCTATGCAACAAATTTGCTGTTACTATTTTACTAGCTGGTGATAAGAGGTGACCTGATTCCTGCTGTAGATGTCTGCAAATTAGCTCAAGCACGACTGGGCCTGAGAACACTGGCTGATAATCAGTCTGTGGGCTCATTTTCATGTGCATACTGCTCGTATGGGGCAGACTGAAGCCTACAAAACAATACACATGATTAACATTAAATCTAACTATGAAAGTATTGCCTTGAAAAGAATAAATTGATTGCAGTGCATCCTGGTAATTCTGTTTTTGCCATTCTTCATCGTAACCCTCCCACATTATAGTTAAAAAAAAAAAACTGTTTCCTTTTTGCATTACATAAGAGTGTGTCTGTGTCTGTTCTCTCAGAGGAGTCCTAAGACTCAAAGGCCATGCCACAGTAAACACTATCCTGCCACAGCAACAGCACTGCTGCTACAGTGAAAGCATGACAGAGCCAGGCTGCCCAATCAGCTGTAAGATCCTATTAAAACACACGGTTTAAGTTTTAGATACTCTAAAGTCAAGCTATCCAAATGTTGGTGATCAGAAATATTTGTGTGCAAAGTGTAAAAACTTCCATTGAATTAATGATGGCATGTACACCAAGTGAGACACTTTTTCTTTTTAAATATGCTAACTTATGGCACAGAACACGAGTAGATAGAAAATCAGACTACAGCCATTCTAAGTACATGCACACAGTCACATGAACACACTTCCAGCGGTTTACTGTAGCATTACTTCCTTCAGAAAAAAAACTCAAGTGGATCTGCAGGGCTGGTTTTCACACTTAACCTTTCCCTTCTATAGCTGTCACATCGAAGGAGGATGAAGTCATTTTTCATTGCTCAACTTGTAGTTATGAAGTTAAGTCTGGCCTTGAATATTGCCCCCGATTCTTTAGATCCTTTCCTCACCCGCTCCTTCCCAACCTCCCCTCATCATTTTAGCTGCTGAAATCATCCAGAAAGAATGCTATGCCTTGGTAGAACAAATGATTGGGAGAGCAAGAAAAAGAGGGACAGATGAGAAGAAAAGTAACAGAGAAATATTTTTTTTGTAGTGTTTCTGGCCTCTCTGTTCTTCCTTTCGAGTAGTGGTTCTCTATTGCCCTGGGCCCTTTTCTGGTGCACATTGTAAAAGGGGTGAAAAAATGTCAGTAAAATGCAAAGACCTGGGTTCTGCTATTGTTTTCATGGAGGTTTTGAGTTTGCATGTCAGCACGTGATGCTTTTGTGAATGCCAGATGGAGAATTTTATGAACACATGGGCGATGCACATTATACAAATTAAAGAAGAATTCTGTTTGCATTTATTTATTTGCATGTTTCTAGCTGCAATCAGATGCCCTTCAACAGTCACCAACAGTCAATGTTTCTTTTTATGGTTTTATGGTTTAAAAAAACAATTTTTTAGATTTACATAAGCACTTGTGGGGGTTCACAATTTATAAACATAAAGAAAGGTTGTGTTTGTGTTCCCCTTGTAAGTCTCAAGGTAGCATGAGGATACCTAGAAAGAAGTTACCTAAACAAGTGCATTGTTAACATGTTTGTGTGTGTAGTTTTGTTTATTTTTTACCTCAAATATCTCCTCACGGCAGACCTCGATGCGGCAGTGGCCGGCCTGAGGTTGTTGCTGAGAAAGTTCCTGCCGCAGGATCTTCAGCTTCTGCACCAGGTCTCTCTTGTATTTGGGCACCGTCAGGCACTCTGCCTCTTCAGGCAGCTGGGCAGGAGACATAGCTTGCTGAGGGACACCAGGACCACCCTGGTCCTTTAACTGAGTAGGATGACTGGAGGGATAACGTGGTTGAAGGGGAGGCGTAGGATAAACAGTCAAGGAGGGATGGAGGAGAAGAAGAGCAATTCAACGGATGGAGGGAGATCATCAGGTATTAATGGTCAGATGAGTGACAAGAAAGAATGTTGGGAAGAAAAAGACAGGAGAAGTGTGAGTATTTATATTACTTAAACAGCAGTAATAAACAGTTTGTTGCTTTTCCAATTTCTATTTAGTGTATTAAAGCCATTTACTTTCACATGGTCATAACTTTTCATTGTAATCTTTTTTGTGTACAGGTTTGACTCCAGTTGAGGCAACAGATTTATATAAGAAGAAAGAGAGCTATAACCTGTAGGGAATTCCTCAACCTCTCCATTTAAAAAAAAAGAAGAAAAAAAAGAAGAAAAAAAAAAGGTTATTTTTTTGGCATGTTAGGCCTCTATTTGAGAGGACAGCTTAGAGGTGAAAGGGTAAAGAGAGAGTTAATGACAGAAAAGGGCCGCAGGTCGGAAATGAACCCACAGCCGCCGCGCTGAGGACTGATCCTCTGTACATGGGGCACACACTCTACCAGGTGAGCTCCCCGGGCGCCCCATCACTCCTCTTGAGGCAAAGACCAATAAACAGTGCTCCTTAGCCAGAGTAAATTTGATCCAGACATGTGGACAGACTGGGCCTCTGACCAGACCTTTGGTAAATATCACCACCAGGAAAGACAGCGAGAGTGAGATAAACCCTGGGCAAGCAGAGAGAAAGAGATACTCTTTTGCTCTCGACATTCACAGCCTGCATATTCTAAAAATGATGAGACAACTATAAAATACAATCTTGGCAAAAGGTGAGACATGGTCAGTGTTCTAGTTCTGGTATTCACCCAGCCCTCATTGTGGTGTTGGTGGTAGGATGCTTGGGTGGGTCTCATAAAACCCATCATCCATCTCTCCCTTTGATAGGACAGTAGCCCTCATTTTCCTGTGAGGAGTTGCTGAGCCAGTAGAGAACTTCTTTAAAAGAAGCTACTGTCCCATGCTGGGAGGGAAGTGTCGAGGCTGCTGTTGGCCAAACAAAGACTGAATTGGTATAAAAAAAGGACGGCAAGACCTTCTGAGGTAGCAGCACAAAGCCACCCACTTATTCTGACCCTTGTACATATGGGTTCTCTGGTTCAGTGGGGTGGAAAAGGCCTCATCTATTTGGCCTTTCCAAACTAAACGGGTGCAGTGTTTCACCAGTCTATCCCTGTATAATCAATTCCGCTGCTATTTATTTTATTGGCAGATTCCGGGGCTCCTAGTATGTCAAAGAGAGGGTAGACTGCAGTGGAGCAGTCCTGAAAACCACTTTAGGAAAGAGGAGAGAAGAAAAGATGGCCCTAAAACAAAATGGAATGAGTTGCTTTTGGCTGGGAAGCTCAAGTACCATATAATAAAGCGTAATTTCAGCACACTTTTTTCCTTCTGAGGGCACAGTGTAATTAAAAATACGTTTCAACATAGTTCATCATCTCTGGTTTCCAAACGGGACGAGCTCTGCATATTTGATGGTAATAATAGAAATTGCAAGAACAGCAAAGCTCAAAATCTGTGTGAGCCAAATAAGACAAAATGGTTCCTATTGGTGTGGCGGCTTGGGTAAAATACTACTTGGGGGAGGTATAACTTACAAATTAAATATTGGAGCAAAATAATTTTATTATTGTTATTCCATGGTGGAATGAGCAGGAGGAAAAGAAGCTGGATAAGTTAAGAAATGAACAAGTGAACATTTGCAGAGTGATGATAGTCCTCCATCCTCTTACTGTATTTCCAGAAGAGGCAGACTAGGTGTGTTAGGTGAGAGAGTTCATGCACAGAAGCACAAGAGTGTGTACTTCAGAGAAAGTGTACTTTTTTTTCATTGCAGCTGGCACAGGGGGGCTATAATAAGTGTTGAGTAGGTGTAGTGGTGTTAAAGCCACACTAGCCACCCAAACACTCTGCCCCCCACCCAGCCTAGAGAATCAAAGGGCCCTTTATGAGTCTGAGTTTCAGCTGGTGCCCTGCTCTTTTACACTTGCCTAAACAGCAGTAGAGGACAGAGGAAACACTGAAGCCGACTCTACAGAAAGGGGAGTCAAAGTCTGTGCATGCGTGTACAGAATGACTTAGGTGGATAATGTGTGTTTTGCCAGTAAATATGAGATAGGAATCAGACACACACACACACACACACACACATATATATCTATATATACAGATAGATATACAGATAGATATACAGACAGACACACAGACACACAGACACACATACATACATATATACATATATATATACATACATATATATACATATACAGTGGGTACGGAAAGTATTCAGACCCCTTTAAATTTTTCACTCTTTGTTTCATTGCAGCCTT
>NC_048408.1:19990408-20002908 GCF_013103735.1 Etheostoma cragini
TATATATATATATATATATATATATATATATATACACACACACACACACACACACATACATACATGCATACATACACATTACATACATACAGTACAGGTCAAAAGTTTGGAACCACCTTCTTATTCAATGCGTTTTTATTTACATGACTACATTGTAAATGAACCCTGAAGGCATCAAAACTATGAATGAATGCATATGGAATTATGTACTTAAAAAAAAAAAAAGAGTGAAATAACTGAAAACATATCTTATATTTTAGTTTCTTCAAAGTAGCCACCCTTTGGTTTTTTGATAGCACTGCAAACCCTTCTCTCAATGAGCTTCATGAGGTAGTAACCCGAAATGGTTTTCACTTCACAGGTGTGCCTTGTCAGGTTTAATTAGTGGAATTTCTTGCTTTATTAATGGAGTTTGGACCATCAGTTGTGTTGTGCAAAAGTCAGGTTGAAACACAGCCGACAGCCCTATTGGACAACTTATAGAATTCATATTATGGCAAGAACCAATCAGCTAAGTAAAGAAAAAACGAGCGTCCAGCATTACTTTAAGAAATGACGGTCAGTCAGTCCCTTTTTTGTTAAGTATATAATTCCATATGTGTTCATTCATAGTTTTGATGCCTTCAGTGATAATCTACAATGTAAATAGTCTTGAAAATAAAGAAAACGCGTTGAATGAAAAGGTTGTTCCAAACCTTTGGCTTGTACTGTACATACATATGTACACACACACAATCATACATACATACATATAAAAGATGTCTTTTTAACAGGTTAAATAAACCACACACCCATAATGTACCCAATATAATTTAATATATAATAATAATTTCCTAAAACTTTAACGCAAATGTTGATATAGATGTCAAGAAGATTTATGACCTGGTTGGAAAAATACCTGCTGATGCCCACTAACCCTAAATCCAGCAGCAACTAAAAATACCTTCAGCAAACACTGATGTAATCTTTCAGACTAGGATCTGGTGCAAGGGAGTAAGCTAAGTATGTGACAGACAGTGTGGCAGACCACAGTAATGTAGCGGTGTCTGACTGTCTGACAATTCTAGGCCTTCATTAGTCTAAGGTCAATGGCAACAGGGCTGTCTTTCTTTTTTTTAAAGATTATTTTTGGGGGCTTTTCCCTTTATTATGAAGTGACAGTGGATAGACATTAAAGGAGGAAAGAGATGGGGGATGACGTGCAGCAAAGGGCCGCAGGTGGGATTTGAACCCGGGCCACTGCAAGACTCAGCCAACTTTTACTGGGTGAGCTAGAGGCCGCCCATTGTCTGAGTCCCATTTAAACTAAGATGCATCCTGGAGGATCAGGAGACTGAGGTGCAACCTGCCATCTCACAATGTAATGTCAAATCTGTTCCACACCCTCTGATTTTAAAGACAAAACATGGTTTCTAAAGGCATGAGAAAAAAGTGTTTTAGCCACTAAAAAATTAGTCTGCATTTTTTTG
Organism: Etheostoma cragini; assembly: GCF_013103735.1. Classification (NCBI taxonomy): domain Eukaryota; kingdom Metazoa; phylum Chordata; class Actinopteri; order Perciformes; family Percidae; genus Etheostoma; species Etheostoma cragini. The sequence continues at coordinate 19,991,878 of NC_048408.1, forward strand.
TTAGCAGGACAATTATGAACAAATTCCTTTAAAATGTGACCGTTTAGAACAAAATACCACAAATGAAATGTGGAGTAACAACAGACATTTGCCTCATCTGGCACATTATTTGAGTACAGAGACGGACTCACATTGCCGGAGCGGTCTTTTTCTTCAACGATATTGCACGTTGATATTGCCACACACAGCATTTAATGACGGCAGGGCTGTCCACTTCAGCAGAGGTATTAATTAATAATGATATATATGCTGTGGCACGAATTGTACATATAGTGTGAATGATTTTGTTTTCAATAATCAGTGTACATCATGGAAAACTACATTAGAAGTTAGAGCTTGTTACTTTTGACCTTTCAAAGTTCCAGAATTTTGCCTGGACTCCCTTAAATCTCTCCTAATAAGGAGTCAAACAAGCACTTAATGATACTGACTGGATAACATAGCTGAGTTTTAACTCACAACCAGGGGCTGTTCTGACACACATGGATGCTATTTGTCCAAATGACCAGATGTTGATTTCTCAAACATGTCTATCGTGCCAGCCGCTGTTATTGAAAGAGGTTTTGACTAGGAATTTCCACTAAAAAAAGAAAAGGGGAAAATCTTTACATCTCTCTATGTTCCTTTCGTTCTAATTATTCCTCCCTCACACACTGGCACAGGCAGCAAATACAGGGAGCTCCTTGACAGCCAAAATACATGAAGAGAAATCCTAATATTCAGTTAATATCATATCGGGGATTCACAAAAACATTCAGGTTCCTTCCACACAAACGAGTGTTGCTAAGCTAACAGCTGCTGTGATAATGCGTGTTTAGTATTGTTTTCCTGAATAAGGTCTACTTCATCAGGCCTCTCTGCAGGCTTAGCTGCCTACAAGTGGATGTTCAGGGGAGACAGACTGCGGACAGACAGCGCAAAAACACTGAAAGATGAACTGGCCGCCCTCAACACAGACAGCGGACAGCCAGCCATTGTGTTGAATGACATCCACATGAAAGTCAACCCTGAGGAAGGGTATGCACATATACATAAACATTCCCCAGTGGAAAAGTATCACACTCACCATTTTCTCATATGACAGTGTAACTGTGTGTGTGTGTGTGTGTGTGTGTGTGTGTGTGTGGTGAGAAGCTTTGAGTGACTGGCTGTTAAAAATGCTTTATACAGACAGCTGGGGGGACTGCATGCAAACATCCGTAAACCTGTGTGTGCTGACTGCATTGTTCACATGCATGTCCAGTATGTCATAGACCATGTGCAAGTACATGTATGTTTATAGAGTTTATTGTCTTCATGCGTGTGTGGGTTACCTGAGGTTAGTGTTTTGGCTGTCCATGGCCACACGGGAACCATTTGGACTTGGGCTGTACGAGAAATAAGGAGGAGAGAAGGGAGGAAAAGACAGAAAAACAAAGAGGGAGAAAATGGCCCGAAAAGAATGTTAATGACGGAGAAGAGGATTGAAGCATTGAAAAACAGCATGGGACCGGATTAAAAAAGGAACAGTGAGAACAGACACACAAGGGCAAGGACAGAAAGAGAAATACAAAGGATACAAGTGAATAGGACACAAAGAAACAGAATAACGGTAGATTGAAAAAAATAGGACAGACAGAGGATAGGGGAAAGGACAAAAAGAGAAGCCGTAAATATAAAGTCAGATGAATGAAACCAACACAGCAATCAGTGATATTCTTACGGAAGATATATTCATTGCTAATAGATTTGTGACTGCAGTGCGTATCATAGATTCCTAAACAGCATTTCCCTCTCTTCAGATTATTCCAGGGCCCCCAGACTGGAGTCATCATGTACATTCCCAGGACGGGTAGAGGTAGTGTGAAGCTACTTTAAAAAAACACTAACCTGCTAACAAGCCTGCTAACATAATATAAAACAAGGACCGACAGTACAGTTGTGCTTCAGGACTTGTTTTAAAGAAACACGCCACCGTTTGTTGAAAAAGGGCTTTTATATATATATATATATATATATATATATATATATATATATATATATATATATATATATATATATATATATAACAGTCTCCCCTAGCTAAAGGGGGACAAGATGGAGGCAAGGGGTGTGGCCTTGACCAACTGCTACTTTGGTTGTTTGAAAGCCATGATGTGTCTCTCTCTCTCTCATGGGTGGGCCAAATTCTCTGGGCGGGCAAAGCGGGGAAAGGGAGATAATCTTGCCCCTTATGAACTCATAAGGAGCAAGATTCCAGATTGACCCATCTGAGCTTTTCTTTTTTAGACTTTAAAGTCTAAAAAATGCATCACATGGGCATAGTATGTACATGAACACCACTATGTGACTGTCTGGTTTAAAGCATAAGCTCATTTGTTGCATTTCTTTAAGGAATTGTGTCCTGATTTTCTTTTCTAGTTCATTTGCCTTCATTAACATATCACAGTTAACTCCTCTGACAAATAAATCAAACTACTTGCTGGCTGAATTTGTCTGAGGGTACATGGTATTTTAAATGGCTTCAAAGTCTGAATACCTTGGTTGGTAAGTATTGTGGATCTCTGTGTTTTTGTCCCTACTAGTTAAAGTACTCAGGGCAGAGGGGACTTTTAACAACAACACAACAACACAGCAGTACATTTTGAAAAAGATACAAATACTGGAAAAAGCTCAACTTTAAAATTGCCTTGGTAACACAAATCTAAACCACAGCCAGGTAAGTCTCCTTGAATGTCCTGTTCTTAGGGCTTAAATGCATCAATGATGTATACGCTTACTTGAGTACTAGATGCAGGTTAGCAGATAGCCGCGGGTCTGTGAACTGTGTTGTTCTATTGTTGTGGTCAACAAAGTAGACGCGACCTGTGGCTGTGTTTCTGATCTCCCAGCCTGGTGGCAGTGGGCCCAGCTCCTCACAGTTCACATTGCTTAGGTCCCTGAACAAAGAAAATCAAAACCATTAGAGTTGCTCAAGTTGTTGTTCTTTGTAGAGTTCAGATTTGACTGAGGTGCAAAATTGAACTGGAGGCCTCGTCCTGCTGTGGTTTTACATTTTAACAACTGTTAGGTATGATGCATTGTTAGCTGCTTTTCTACAGTTCTTTGGTGAGTAGCAGTAGAATGTAGGCAATTGCTTTTAACACACTACACATTGCAATAACACAGAACACTTTCAACATTTTTTTTATTTTGAATGAAGAATAATGTAATTATTGTATCTAAATGTTATCCTTTAAATAACAAATGTGATAAAACCGGGTATAGGTGATAACATATGACTTGGTGTTAACATTCATATGTACCAGTAATGACTTTTCCTTTACAACAGGTTGATTCCAGATTTAATCAGACAACTAGACTGGAGATCTTAATAGACCAAAGAGCATGAAAAACATTAACATTGCCATTATGCTTCTGATAAAGTATGTGTTCTGATTTCTTGATTCGTCTTCTCTCCTGTACACTGACATCCTGTCACTAGAAACCTACAGTAAGCCCTGGTTTGGGACAATGCTGTAGCCTAAGGACAACTTGTCCATGTGTGTGTGAGTACTTTGTCCCTGATGTGAAGTGAGGACACATCAGTCAGGGACAAGGCACATGCCTTGCTGCACTCATTACAACATACTGGGTCATTTTAGAAGCTTTGTCCAAAATGACCAAACCCAAAGGTTGCAGTTGTTGAGTTGGATGTTAAATTAATTGGCTTCATTGCTGAGCAGCAGCTACACCAAAACATGGCCAAAAATGTAAAGCAATAGCAGTGCTTGAAGTCTCTGGTGAATAAACTAGTGGGCTATTGAGAGTTGGTGAAAGTTTGATTGAATGCAGAACCACTAGCCTTGGTGTGTTCAACTTAACATCTGTCCAAAATTTGTATTCAAATTCCACATCGGACATAGAGGTCATTAGTTTGGCTGACCTGGAGTGAGCCTGACATATGACTAATAACACAATCCTGAGCAATTAAGTGAGAAATTAAGTCGGATCCAGCCCAATCAAGTCCAGTTTGGTCCCGTTAGTTTTGGGAATATGTGTCAGGTTTTATATTAGAATTAAAACAATACAGGCTGACATCACAGTACAGCATTTATCACGTGCCTTAAATACATTGTGTTGTTGAGATAATTATGCTAATGTCAATAGCTCTTTATAACATTTATCAAAATAAACTTTTAAAGTGCTTTACAATACATACAAATCTGGACAATAAAGACAGAAAAACTGTTACCTGGGCACCCGGGGGTCATGCCAGGTGCTGACTCCAGTCTGTGTGTGGAGGAAGTAGACTTGACCCTGCTGAGTTGTCCTTTGCTCTAAAACAGAGTTAGTTAATTGGAGTTAATGTCATAAAAATCAAAAACATCACTAAAACAAGCTGTGAACGGTTGCTGTTCTGTGTCTAGTCTTGATGGGTACAAGCATGAACAGTGTGTTTGTGTTATTTTGAGAAGGGGAAGTTTATTTGATTATAATTTATATGATAGGCAAATTGCAGGGACAAGAGTTTCTTAAGGTGTGCACCACCGCCAATGTAATCACTTAGTTCCTCTCCAGTCTCCAGTAGGCCTATCCCAAAAGGATGGGGAAATATGGGAAATGTGAGGGAAATTTATCAAAAGACTTCCATTAGTGTTTTTCCTTGCACAGAATTCCTTGATGCATACTGGTTGCTTTGTTTACTCTTGAAAGGTTGCTCTAGAAGTAATCCTTTCCCGTTAATCTCCAAAACCAAAAGAAATGGAAGGGAAAATGCTACCACTTATTACATACCCATCAAATTAATATACTCTTAATAAACAAGTGAAGAAAAAAAAAATGGGGGGACCCGGGGATAGCAAAAACAAATCTGAAGAGAATGGTTTATCACTGGCTTGTTGAATATCTTGTTCCATCCAGCTCCTGGATGAGTGGAGAGTGGGAGTATGAATGTTGGCACACAGTGTACGCTGGTACAGCATGGTGTCCATGTGTGAATATGCACCAGCTAATCCATCACTACCCCCCACCCAAACTTCCTACTGGCACAACTCATTTCCTACCCACCTCTCCCTCTCTTTTTCCCCCCTCACACACTCCCTCTCTCTCTCTCTCTCTCTCACGCTCCCTCACCACACCCAGCCACTGGTTCAAAGGGTTCAGCTGAGGAAGAAAGCTCACTAGCTGTTGGGTATCAGTGACTCAGTTTGTCCAACCATGGCCATCCTCAGCGGACACAGCAGGACATTTCAAAGGGGGCACAGGTCCAACAGTGCCATTCTAAATTACTGGCATACTGCACCACAATTAAAATAGTAATTTATTATATATTCTCTTTGGGTACTGAGGGGTGCACTGTTGCATACTGTGAAACGTACATGTTTTTCTGAAAAAACAACAACATTCCAATGTTGGAAAATGTACTCGTGTAGCTCCTGCAATATTTTTCCAATGTGTTTACTTGCCGTTAGTATGACCAGCTTAAGAATTAAAGGAGAATTCCGGCGATTTTTTACGTTAATTTTGATCGCCATAAATATGCGTGTACTTTCTATCGAAAAAAACCCCAGCCCAAATCAGTGCAGGCAACACGGACTAGGTGCAACTACGTATAGGAGCTTCCACTGAGCTAAAACGGCAGTTGCCGGGGCAAGTTTTAGAGAGCCTTTGTAACAGACATGAAATGCAATAAAAATATATGTACAACATGAAAGTGACAACAAACTGCGTTTTCAACTCAGACATGATTTAAATTCACCTACCCTGGTCACTGTCTTGATCCTGCCGGTAGCTGGAAGCTACTAGCTCCTAGCTAGGCTTGATGATTATCACAAATACAAGCTGCCAGCAGGATTGAGACAGGGAGCAGGGTAGGTGAATTTAAACTGAGTTTGAAAATTTAAAAATCTGAGTTGAAAACGCAACTTGTTGTCATGTAAGGGCCCTGTTCATGTTGCACAGACATTTTAACTGCATTTTATGTCAGTTAAGAGGCACAAAGGCTCTCTAAAATGTGCCCCAGCAACTGCCGTTTTAGTTCACCTGAAGCATGTACACGTAGCTACAGCTACTGTGTTGCCTGCACTGATTCGGGCCGTTTTTTTTTTTTTTCAACACGCATATTTATGACGACCAAGATTAATTAAAAAAATGGCCTAAATTCTCCTTTAAGATAACCCAATGTACTTTCTCTGAGCATACAGAGCTATGAGTACCCTGATTGCCCCACCTCTCTTTGTTGTGGGAATATAAGTCTGCAAAGACAAAACATTCTTTGGGAGAAGAGATGACATGATGTGGTAATGTGGGAATGGGGGAAATGGGAGGATGAGGGTTAGTAGACAAAGTGTGAGTGAGCTCAAAAAACGGATAGTGAGACAGACAGAGAGAGACATGGATAAAAAGAGCCTTTAAACTCATACATTTAAACTCATCATTAAAAGAATAATTTTTCACTGCCTCCGGGCTACAAACAAGATATAAGAAACAGATTTACACACACACACGAAAAGGGACCAATCACATGCTCAGGTTGAGGTAAAAGCTACAGCAGGACTACAGCTGACTAATGTAGCAGCTCGTTTAAAGTGTTCACTTGGTGTCCTAGGTGTAAACTTATCCCTGACTAGACACCTTGACAACAACCAGCTAGAGGGACCTTTGCACTGTAGATGCATTTAAACATCTTATAAAAAACATCTAAAGATCAACACTGATTATGTACTGGCAATTTTTGCAAGAACAAATTAAATGAGACACAAGTGACAAGTTGAGCTGTGTCAAATGTAACCAGGATTTGTTTAAACATCAGACTGGAGTCAGTCAGGTGATTTTCAGGTCAGGCTAAACATTCAACCTAGAGGAAACACCTGTGTCTGTGTGTGTGTGTGTGTGTGTGTGTGTGTGTGTGTGTGTCTGTGTGTGTGTTTCTCTTACCATAACCCTCAGGCAGGTCTGGCGGTGTATGCAGGTGTGTTCGACTCATGTAGTTACGATGCCGCTGCGATCGAACCCTTCTCTCCTGGATCCGTGGTTCGCCCTGTGGGCAGCTGGCCTCGGCCCCATTAACAGGTGTCATCACTGGCGTGTTCTCGTCCACCACACAGCTCAGCGGCCGCCCTGATGGGCTGGAGTACTCAGATGCTGGCCTGGGAAAGAGTAGAGGGTCTGTGTGGTTATGTTTGTGCAATGTGATCTTAACCGCTATTTTCAAGTTACAATTTCTAAATACATGTTTATATAATCATACATATATATAAAAAAGCATTTTACCAAAACGATACATTGTTTTTTTCCTCTTAACTGGATGAATAAAGATACAAAAGCATGGCTGAGTGTGTTAAATGAGTGAGCGACTTTCAGTTCTGGTGAGTGTATGCGACTGTCCATGTTTCCTTCTGCTTGCAAGAGCCTGGGTGAGAAGGGTGCAAAGAAGTGTGTCACTGTGTAGTATAGGTGTGCTAGGGGTTAAGTCATGGGTGTAGCCAGTTTTTGTGTTCTTGTGATGTCTAGACAGACACAGAAGTATAGTGCAATTATTGCAAAACAGATTGTGTCCTCATTCTTCAAGAAGAAAATTAATTCATGGTTTAGATAAAAGTGATATAAAGGAAGATGGGTTGCAAAAATGAAAACAGAAAGTTCTAACAAGTAGTGCATTTGTGTGCTACTTCACAGCAGGACCCGCAAACACATATCTAAATACAGACAAACAAAGACAGGCTGACACTTTCTGTGTGTGTGTGTGTGTGTGTGTGTGTGTGTGTGTGTGTGTGTGTGTGTGTGTGTGTGTGTGTGTGTCATGTCTGACCACCTTGTCTGTGTTGTCACAACCCACCTCCAACCCCCCTCCACACACCTTCCTCCCTGCCATGTCCTCTTTCTCCCCCTTCTCATATGTCCCACCTCTCCCTCCACATTCCCTGATTTTCCATCTACACCTCCAATGTGTCTTCTATATCCTAGTTAATGAACCAGATTGCATTTGTCATCAGTCAGGACCAGTGAAGAATTCTGAGAAGAATAAAAGAAACTAGTTACCATCCAAACAACCATCTCCTCAAGAAAACACAATATTCCCTTTTTGTACTTGGTCAGTTAACATGTTACATACTTGCATGAGATTATAAACAAATACAAATAATTGACTTAAAATGTTACATGCTATTTTTCACACCTGCTGTTGCATATTCAAGAAAAAAAAAGTTTTTCTTCACTTCCTCTTAAAGCTGCAGTTGGTAAATTTTATAAAAATAAGTCTTTGTCATTTTGTGAAACAGTCACTATATCTGTGATATAATCTGTGAAAAAAAAATTAAGTCCCTCTGCCTCCTCCTGGTGCTCCTAATGGCAAATGCAGATTCCACTGCGTCTGAAGAAAACAACCAATTAGAGCAGACATGTCTCTATCCCAGGTCCAAGCACTTGCGCTCCTCTTTACTACTTGTCCTCTAATTTCTTCCTCCTACTGAGTCCCTACCTGCTCATCTTCTTTCTCAGCGTGACCATTTCCACTTTCCATAATGGCCTACCGCTGCACCCTTTTTCACCATTTCTGTCTGTCCTACCTTGTTCTACTCGGCTCCCCGTGAGCCACTAGAGATGTGTAGTAAGAGTGGGTACGAAGGTGGAGGCGTGGTGTTATTCGTTTGCTTACTCCCTTCACGGCTACACTAATGTGGTCCAAGTAGGAAGGAGACAGGAACAGGGGCCAAGTAAAACCTGGCTACCCAACTGGCTAGTTTATTTAGGTATATGGGCGTGTGTGTTTGTGTATGAGTGTGTGTTGCGGTGGGGTGAGGGCTCAGGACATTGACAGCATTACCGACAGACTGTTATTGTTGTGTTGCGAGTTTGGCTAAGTGGAAGTTTTTTGTCCTGGAAAGGGAAGTGGGGAAAAGTAAAACCACTTAAATAGACCCCCTCCCCCAATGCTTTGTTGTAAAAGGTCAAGTTTGTTGTGCATTACTTAAGGATGACTCACACACACACACACACACACACACACACACACACACACACACACACACACACACACACACACACACACACACACACACACACACACACACACACACACACACACACACACACACACACACACACACACACACACACACACACACACACACACACACACACACACACACACACACACACACACACACACTGTGCAGATGTACCTGGTAGGTCTCTCCCACTGCGTGGTACGTGTGATGTGGTTCAGGTACTGTATCCTTCCAGAGGCTGTCCTCCTCTCTTCCCAGCTGGTTCATGAGAGATTAAGAGAAACAAGTGAGAAAAAGCATAATACCTGTTGTAAAGCAAAATCAAAAATGAAAGACACCTTTGTCCACATTTGACACTACTGAGAACATCTAACAGCATTGTAAACAATGTATCCCTTATTTTATAAGTAGCACAAAAAGTAGAATCAGCAATGTGCATGTAGCTGAACCCTCTATTACTTTTAAAACACATCAAGGCGTGCACAGGTAAAATTGAGATGTATTAGATAGATCTTTTCTCCCTACGAACCAGAGAAAAGTCTCATAGGATAGTAAGGCTAGTTATATTCAGAAACTACCGGTAACAGATGTTAAATATACAAACCCCAATTCCAATGAAGTTGGGACGCTGTATAAAATGTAAATAAAAACAGAATACAATAATTTGCAAATCCTTTTCTACTTATATTCAAATAAATATACTACAGAGATATTGCACAGGGAAACAGGTTAAGTGGAAGCAGGTGTCATGATTTGGTATTAAAGGAGCATCCCTAAAACTCAGTCGTTCAAACGCAAGAATGGGGCGAGGTTCAACACATTGTGTACAACTGCATGAGCAAATAGTCCAATAGTTTACAAACAACATTTCGCAATGTAAAGTTGCAAGAAATTTAGGGATTTAATCATCAACAATCCATTATATCATTAAAAGATTCAGTGAATCTGGGGAAATCTCTGCACCTGAGTGGCAATGCCAAAAAGCAACATTGAATGCCCGTGACCTTTGATTCCTTTAGTGACTGCATTAAAAACAGACATTGTGTAAAGGATATTTCCACGTGGACTAAGGAACAATTAAAAAAAAAACATTTTCAGTTAACATAGTTCGTCGCTACATCTAGAAATGCAGATTAAACTACTATGCAAAGCAGAAGCCATATATCAACACCACCCAGAAACGCCACTGGCTTCTCTGGAGCTGAGCTCATCTGAGATAGACTGACGCAAAGTGGAAAAGTGAGCTGTAGTCTAACAAGCCCACATTTCACAGCGTTCTGGGAAATCATGGACTTCAGGGCCAAAAAGGTCCAGCTTGTTATCAGCGCTTAATTTCAGAAACCAGCATCTGTGACAGCATGAGGGTGTGTTAGTGCTGATGGCATGTGTAATTTGCACATCTGTGAAGGTATCATGATGGTGAAAGGTAAATAAAGGTTTTGGAGCAACATACGCTGCCATCCAGCAACGTTATTTTTAAGGACGTCCCTGTTAATTTCAGCAAGAAAATCCCAAGCCACATTCTGCACATGTTACAACAGCGTGGCTTCGTAGTAAAAGAGTACAGATACTAGACTGGCCTGCAGTCCAGACCTGTCTCCCACTGCAAATGTGTGGCAAATTGTGAAGCTCAAAATCCCTGGACTGTTAAGCAACTGAAGTCGTACATTAAGCAAGAATGGGAAAAAATTCCACCTACAAAGTTTCAACAATTAGTGTCCCCAGTTCCCAAACGCTTATTGATTGTTTGAAAAGGAAAGGTGGTGTAACAGTGGTAAGAATGCCCCTGTCCAAACTTTTTTGGAAAGTGTTGCAGGCATCAAATTTAAAATGAGTGAATATTGGCAAAAAAAACTATAAGGTTTATCAGTTTGAGCATTAAATATCTTGTCTTTGTAGTATATTCAATTAAATATAGTTTAAAAGGATTTGCAAAACATTAAATTCTGTTTTCATTTACGTCTTACACAAAGTCCCAACTTCCTTGAAATTGGAGTTTGTTCCTAATTTTTTAAAATATATACACAATCACAAATAAACTAACCCCTGCCCCAATACACAC
>NC_048408.1:20007908-20014301 GCF_013103735.1 Etheostoma cragini
CACATTTGTCAGTCTAACGATAGGGTTACACACAACTAAATTTTGCTTCGCTCACATTGAGGTTGATTGGAGATGAAATTTGCCCTGATTGGACAAGATGAGAGCAAATCGCCAAGGCAGGCAAAACTAATTGGACTAAAGTTTAACTTTATTCAAACGAGGAACACTTGAGAACATATTACGTCCGTGTGTTTGGGTTTGGAGCCGGGAGTTACAATAGAAGTCTGACCAAGAGGGTGGAGGTTATCAGAGCTGTATCATAAAAAATTGTATGATTAAACATTTTCTACATAAACTTTGACTGTTTCAACACAGATCATTGATTATATGTCACACAAACTTAAACAGGGCAAATAGACCACTGTAGATGTTTTTGTTGTTTAGGTTTAAACACTCTAAATGATTCAGCTAGCCAACAGGTCAACCGCTAGCATGTTCGGACATTGCATTTCATTGTAAGCATAGCAAGTCAGTTAGACTACATAGCAGGTTACCAGAGCATTTATGAGCTAACATTTACCGATGGTTTGCTGCTGTGCATTTTTACAACCATCTGACAGCCAGGGCAAAGTTTCGCTGGCCGAAATTTGCAACGTATTTGGCTGCGTGGAACCCTACCGTAAGACTGAGAAAGACGAAACCACTTAATGAATATACAACCAAAACTGTGCCCGTTTCCAAGCAACCCATGTTTTTTTAAATCTACTGCAGGCAAAATCACTACAAATCAATGTCTGGAGTTACTCACTTTTTGATTATACTGTAGGTGGGTATGTCTGCCATGCAGGCCTCCAAGGCCTCTGATAGGCAGGTTGTGATAAAGAAAGTCAACTAATAATACTAAAATGACTACTACTAATAATATATCATTTATTAGTCCCACAAAGGGACTTACAATTTACACTCTGTTGTTAATACTTACAGGCTTAAATTACATACACATGCTCAGTACTTATACATGCACTAAATAGAGATGTCAGAGTGAGTCCACGACTGACTATGCTTTTTTTTATATGGATGGCCATAGGGGGAGGAAAAGTTGATTTTAGCAGTGGTAATTTAAACATTTTATTCCTGGCGATCAAAGCAATGTGAAGAGTTCTTACTAAAAAAAAAAAAAAAAAAAAAGGCTGGAAATTAGAAGCAAAGCATGAGGAGGCAACTTGCCAAGACCAGAACTACATACTACTGTAAGTTCATAAACTTTCAACTAAATATTTGCTGGTTCGGTGTTTCCTTATAGATTTTTTACATTGTACACAAATATGAATTGTTGAGCATCAACTGTAGTTAAAAAGTTATAATTTTTGCAAGGTTTATATGATACATAATGTGGAGTATCGAGGCATCTGGTTATTGGTAGTATCAGTGTCACGTGGGAAAAGACGCCACCTCCTAAAGCTGGGGGTGTGGCAAGTTGGCAATCTGCAAAGCCTCCCATCTGGTTTTTGTGGCATGTGAGCCATTTCCTAAACAAGAGGAAGAGGCCAGGGGTTGCTAGCGGGAAACGTACTTCTCCAAGAAGGTGGGGATCGAGAAGGGGTGAAGAATTATGTAAAAGAAAGGATCTGAGGTTATTGTTGACAAGAAGCATTGAGAAATAGGTGTGTGAAAATGGGTGTGCCCAGAAAGGCTAGATTTATTTAGTTGTAATAATACAAATTAGACAAACTCCAATTCACAGAGGACATTGATCAGGACTGCAAAACTATTTAGCAAACTCCATCTTTATAATACCCAAAATAGCTAGAATCTGTCATCTGAAAAAAAGGAATTCATATCACTACAAGTTGTGTTCCCCCCCCCAAAATCTCATATGTATATGTGTTGGTAAGGCCTGAGGTATGGAACGTCTAACATATCACTCTCCAAGATGTTTGGTTCACACGTAAAACAGCTTGAGAGCTTTATAGATGGGTGTTTCTGCACACAAGAGGCGACTCATCGGCATTCCTAAAACACATGTCATAGCAGTTTCACACAGACATACTAGAGAGCAAAAACCAGTATGCAGCATTTCTGTTTCAAATTTAAGGTGGTGAGTGACCTCATACACAAATCCATCACACACACTCGCTGCATTTGATTCTTAATGAGGGATAAGGTGTAAACAGCAACATGTCATAGTGTTCCACAGTTCCGTTGACTTACAGGTCATAATGTTGATTCCACTTAGGGTCCAGCGTATTTTTCACAGTATCTGTAGAGTGGCATTGTCCTGAGCCGTCCACCACCACTTTGGCAAAGGGATCTGGCAACCCTGTAAGAGTAGACAGAGGAAACTTTGTTTTTGTTGCAACTATATACAAACCAAGCAACAGGGCTCCAGACTGCGACCAAATAGTCGCATTTAGCGAACATTTATTGACACAGTTCGAGTATTTCCTACAACTACTTGCACATATGCAACGAACGAATTTGATGACTATTTTATGTTTTAATTTCATGTATGTGCAAATTCTGCATTGCGATTACATACAAGGATCAGAAATGACGGAACCAGTTATTGTAGCTGTCTGTGGACACCCAGAGCTCTGTAGCCCCTCATTATTTGTACAATGACCGGACTTTCTTGGGGAAAAGAATGCATGAAGTTGGACTGCCTGTTAAGTTCTGAAATAATGATTCAGTTGTTGTTGTTGATGAAGAAGCTAAAATGTTAGCATAGCCCTGATTGATCCAAACTTCATTCAGAAAATAGCGTTTAAGAAGTTGTTTGTCTTGCGGACAAACAAAGTAATAATTACAAATCGTCATAATTATGTAATTTTTTGCCACCTTTTTAACCGTCCATTGCATTTAAAATTACGGCAAAACCCGTTTTTGGTTTCATGCTGCTATAATAGCAGCAGACAAAGCCTTGAACTCCATTCCAAAACCAGCATTTAGCAGCAGTCAAGCAAACGTAACAAAACTTAATGGAGAAGGCAATGAAATTCACTGTACTTTTTGTCCCTTTCGAATGATGTCAATAATCCAGACACGACTGCGCTTCTGGTACCTCCACAGCAGGTACCAAGCAGCAATAGTGGTTATAAAGAAATAGTGTCTACAGCTTTAGTTATAAACTGGGACAGTCAAAGAATCCTGTGTAGATTGAGATACTCACACAGAATTGATTGATACAATACACAGTATGTGTGCATTGTATTGATGCCATTTTTATTTCACTAATATATTGTTTGTGTATGTACTATAATCACCTATTGGCAACTATAAGGGAAGTTTTTTCACAGTATCTTATTTAGTTGTAAATCTGATAATGGATTCTTCTCAGTGAGTTTATCAGGTGTTCTCTGTGTGACTGTGCATGTCTGTATGTGTATTTTAATTGTGTCAGAGTATATACCTCTGGGCACCGATACTTCACACAAGTCAAACCTGTCCAGTCACCCTTATGCTTTTGTGGGACTTCCCTCTTTGTGGTTGTATGTATGCATGTGAGTGCGTGTGCACATGCAAGTGTGTGTTTGTGCGCATGGAAGACAAAAATGAACTTGCTATTGTCTGTATCAAGGACGTCCAGGTTAATGGAGAAACAAAATACCCTGCTAATGTTGCAATTTAAGTTTTTTACCACAACTTAAGTGGCAATTAGGGTAAAAGTTTTGGGTTGCTTCAGGGTATTTTTTTTTTGAAATATTTCTCATCAGTTTAACAACATAACATGTCTCATCATACATTAATGACAGCCTTCTCTCCTAATCACTTAAACTGAGGTTTAAAAAATGGCCAAAAGCTAAACGTTAACCAATAGTAAATTAGAAGCCAGAAAGAAAACATACTACTTCCTCCCTTGGATGACCTACAACTGTCAGCATTTCAATCCATTTGTTTGTGGCCACTTGTGTTGTTTGTGTCCACATGTTTGAGTCAAATCTCACTATGGTGTAGCACACTTCAGTTTCTCTATATTATCATTAGCTTGTTTTCTAATAGAAAGCCAAACAAGGCTACAAAAAGCCCAAATGGAAACAATTACCAACATGTTTAAGTCTCCTTATTTTTCAACACTACAAAATTGAATGATTTGACATGCCATGTAACGTTTTAAAGGCAAAATTCAAAATCAGAAGATGAAATGTCTCCTTGACTACACAGTGACGTTTGCGTTTATTCTTATGTAATTGCTTTTAGGTGTAATTTCTTTCCAGTTTAATTAAACCCTGTTTAATTAAGTCTAGTGCTTCTGTACCAGTGGACCTGATACCCATTACTCGCTTAGGTTAGCGACGAGTCCCTGTGCGTGCCAAGCCTCCCAGGGTGTATTACAGTCAGACAGCTCCTGGGGGACTTCATTTACAGCACAGCTTCAAAAGCTAAGCAATCTGCCACTGCTGACAAAGCCCATCCTAATGCACGAGGGTGGGAATAGGACAGGAATAGCAACATGTAAAAATAGGCTCTACTTACGGAAGAAGTCTTTCTTTGCCAGATTCTTGGCACACAGGACTGAAAGAGAAGACACACAAAGAGGTGTTAATGACAGGTTAAAAACGAGACGTTGGTGGAAAATAAGATTCTTTTAAGAACAGGCCAGAGACTGATTGCACAAACAAATTGGCTGTCACTAACTATACACAGTCACGTTTCAACGTAATGTCATTTTTCCATTGAATAGCAATTCTAAGAGAGTTTACAGTACATCTCTCTCTGTGCAAGTTAAATTACAAACTCTCTCGCACTCAACGTCTCTCTTGTAATATTTTTAGTAAAAGCCCAGCTGACTCAAATATTTCATTATTTATAAAAAAAATTATCTTTAAAACTTAACGGAGTTTTTGGGGTTGTTGGCTTTTTGCCAACATAGTGGTTTGTCCATCCTCACTGTCCCATCACAGGCAAGGAGACCAGTCTTAAGAGTTTTTCCTTGTAAAATATTGAGTAGACAAGCACTCTTTTCTGTTTGAGGCAAGTCCCTGGGGGGTTCACATCACACACAACACACAATGGCTTTCAACAAACACGGAGAAAGTTAAAAGAGTAAGCTTGTGCTTGGGTTTGTCTGCTGTTGTCTTTTCTATCTTTCAAACCTCTCCCTCCTTTTGGATGGCCTGGGCCTAGGTAAACTGATGCAGGCCAATGCTTTGTTTGGAGCTGGCTAGACGATCCTGTGACAGTTATAGAGCGAGACAAAGCCGGCCGAGCAGCAACAATTAAGAGGTGTGGCGGAGAAAAACAGGATAATAAAAAAAGGTAATAAAAACAACTGTCAATGAATCGGAGATGGTGCTTAACTTTAGAAAACCGTTTAATCTCTCTGCAAGTGTTTCCATCCACCCATCCATGTTCTATATTTACTTTGTTCAATTCATGTTCATGAGCAGGAACTTCTTCATTATCAATACAGGTACAGGAAACCCCTTTCTTTCTCATCTGTAGTATGGCCTTCATCGTTTTTTTTTTTAAAGATTTACACACAAGTTAAACAAAAGATGCAAGTCCAACTTGCCCAAGCAGCGCAATGGGATGTAAAGGCATACACCATCTGCCACTTCCCCTCTCCCATTGTCTAATAAAGCCACACCACAATGTTAGATATAAGATAATAATAAAGCTCTAAAACCTGCTATATGCATCATTTACAAGGACTAGCTTCATTTAGAAAACAAGATACATGGGCTATGAATATACTAAGTAGCTTTAAAGACAGAATTCTCATTCAGTTATCTAACAAAGGGTCAAAGAGCTGGCACCACTTTTTGACCATTTCAGATGTTTATATGAGCAAAGAAAACCACAGTTATTATATTAGGACCCCTACGCCAAAACAGTGCTGATCTGGAGGCATCGTGTAGGCTACATGGATTAAACAATAGATCCGGTTGGAGCATGTGGACCTGCCACAAATGAGAAACAAGCACCACTACTGAAAAAGTTATGGAAAGGCCTGGGAAACCAACAGCAAACAAAATGACACAGTCAGACAAATCAGACGGAATCACAACATGCACCGACTGGGCCAACTGGATGAACACTAACCATCAGCTTGTCAGGGGAAATTACACTGCCAAAGCCGACAGTATGGGCGCAGGCCAAATCGAAGGCAGCCAGAAAAGCCTCCTGTGGGACAAAACGGACACTGTGTTGTCGGCAGAGTGGAGAATAACTGGAGGAACAGAGGCCTGAAATCTTGGCGGAACATTTGTGGACAGACAATCCAACTCTGAGACAAAAATCAGACACCGAAGTTACAATAGGTCACCATCTTAGGCCTTAACCTCTGCCTTGAAGATATACATAAGGCTATTTTGTGCATACACTCACCGGCCACTTTATTAGGTACACCTGTCCAACTGCTCGTTAACACTTAACTTCTAAGCAGCCAATCACATGGCGGCAACTCAGTGCATTTAGGCATGTAGACATGGTCAAGAGAATCTCCTGCAGTTC
>NC_048408.1:20014401-20061091 GCF_013103735.1 Etheostoma cragini
CACACACACACACACACACACACACACACACACACACACACACACACACACACACACACACACACACACACGTGTAAGGGTGGTTTTTCATGCACTAAAACCAAAGTCAGACCGGATTTGTCATGACATTGGTTTGCCTGTATGATGTTGTATGCACATAAAACGGTGTGTCTGTTTGTGTGTGAGGACTAAGCAAATCTAAACAACTTGTTTTTCAGAAGAATGTGCATGTGTTTTACACAAACACACACAAAATGGAAAATGATGGTCACTCAAGAAATATTAGGAGACACATTCTACTTCCAGGTGGAAACACCCAAACTCAGAGTTGTCCACTTGTGATCGCATAACTCAGATTGGATTTTAACACCAGCTGGAAATGCGGCCTGAGTGTGCTAAGCAATAATACAGACTTGACTCTCTGGTTACCAAACTATGCTAATAAAGATTAAGGGATTAACCTGCACACTGCTCCACTGTCTCAGCCACAATTACCATAACGGGGGAAGCCTCTGATTGTCCTCTCACCAACTGGGCTGCTACAGGTTCAATGGGACAATGACAATGGATGAATAACACAACCGAATGAACACATTTTTAGCAGTAAAACTACCAGTGAGGTTTTTGTGACTCCTGAAGACAAAAAAATTCGGTAGACACATCTGATGGTACTGCATGTGTCGCATTTAAAAAACAGCCAGGCGACAAACTACTGTGAGTACCATGAGAATGTAAGCAACAGCAAGGTAAATCCATCTGGACATGTGTTTGCATTAGCGTGATAATGGTCTTTGCGCTAGGGAACTGCATTATAGATGAGTTGATGAACATGCCTGAAATCTGTGGAAAGCCTCCTCTATGAAGGGCTCCTTGGTGCCTTTGTTTCAGAATGATTCTCTGTTCAATCTTTAGCAATTCAGCAGTGCTGAGTTGCTATATCACTGCGATCACTAGCAAAGTACAAAAAGAAAAGGTTTAAGAGAATACATCAGTATATTTTAAAAGACAAATGGAGTCTGAGAAATGTTCAGAAAACCTCTGTGTAAAGTATTGTAGCCAATACTGCCCCTGCAGATTTCTATATCATTTTACAGAAGCCCCACAAGGATTTTGATAAACATGCCGAAATATGTTGATAATCTTATCTGGGCTTATGCAGACTCTACAACTGTGGACCCTAGCATCAATGAGGAATAAATCTTATTTTAGCACCATGTGAGGACCCAGCGGTGTTGAATTTCTGCCACGTGAGCAGGCAGCCCATGGTGACCCAGGGCTGGCAGAGGACCAGACATATTCAGATCCTAACAGGGAAAGCTAGGTCAACTAGATATCAGTAAACAACCAGGAAGCCCTGGGGTGAAGCTGCCCTCAGTGTGGTCCCTGGATCATCATCTCTACCACAAACTTTCACTTTAACAGTAAGAGGAGCGACAATATATCGGTCTGCAATACAGTGTCCTTTAAACAACTAAGATGACAACCATGTTACCATCACCACGGACTCCCCTAAATAGTCTGTACAAATAGTTCTGTTCTTCCCAATGAGAGACAAAAGGATTGTAATAATTCCTTACCTTTCGGATGAAAATATATCAGTAACATTTTGTCTTGTTTTAGCACTTTTTTTAACCATACAATGGTTTCAAAACAAAACTTGTAGAACAGAAGAAAAATATTAAGAGCTCACATTAGGTTTTTCACTAAATTTTGCAGATTCAGTCAGTTGAACACCCAAAGTTGCCCTCATCTTAAAACCAAGCTGTAATAGTAGTTAACAGGTCAAAAAGAAGTCAACACTGCTCCATTGTTTTTTGAAACAGCTGCCGTTTTAGGACGACTCGTAGAGGAGTCACCCCAATCCAGTCTGAAACAAGCCATAAATCAAACGAACAGTCACACCAAACCAAGCCTATCTAAGCAAGTTACATGCTGGGATAATGTCTTTACCACTTTCTGGTAGCTAAAAAAGGTGGAGACAGACATTGGCCAGGGATTGACCCAGACAATATATTCTTAAGCTTCAGAGCTATAGCTTCCCATCCGTAGTAGTAGTAGTAGTAGTTGTAGTAGTAGACTGTTTGAGCCCAAACCTTTGAGCTTGCAAACAACCATTTTAAGACAAAAAAAGTAAAGAAACAATTTGTTATGTTGCGGTAACTGTGGAAATGTATGAAAAAAGCTTCCAATGAGTAACAGTTAAATGGTTTTCAAAGATGTATCTTCATGTAGCCAAGTAAATTCAGTTGGTAGAGCGGGCGCACATACATGGAGGTTCAACTCCAACCTGTGGCCCCTGCTGTACGTCATTTCCCATCTCTCTCTCCCCCTTCATCTATCCTGTGACAATAAAGGCTTAAAAACGTCCAAAACAAAAATCTTAAAAAAAAATAAAGATACATCTTCATGTGTGACTGTCACGTTTGTCCTGTCGACAAAGAGAGCAGTTGTCACTTTGATTAGCTGTGAATTAAATAAATAACTCTTTATTGTGTTAAAGGTTGGGATATGCCCCCTAGCGTATTCACATTATCACCATTAAACCTATACAATTACACCAGACCTGAGTGGCTGTCAGACATGAAATCTGCATCCGGGGCTTTCACTTTTATATGTGACACACTTTGAATTTGTGGAGTGGATGCGTACAGGCACACGTGGCCTTCCGTTCCACTATATGGGTTTCGTTGACTACCCCAACATTTTTTAGAAAAGAGAATAGTCGGACCCCTATGTTAAATCGCTCCTTGTTGTCCATGCATTGGATGGTTGAAGTGAAGCAGCTTCCCTGGGGTCGCCTGTGGCCTGTCCCATGCTACAACACAGTTGGGTGCAGAAAAAAAGAAAAAGAAAAAAGAATTGTATTCAAATATTATGTAATAGTATAGATGTAGGACAAAAACCTCTGCGATATTACTTATGCTAAATATAAATACAGCTCCACTGGTGTAACAATGCAATATACATAAATTACTGCCAAATTATGTATGATAAATATACAGTGTTTTACAAAAAAAAAGGCCCTAAGTATACATTACAAAAAAAATTGAAAAGAGGCCTTAGACCACAAAAAGAGGCAGTTAGGGGGGTTGGAGCTTTGTAGCGTGTCTGTCTGCCTGAATGCAAAGGTCGGACTGAAGGTTAGCGCATTAGTTCTGGTCAAAGGGTGGCAGATCTTAAATGGGGGGGGGGGGGGGGGGGGGGGGGGGGGGGGTTCTCAAGAGAGTCTCCATTTCCAATGTCTACTTAACGCTCAATCTGTTCGTTGGGAAAAGGGATAGCGGGCGGGATGAGACTGATGTGCCTCCTGTAACTCCTGAGAGGATGCTTTTTTGGGAAACTCCATCACAGTTTGATGGATCAGGATCATTCAGAGTAATACTCCTTTTTACAGATATAAGTGAAGCATCATTCACAAAATGAAACGTCAATTGGCCACGAGCACTGTCAGTGCAAATCTCTGCCCTATGCAAAGGATTGGTGGCCAGTAACTCCAGTAGACGATGGCGTGATTGTGCACTGCCAACTCCATGTTCCTGTACAGCCATTTTGTGGTCCATTTTTCCCAATTAATTCTCTGGAAGAGCTACAAAGACAGGAAAGTCAGCCCGTGCTGTATCCACATCCAGTCACCGAGCTTGATGCTGATACTGTCATGAAGAACACTGTTTCAGAGTAGCGGTGATCCAAGAATCTTTAAGGGATTTTTTAGGGATGTTAATAATTAACAGTTTAACCATTAACTAACAGTAATACTTCTGACCAATTGATACTCAGTTTAACAGTTTAACAATTGAGAACATTTAAAAAAAAGTTTGTTGCATGGCAAAACAAAAAGTAGGTTATACAATATATTTCTCAATTGCTAGTTGACTTGCTAGTGCTAACTTTGCACTTGCAAGTTGCGCTTTAATCTCATTGCACTCTGCTGGAAGTTACTCAGTGGAGAGAAACGTGACACATGGCACTTTATCGATGAGGACCGGCAGATTAAACCGGCCGTCCTGCACACAAGCTAAACTCCTTTGCTAAACTAATTGATGAGGTGGAGACAGGCTTGCATTTTGCAGACATCTGCGGTCTT
This sequence comes from Etheostoma cragini, assembly GCF_013103735.1. Classification (NCBI taxonomy): domain Eukaryota; kingdom Metazoa; phylum Chordata; class Actinopteri; order Perciformes; family Percidae; genus Etheostoma; species Etheostoma cragini. Next base: position 20,018,486 of record NC_048408.1, read on the forward strand.
AAATCGGTCATTTGCGGTCTCATATCGGTCACGGACGCGCGAGTGCTTCCATATTGAGAAAATGGCTGCATGTGTAAACGACGTGACTGGTACAACTTTCCATGGTCGCTGAACGCAATTAAGTTCCTTTACCTTTTTGGCAAAACAACTAAAACAAGTGCAATATTTGAATCTTGTAATCATTTAAATTCAAGTTTGGATTCTGTAATAAGCTTCTGTAATGTTTGTTTAATTATGTGCTGGTATGTAACAAACACCACTTTAGTCACATAAATGTGAAGCGTTACCAAATATTAGCATGGTCAACAGTGTGGCTGAGGGTTGTTTAAAAGTAAACATATTGGAGTGTGACTAGGCGGTTCTCATCTTGCAGTACTTCAAATAGTGTTTAGCAAAACAGTTTATTTTTAAAAAACCTTTCTGACAGACATTTAGGGAATTGCTCCGGTGCTGCCTAAAGATTCGCCTGATGTCCCTTATTTTGGGCCAGATGTCCCTCACCTTCCGCTTTCTTTGTGTTGGCATTCTAAATTCTACTACATTTCTGAGGACTATAATTAACTGCTCCTCAGATCTCTGCAAGGTAAATCCAGACAGCTAGCTAGATAGATCTGTCAAATCTGAGTTTTCTGTTGCAAGACTAAAACAAGTTCCTTCCCGAGGCTTTTTGTTCTTATATTCTATTTTTATATATTATATTATTATTATTACTACTATATGTATATTGTATGTTTTTTCCTATGTGCTGCTGTAACGCTGTAATATCCCCATTTTTTGGGATCAATAAATATCTATCTATCTATCTATCTATCTATCTATCTATCTATCTATCTATCTATCTATCAGAGGCACAGTTATTGCATCCAGCGCTTAGGGCCACCCAAGGCAATTGTCACTGGTTTAAAGAATTGACAATAAACCACAGAACGTTTTTCTTGTATCCCAGATTACTGTCTGGCCAGACTCTCTTCCGCAGTGCTGTGGAGATATATCTGGCAGTGTGAGACTAGACAGACACAAAGGTTTAACCATAGACAGTTCATGAGATGGACCAACAGATCCCGTTGTTCTGGACGGAGACCAGTGAAGGATATTATATAGAAGCAGTTTTCTGGTAATAGCTAATTATTACTGCGCAGCCTCCAACTGAGCTTGACGACATAGATGTTACAAGAGCAACCTATCTGAAAGTTCTAAGTCTTCTGGTAGCTGTGCCAAAAGAAATCTCAATCATTCTGAATCTTGCAGAGATGGAGAATGTAGGTATTTGTAAGGACATAGCAATAATCAGCCAGTGCCAATTTTAACTAAAATGCTAGATAACATTAGTAATTAAATCTAAACAGATAATGTAAGTTGCAACTGTCTGAATGCTTCTCCTGACAAATTGGTGACCTGTCAACTATGCAACAGCAAGTCACTTAGTTATGACACAATCAAAAATGTCTGCTACGGAGCCACGACGTGAGATATAAGGTAATGGAGCCTGTTATACATTGTTGTGTTTCTTAAGAAATGAAAAATGGACAACTAAAGTTTTCAAACGCTTGAGATGTAAAGTTATTCACTGTCAAAGTGGCGCCAAAATGAATGGCAGTCAATGTAATGCTAATGGCTGGTGAGTGCTTGATAGCATAAAAATGGCGCCATAGGAGCTACGCTTTGTGAACTCGCTTACCCCCTTGGGTTTAACTCAATTGCAACAAGACCCAAGATAATAGCAAACAGAAAGGTTTTAGAAACAAAAATTGCAACATAACCTGGTGGAGCTCAATAAATGCAAAGTAGGGATGACATCAAATGTAAATAATGAGACATATTGAACAGTTTATGTTGAGGTGTCAAGCTTTAAACTTCACTTTAATGGAGTGTATAACGCTAACTCTGAGAGATATGGTTGTCTAGCAACATTAATCTTTTCTAGGGGACGAATGCTTCCTTGAGACATACATTGTTTCATATCGTGCAAGCGATAAAAGCCCATCGTATGCACTGTAAAGACAATTTATTTGTATTAAAAAAAATAAAAATCTGACTGGCCCACTTTTTTTTTCTTTTTTTTTTTTTTAAATGGTCTGGCCCCTCTGGCCATTGCCAGAATTGCCAGATGGCCAATCCACCACTGTTGGGAATATTAAAACAATAATAAAAGCTGTCTTCATCTTCAAGTTAAAAAGCTTCAAACAATCCTCCTTACACCCACTGACATCCCCCGATTTATTGAGTGACAGTCCTTCAGATTCAAAGGTCCACATCCTTTGCCCCTGTTATGGCTCTTGCTACAGCCACATGCTGTCTCATTCACAGCATTGTTCAACAGAACACTTCCTCTTCCTGTCCTTACGCCTCCCTGGTGGGCTCGCTTACTCATTAGAGCACACTGAGATTACATGTTGGAAAAATGACAAGTACACTGTGTGTAAGTGACCAACTTTATGTTACAGTATGTTGACCAGTTCACAAAGCAAAAAAATTAAAAATTAATAATGGTGTGGTTTCAATTAGGGTTTATGGGTATCCAAAATTCTGGCAATTTTGCCAAACTGGGGATTTTATCTACATTGTACTTCCTCTGGAAAGCAGTTCTTAAATTTCCCAACCGTTCTCCAGACCAGTGAATGCTCGAGATGCCAATTATGTCATTCATTCGAGAGGCCAGCAGTCTACAGCTGACACTCCCCCTCGCCCTCGCCTCTGCTCCCAGAGGAGACGCCAACAATCTGGAGTCAGGAGTCAGGAATCTGGAGTGGAACGTATTCACTACACCGAAAGAGGGTTGGGTTGGAAAGGGGTGAGAAGGTAAAGGCAAAATGTTCATCCGGAGGCATCTACGGTGGAATGGAGAACAAGGGAGGGGAAGAATGTGAAGCGGGGTAGAAAGAGGTCTATCTAGAGTCATAAATCTGTGGAATGCAGACAGTTGAGGGGGAGAAAGAGAGATAAATATGGGAAGGCAGAGAGAGGGAAAGAAAGGGGAGAAGTTAATTTGGACCAGGGAATTTTGATAGTGAATACATTAGCAGGGAGGAGTAGCAGGGATGGCGGAGAGCGATAAGACGAGATGACATGGGAGAAGAGGGATACAGGAATGAATAAAGTAGACTAGAAAATAGATTTCAAAAGGGTGGTGTGAGCATGGGATGTTTAGCATTTGTCACATTTACTTGCAAGTCTGCACTGAAATCCCCAAGGTTGTATTATCAGGAGAATGTCATTTTATTTATTTGAGTTGTTTATACAAACAACATCTTATAGGCTGACATTTAACTGACATCCAAAAATAAGTTAACCATTTCACCTTTGATGAGCTTTGCTGGATTTTTCATGCCATATTACGGCTTAGGCGCATGCACAGCGTCTTAGCGTTTTTGCGATGCGCTTAAGCGGAATAAACGTAAAAAACAATGTGGAGGGCATCTGGACGAGCGGACACAGCGAACGGTGCAATAATGTATCGATACAATGTTCACAACCTGCAAAAGCCGTACATTATATTGCAGATGAGAGTAAATTATCTACCAGTCATTCTGTTAGGTGTTGGGTAGGAACTAATGCAATATAATAAGCCCTGAAAAAAAGCTGTTCATTACACTAGTTGAGTGCCAAATAGCTAGGTGATTAGCAAATAAGTACAAGACTGTCGCGTAAGTACTTTGCCTGTGTTGTACATGTTTATTATCTAAAAAAAATAAGTGAATCGTTTAGCATACCTTTTTTTGTGAATCAATGTAATTAATAAAAAACACTTTAAAAGTGTTCTGAATCTTCTCTTTTGATTTAAAGAATACAAATTTACAGGGTAGAGATTGCCAGAAGAATACAGTGTTCAGACAAAGGTTCTGAGGTTTGTAAATAATACAATTTTATAAGTTTTGTATTTAAGCTTTTTCGGGCATTTATAGTAATAATAATGGTCCAAACTGATATACAATTGCATTGTTTTAAGTCAAAAACCTTCAATTTGAATTTTTTGATTATGGTAAATACTTTCATAAATGTGGTCCGGGATCATTTTACTATATGTTAACAGAAATGGCCAGACATGGAGAGTAGTAAGTAAAGAAACACAGGTAGGAAGCTAAGTGAACGTTTAGGTGGAGGCATACTGCCACATTATGAACAGATGGAGAGTCTGGATGATAGGAAAACAAAGAAAGGTGACATGAAGCAAAGAGAAAAGGGATGGGTAGAGCAATAAAGAAATAAAAGAATTAACAGGGAGGAAATAAGCCAGAGGGATTCAAGCTCCTCTCACAAAATAAATTGATTATGCATACAGGAAGCCGATGTTGGATTACCATAGCATAGCTAAGTCATTCCCATGTGACTCCTTTGGCAAACGGACGGCGTATCAACGGGGGAACCGTTTCAGCTGTGTTTTACAGTCACTTTTAGATTGAACTTCTGCATTCCCTTTTGACCTATCAGTAAACTAAGCCAATACATAAAAATGGAGGACACTAGCAAGCAAAGTCAAAATGACTCCACCGGAGAATCGAATGGCAGTTTTCCACTGCGTGGTATCTGCTCGACTCACCTCTACTCGCCTTTTTTAGTTTACCATTAAAAAAAAAAAAGAAAAAAAAAAAAAGAAAAAGTACCTAGCACCTGCTAACAGATACTTGTTTTAGTACCACGTCAGTCGAGGTTCCAAGCGAGGCGAGGAGATACCAGAAGGTGACATGAAAACCTGCAGACTACTGATTAGAGAGAATCGCCACTATTCACTGCATCGTCATAATTGCTAGCTACAGACGGGGGTGTCCTGAACAAACCCGCAGTGTTTAAAAAGTTTAGCTTTGTTTTTGCTGCTTCCAGGATTTTTTGAAACAAAAATTGTCTTCTGGCTGTGGCAACAGCCACATGCCGAGAATCAAAAGCCACACACATTTGAAGTTCTCAAATGCCATAAGAAGCATTGTGTGGAAGTGTTTTGGGCTCTACAACATAGACGGCAAAATTACAAACAAAGATAAAGATCTTCAATTTTACATGTGTAACTACAGTGATTGTGTATTAGGCTCCAAGTGCCGCTTCAACATGGCTGACTTGCAAACAATGTCCCTGACTGCATCCTTTGTAGACACACACTGAGTACTGAAGCTGTTGCTCTGCTAAGGTGCTGCTTACAACATGCCTCCTATGCCGATGACGTTTTATAGCTAGGAGATGGCTGGCAGAGGTTGATGGTGGAGTCCAGAGATTTTTGTTGTCTTCGGGTAGAGAGTGGTGACGTGCGACATAGATGAGCAAATGTAAGACAGCATAAACTGACACCGTGCACACAAATATCTTACATGGACTGCAATAATCCAACTCCAAAACTATTAACTCATATTCCCATTTTAATACAACGGAACAGGCCCCAATTACTGACCTCCACATTCTGTCAAAACAGCCAAGTGTGTCTTTCTACCCTTGAGGCCATATGAGTACAATTTTTAATAAACCACTGCTTCGGGCTGTTGTTTTTACAGAAACAGACTCAAGCAGCTGGATTGCAGTGTATGTGGCAAAATGTTGTGTAATTTAGCCTTTAAGAATACAACAAAGTCAAAGTTGCCTAAGAATGCAGCTTCTCGGTGTCTATAATAAGCATGTGAGTGATTGGTTTCTCTCAGAAAATTCAGTAATCCAGCTGATTCAGTAGTAGTACCAAAACATGCCTATTGTTGGTTGATAAGGGGTCAAATCCCTTATTGGTATAGCATGATAGTATGCATTGAAGTGAAGGAATCATCTTTTGGACCTTTGTAAACTAATTCTGCTGTTATTGTGATTAGGTTTAGAGTGGAGGGGGATGATGTGGCCCAGCGGCGCCATCCAAGCTACATGATCCTCATCTCCACGAAAGAAAAAATCCACAGAATCACTCACATTCTCCGACTGTGTCTCTCCCACACTGAAACTGAAAACACAGACTCAGAGACAGGGGATGCCATTTGAGTGGCAGTGTAGATATGCATTTGCTATTTGTACAGTACACACACACACACACACACACACACACACACACACGCACACACGTTCCTTGAAGTCTAACCTGCCTTTCTGCTTCAGTTGAGTTAAAAAATACATCACAGAAAAGTGAAAAGCCTTTTCTTTATTCACCTTATTAATATTTACAACTCTAGCCTGGCAACAGTGATAAATCTGTGGACATTCTTTGACGTTACACAAGGACATTTTTCCTTCTCTGGGGTTTCCTCTAGTTTCAGTTTGCATCAACATTGCTCTACTGAAATTAAAGGCAAGGCAGCTTTATTTGTATCGCACATTTCAGCAAGAGGGCAATTCAAAGTGCTTTACACAAAAACAGTTAATAAACTGTTAAAAATAAAATCAGATAAGACAAGAATAAACAGTTAAAAATGAAAACCGATAAAAGAATAAAAGTTACAGTGTGGTATAAGAAATGAAACATTAAAGAAATTAACAACCCTTTAAAGAAAAACAACATTAAAAAGAAAGGTCTTTAGCCTTGATTTAAAAGAACAGAGTAGCAGCAGATCTGCAGGTTTCTGGGAGTTTGTTCTAGATACGAGGAGCATAGAAACTAAACGCGGCTTCTCGGTTTAGTTCGGACTCTGGAGACAGAAAACAGAAATGTACCAGATGACCTGAGAGGTCTGGGTGGGTCATAGTGTAAGGTAAGATAAGATAAGATAATTTAAGATAATTTGTTTATTAGTCCCCATTGGGGAAATTACTGCACTACACTCTGTGTACACACTTTTGTTAGTACTCACACACACAGGCCTGAAATACACCAATACATGTACTATACATGGAGAGATGTCAGGTCAGAGTGAGTGGGCTGCCAGCTGAACCAGCGCCCTGAGCGGTCGGGGGGGGGGGGGGGGGGGGGGGGGGGGGGGGGGGGGGGGGGGGGGGGGGGGGGGGTACGGTGCCTTGCTCAAGGGCACCTGGCAGCACCCGGGAGGTGAACTGGCATCTCTCCAGCCACCAATCCACGCTCCCAAATTTTTGGGTCCATACGGGGATTTGAACCAGTGACCCTCCGGTTCCCAACCCAACTCCCTATGGACTGAGCTACTGCCACCCCAATGTAGAAGATTAGAAATGTAATTTGGCCTAAACCGTTTAGTGATTTACAAAGTACTAAAAGTACTTTGAAATAAATTCTTTGAGGTACAGGGAGCCAGAGTAAGGACTTCAGAACTGGAGTGATGTGAGCCAGTCTCTTGGTCTTAGTGTGGACTCGAGCAGCAGCGTTCTGAATCAGCTGTAGCTGTCCGATTGATTTTTGTAGGGAGACCTGTAAAGACATCGTTACAGTAGTCAAGTCTACTGAAGATGAAATCATGGACAAGTTTTTTTCCAAATCCTGTTGACACATAAGTCCTTTAACCCTTGATATTTTGTTAAGGTGATAATAGGCTGACTTTGTAATTGTCTTAATGTGGCTGTTAAAATTTAGGTCAGAGTCCATGACTACACCAAGATTACTGGCTTTGTCTGTTGTTTGAAGCTGAAGGCAGACTTAAAGGCATCATATGGCGTTTTTTCGCATTAATGGTACCTGCTCAACTCAACCGAGGTGCCCCGTTGTGAGGCGAGCCGTGGCTGGCCGTCATAGCAGGAAACTGCCGGGATATGGCGAGTGCTGTGCCGTGCCATTGCGTGCCAGTTATAATGTTTTTTTGTTGGTTTGGTATTACATTGTATAACTATAAGGACTGTATAAGGATAAATGATAGTGATAAAGTAATACATACAACTACTATTGTCAGTTCTATGCATACATTGATTGAAATAAGAATGAATTTATTACTTATGCTCGTGGTCTCTGGAAACCCCTAACGGACTCCTTAGGGTCCCCAAACAAATGTTGACTAACACTTGGTACTGCACTGTGGTGAGGGGCCGATACAGGAAACGTGTGTGTGTGTGTGTGTGTGTGTATCACAAGTTGAGCTCAGATGAAGAAAAAAAAATTATAAACCAAACTAGAGCCACACCGGCAGAGTTGTCTGTCAGTTGTCTGGACTAGATCCGGGGGAGAGGAAGGAAGAGCGAGACATGACAGAGAGATGAGGGACATCCTGTTCAATAAAGAAAAGAGAGTAAAAGACTGAAGAGAAAAACACAGGACACAGAGACACATGATGAGACTGCAGTTGGGGGAAAGGGGGGGGGGGGTTTAGGCAGTGAAAGGTAGAGGGCTAGACAGGATGCAGCTAAGAGCAACAGTGCAGAAAAATCACATCTGTAGACCAACTACCTGCCTTTTCACATGTCCCAAATTACATCTTTAAGACTCAAGTTTTTGCCTCCCCTCAATTCTCAGAGACTATCAGAAACAATATGCTTTTGGCCTATGAATAAAAAAGGTGATATTTTTTCTCCATATTCTGCAGGAAAATCCTCCCGCAGCACTTGGAAAGTTTAATGTATTCTGCATATTGAAGACCACCTCCTTTCCAGTCAGAGGCTGTTATGCAATAGTGAGGTGTTCAGTCTTTCCATTTTCCTACTCAGAAGCACTCTGATGCCACCAAGTTCAAAAGGAATTTGAAAAGCAGATACAACCAAAGGGCTGACTGAAACCAAAAGTGTAAGAACAAAGTTGCACAAAATCTAGAGAAAAGGCATATTCATAGGCTATAGTGTGATATAGTATACAAGAAACCGATACAGATAACATAAATGCCACATCCATTGAATAATTTATTAAATTGATGCATTTGTTGTGGTAAAGTCTAAGACTGCACGATAAGGAAAATATCTAATTGCAATTATTTTGACTGATATGCAATATGATTCACAATGTTGGTGCAAATGATCGTTTTTGTATTAGTATTTTCATTGAAAATGATTAACACAGATTTTTTTTTTTTAGTCTGTAGGATGAGATTTGTGGGCCGGGACATCTCCGCAGCACCACAATACTTCACTCACAATGGTTCGACACATATTTTGCCATTAACAAATATTGGGCCACCTACGATGGATATTGCGATTTTGACACAATTGCAAATAATTGTGCAGCCCTAGTAATTTCACAACAAGTTTTCCTGGAGACCAGCTTTCATCCAAAGACAATGCTCAGGAGGGGTTAGTCCAGTAGAAAGCGTGTTACTCCCTGTGTTGTCGCAGGTCATGAGTGGAGAACAGTAAAGCTGAGTTATGAGACTGGCAGCGCCTTGTGAGATTTCATTACGGAGTCACAGTCACCTCATCTGCCAAATTCTTCTAAGACACAGTGCTGTGGTGAGATACACAGCCAGAGCCTGAAAATGATCAGCCCGCTGGAATTAATAGTCTTTAACAGTAATATATCTTAAAACAAATCATTACAGCCTGATCAGATTTCAAATAGCATTCATCTTGTGTTATTAGTGGGTTGACCAGCTGTATACAGCTGACATCTCTCCAGAGCAATGCTCATTCATGTCTGCTTTTCAAATTCCACAAGTCAACTGAAAAAAAACTTATTGATGAAACAAAAAGGGTTTCATTTGAGACTCCAGAGACCCGGGGGTTCCCCCACAGCATTGAAGAGGAGCACAGAGGAGAAACTGAGATGACCACATACTGTGCGGAGCTTTGTGTTCCCTTTTCATCCGCATTATGGAATTACATACCTATTAATCAGTATCAGCAATGCCAAAATCAAAAACAAGACATACCAAGAGCTTCATTTCATAGACCTATTTGAAGGTGAACAGGGTAAGGAAAGGGGGAAAAGTGTGGCTCTTAATAAATACTTGGATTCAACATTGCATTTGCTGTGTAGATACAAAATGACAACTTTCAGGCACTGTCAAAATAACTGTCAAATATTGGAGAAAACAAAATGCCAAAATATAGTCAATGCAGGTACATTTGGGCGAACATTGTATGATTAATTCCAATTTTGTTAAAAAAAAAAAAGTTCCCATGAGACCACGGATGTTAAAGGGTTGTGGATTTAGGTTAGCTTCTGCAACTCTGGTGTTAACTCTACATTGTGTTACTCAGAGATGAAAAACAAATACAACCTTTTGTGTGCTGTCATCACAGATACCAGACAGCTGTACCTGAACAACTGCTGGACAGGTAAGCCTTGGATTAGAGAAATACTGCACTGATTTTGACTCGATGTCTGCAGATTATTGGAAAAGCAAGAATCCCGGGTGTGCTAGCAACAGTATTGCTGAACCACAGGTTGATCTTCTTAACTACTCTGCATTCATTCAGTATTACACAGACAGTCAGTTACAGGCTAAGGCTACATCAACACTACTACGTTTTCATTTTTAAATTACATTTTGAAACAAAAACAATCTCTGTCCACACAAGAGGTTAGGCTCCTAATCATAAATACATGCACATCACATGACCAGTCTCATACTTGGAATTCACGTGCCGGTGCAAATGGGAAGCAGATTGCTAAAATTACCCCCAAAAAAATCATTGATGTAAAAACTGAAAATACTGTGGAGAAAGAACAATTGTATGAAGTAAGACAAGGGATCTATTTGTTTGGGCCGATGACAAGGTGGAACGTTTACTAAAAAGGTATATAAGCCTACCTAACCAAGAGAGTGACAACGAAGGTGCCCTGACCATAAACAATCAGCTCATTACTCATCCATGTTCCTTCAACCAGTGTTTCAGCAGTAAAGCAATAAGGCAAAAAAGAGCTACACTTGGCAATCAGGCTCCCTCTTTCAAAAACAATAAGCCACATGTATTTTCAACAACTAAAACACATTTGTTTGGGAGTACCTCATTCGCAGTTGGACATGTTCATGCTTTTACTACAAATCAAGCACTATGTGCAACAAAATTTTGGGTGGTCTGCTGCATCTAAAAACTGTTAACCCCTGTATTTTCCTTTTAGATGCGCTGATAACAGAAAGGATAAATACAGCTGGAACAGCTGCATCATAAGGTGAATATAAATGGTTCCATATGATGGCAAGGACCACGTGAGCACTAACTGAGTGTATCTGTGTAACCTGTGTAGCGTGTGTATGGTCAATTGAAGTTTATGCTTGTGATGTAGACTGTGATGCAGACTAAACATAGCTGGAGGAAGTTTGGGTATCGAGCCCTGCAATGCACTACAAAACCTAACCACAACACAGGGACCCCACGCTACAGGCAAGATCAAGCAGACATTCAGACACACCATGAAACAAGAGCGTCATCTCTTTCAGGGCCGTGCACACAGACTAATCTGTAGTAAAAAAAATATTTACGATAGAGGATAATTCATCATTCACAACCAGATGACTCAACTTAGTCATTTACAAATAAAATAAAAGGTCAGCAACTAGCCCGATTATTCTTGCTGCAGAATATGCATTTTTACACAGAGGTAGGCATCCCTTAAACTAAGACTAGTTTACACTTTCTAAAGAATCTAGCACTTACTGCCTCAGACGCCCAGGGCGACGGATTCAAGCATAGCCTGACTGCCTTCAGTGTTTTGGCATTTAAATGCAGATCAGAATAAGAAAAGACGTTAAGAGAGGAGAAACTACGTTGTCAAAAGGAGAAATGCTACTAGATATAAGAAAAGAATAAACATGAGATGAGCTGATGGAAGGAGAGATGACGGGCTGCAGTGGAGGACTGCTCTCTTATCGTGGCAGATCTGGTGTAGAATATTCAAGCTGAAGCACAAAACCAAACACAGGCCACCAAACAGGAATGTACATTGCATACAAGTTGAAAACATATAGATTCTCTCATACTCCTGTCTTAAAAAGAAGAGTAACCAAGTGATACACTGCATGTTCAGGAATCACAGAGACAGACGGGCTCAGAAAAAAAAGAGGAATGTCAAAAACAAGGATAAAGAAAAGTGTCTGGTTCCAGACAGAGAAAAGCCAGAGGTAAGCAGTATTATAATGAGCATGTAGGCTTGTACGCATCATACCTTTGTACATGCTGTCAGCACAAACCCTGAAGCTCAGACTTCAAAAAGTCAGTGGACTGCAAAGACAAATCGCCCAGTGCCCTTCCCAAACCACACTGTTTTTTTTAATGTGGTGACGTAGAGCTATGAGGTGCTAATGAACAGCTAAGGTTTGCTTATCGGAGTGTCTGAGTAGGTCAGGTTTATGAGCAACCTTCTACATAGGTCTGTACTTGTGCTCCGAGTTCAGAATCTACATCACAATAGCGGATTACCTTCTCTCATTATTCCTGAAGCCAGACATAACATTTTCTGCAAGTCAATGTTGTTGGTGCAGCCGCTATTTTTAAGACAACAATTTTTCCACATTTCTCTGTGTGTGTGGACTAGCAGACATGTAAGCTAGTCAGTGAAAATATTAGGAAACCACAGTACCTTAGAAGGCAATTTCTGCAGAATTAAGGAATTTTGAGCAGTGTGTATTAATTGGCTCATAACTGGGTCAAATTGCATTTGCCGGGGCATTGCTTGTTCTTAAATAAGCTGGTGCCAGGGGATATAAAACAGAGAGTAACCCAACAAACATGACACAGTATGACTCGGTTCCATTGTGTGCTTATACATCAATCACAAACTCCAGTCCAAATTTTAAAGGTTAAAACTCTGTATTGTTCAAATGGGGGGGCTATACACTTGGAAATGTAACAGCTTTTCCAAGTGGAGAGAACTGTATGCAAATAATTAAGCGGAAAATCCCAAAAGGCAGTACATTACCATTTAACGAGATAAATGCATCTGTCATCCTACATTTTTAAATAATCTGACATTACAAACGTGAAAATGTATCCATATTGCACAATTGTCCCTCAACTCCATGTGGGCATCTTCAAACTTGACAAATCTCGTCTACTTCTCACCATTACCAAAGCACGCTATGTCATGTCTGGTTGCTGAGAGCGAGCGAGTGGAACATCAAGGACGGTGAAAAGGAATGAGACGCTGCGCAGGTGAAAAAAATTGAATTAGCTGCCTTGATCCATGCAATAACAAAAGGGAGAAATAAACGAGGCAATGAATAAATAACAACCTCAGTTTGATGCACTACAACTAGGACTGATGGATTGTAAAGATAAACTTGCAGTTGTGGAGTTGGGCCTGTCCGGCATGCACGAGAGAATGAATGAAACAGAGCACATGTGTAAAGCTCTCCAGAAAGAAAACAAAGAACTGAGAGTGTAGAAAAGGCCCCAAAGTTATGTTAGTGTTATTATTATTTAGTACAGTTGACCATATTGTGCTTTATGTTTCAGGTTTACTCCTGTTTTATTCAATGCCTGTAACAGGGTAGCTAAAGTGCATGCTGGTGTGTATATTATAGTTGACGTCACACAGTTAACAAGCAGTATGAAAGAGTTAGTCGGTCAGTTGGATAGCAGTTGTGAGCGGCACTTTACTTAAGAGTGTGAGTAAATGAGAAGAAAACCACACACTCAGAATTACCCTCTCAATTGAAGAAAGGGAAAATAAATAACCAGAATAAGAACTACCTCTCAGCTCTTCATTTCGTTTTCTGGAATAAGTGGCCTAAAGTGGTGTTCTGGCCGACTCACCTGAGTGAACCTGGTGATAAATCCAGAACTAGCACCTAGACTGAGCGTCTACCTATTATCTTCACTTCAGAGAGACAAATCTGAAAAGCTGGAGAGTCACAGCCGAAGATTTAACCTCCGAGTATTTGGCCTCGACAAAGATTTGGAAAAAGGAAAACCCACCGAATTCATGGAGTCCTTCTTCAATGAGGTGTATAAAAGATAAAAATTTGCCTTATAAACCACAAGTGGAAATTGCGCACAGAGTGGGCCCTGCCATAAAACGTGGCTCGTGACCAATGATCGTCAGGATGCAGAGGTATTTAGCCAAAGAAGCTATTTTACAAATACCAAAGCATTAAAAAAATCTTCCGTTTCAGAGGGATGAATGTTAAAATCCTTCCGGATGTGACAGCAGAAGTGTCCAAGAGAAGAGCGCAGTTCAAAGATCTGAGAATGAAACTACATCAGGCAGGAATACAAAATGGTCGGATTCATCCAGCGACACTGATCATAACTTTTAATGGAGAAACAAAATACTCCCATGATAATAAATCAGGACAAATTTACTACAATCAAGTGATAAGACTGACACTACCTGGCAATTAGGTATTGATGGGACTCGCACCAGAACCAAGTGCATCAGATGCAGGTATCATGAACTGTACTGAGTTAAGAGAATATAAAATACTGTACAATTACTGAATCCGTAGCCTTGTATATTACGTTGATTAATTAGCCATTGATTGGCTAAAAAGGACTGTAGATATTTGCCTTAGTTGTTAGCAGTATAAGTGCCAGATAAGAGATTCAGCAAAATATTCAGAGTTGGAACCTACTTTAAAGAAGTTTTTCCAAAGGTAAGGCTTGTTGAACATTGAGTGCCTCGAGGAAGATGTCTTGGACCACTCCTCTACACAATCTTTATTAATGATTTACCATCTGTTTAGATAAAGTCAGCATTTCAATGTTTGCCGATGATTCTACTACATCTATATATTTATCAGGAACTGATATTGGTGATCTAAATACTGAACTATAGCGAGAGCTACAGTCTGTGGTGGACTGGATCAGGAGTAACAAACTGATTCCTTATGGATCTAAAACTACTAGTTAAGTGGTTGGAACTCATTTTTCTTTATATTTCAAACCAAAACTTGAACTTAGAGTAGAGCAAACTTCTGTAGAGCAAAGAGAAGAGGCTAAACCTTTGGGTGTGATGATTGAAAATAGATTGTGTTGGGACAAACACTTTCAGAAACGGGTATCTAAAATGGGCATCACCTTGTCCGTTATTAAAAGGTGTGCAAACATCTTCACACCACAGATAGTTAAGCAAGTCCTTCAGGCTTTGTTTGTTTCACATCTGGATTACTGCTCAGTGGTGAGGTCCAGCACTTCAGCAAGTACTACTAAAAAACAAGTGATTCAGAAAAAGCTGCATGTGTGGCTCTCTCGTGTGGGTTTAGATTAAGAAATGTTGATAAAATGCATGAAAGACTCATGGATAAAGTTAAAAATAGATTTGTGTATTATTAGCTAATGTTTTTTTTTTTACATAATGTTATAACAAACAAAACACCTTTTACTTTATATACACAACTATCCTTTAGTATTGACACACTTTATTATCCAACGAGGCATGCGGTAGGAGGTGGTTTTATTTGACCTAAAGTGAAAACTAAATCAATTCAACGTTCAGTCAGGAACTTAGCAACGTGTGAATGGAATTCTCTCCCGAAGACTAACACAACACAACTCTCAGCATGGATTTTAAAAAAATTTAAAATTACTTTTTACATATTTACTTTAAAAGTAATTAAATATTTAATATCAAGTTAGTTTGTTGTAGGAGTTTTGTTATCTTATTTCTTAAAATTGACTTATTTGGAGTAGTGTCTTTTATTTTATTTTTTGTATTAATTGCATTTACTGTAAGTTTTAATTATGATCTGTATTTTCAAATGTTATATCTGTGTTTAATATACTGCCATATAACACAAGTATAATGTAATAAAGAGTATTGTCAAAGACCAAATTGTATGACCCCAGGAAGAATAGCTTTTAGCTAATGGGGATCCAAATAACCCAAACAAAGAATGTAAAATTCATTCCTTATCTTTAAGGAAGCCTACAGCCCTTATTTAGCTCAAGATCACATGCAGACAGAACATCCTGTGGAAGCTTAACGGTGAGTGTACATGTGTGGAAGTGTTTGTCTTCTGTTTTAAGAACACACAGCATTGCGCTTGCACGTACAAACAAACTGGCACACACACACACACACATGTATTTTTTGAGATCTAACAGTGAACGCAGTGGTGTCGTGACAGTGGTCCCTGCTTACTTCCCTGAAATGCATTCCCGGTGCCAATGCTGGGCCAGGGACTGAGGCTTGATCTTTATCTTAATCACCAGCTTCCTGATTTGACCCCTTTTCAACACAAACAAAAGCTTCAGCACCAGCATCCCAAAATGTTACACACAAACACAAACGCGCATGCACAACAGTGAAAGTTGTACATGTGGGTGTTCTTGCTGTATGCCACGCCGCTGTCCCACAGAACAGCAAGAATCCTGGAGATGATTATGGGGGAAGTGAATCCCATTGAGATACTGCCTTTTTCTCAGCAGAAGCAGTGACAGCATAGTGGGGCAGCCAAGGGGCCACATTTGAAAAAGGGCTGTGAGATGGATTCATCACCTTGTACATCTCATGTTATCCACACTGGAAAAACTCCAGATTCCATCCAGTGAAGGTAAGCAAGCGGAAACACCCATGTGCCTGTTTGATTTCAGTAAATCATACACCACGTCTCACTGTGCAGGACACAGAGCGGGGACTACACCAATTGTTGGCTCCCTGCAGTGTTAGGGATAGCAGCTCTCAAAATCCAAGATGGCTTGCTTTAACAAGCTTAACAGCTAACGCTGTGGGGACACTAAAACACACCACCAAACTCAAACTGGAATGTTTTTTAATTTAAATTAGGCATCAAAAGGACAGCTTTCCCTGTGTCCCAGATAAATGTTCTAGACGTAAGGAAGAGTTCCAAAAATGCCATTATGAGAAGCTAGAAGGTGGCATTTAAATGCAGTGTGGAATGACAAAGCTGGGGATGAGTGTGTTTAAGCCCACCCTACGCAAATTCTAATCAACTGCAATGCTGAGGGGATCCCAGTGAGGGTGGCAAACTATATCAGTTTATAAAACACTTTAAAGGCAACTGCTTTATATCTAGGAAATTTACTAAATAGGTACTACCAAAATAGAACAAAAAATTGGCATTGGATCCTAAAGATTCTAGTTAAAATGGCACACCTAAGGAAATACCCTGTTTGATAAAGAGTAAATGTTTTATTGTGATTTAAATGGCTCACACTTAGCAAAGGTATGGTGAAGAGCAGGGATGAAGGCTGGGAAATGCCAATAAGTCTACAGACCGCACTCAAATGGCACTTTAACAAGTTACCAACCAGCATGACACGTTTAGTATACTGTTTGAATTGAATCTGATTTTAAACACAAATATCGGTCTGGGTATTGCTCACTATAACAACTCTTGCCAGTTATTCATATTGCTCATCAAATAAACTGCTGCATGAACATAAACCTAAAATCTGAGCAAAAAAGAAGAAAAAATACAACATGTTAAGTACAAAAATATTCTACCAGATCTCTTAACTTCCTTAGATTCAAGATTTTGGTTTCTCATTGCAATCTATGAAAGAGACCAAAGAGCAGACAGAGTAAAACTGGACTTCGGATGGTATGCAATGTTAGGTCTGCACACGGTCTCAGACATATATAAAATGTGGCCACAACTTAACACACATGGAAAATTGGAATGAATGCACAAGTCTAAATGTTGACTTAGCATCACTGATCACAGTGTGAGCAGCCGTTCTGTTCGCTCTACACCATATGAAGCCCAATTTCTTTCTCTCCCCACAAACACATACACAGTTTCCCTTATCCTTTCTCTCTACTGAAGGACAAAGGATTCATACCATGATAGAACACCTGTCTTTATGCTATGTAGTAGGAATTAAAAGCTGTACTGGGCTGTTGTTAGTCTTAAGAATCTTAATGGTCTAAAAACAAATATAGTAAATGCTCCTTTATAAAATGAGAAGAGGTTCTCTTTTCTTCTTCTTCTTCAGTTCAACTAGTGTACCTTCTGAACACCACCAGCTTTATCATTTCATGTGGCTGCCAACAGACGATGATGGAGGTGATGGGCAGAAAATCTGGTCCCTATGTGAATCCATCCAGGCAAGTTAAACATAATACAATGCTGTGTACCACATGCTGAGTATAGTAATATATCGGTCCTATGCTGTTCTGTATTAATGGAGAACAAAGAAAGTCAGTTTCTAACTAAACTAGCTAAATACGTCAAGGCCAGAGTGAACGGCACCAGAACGAATACTTTTTTCAATTTTCAAATTATGATTTCACATCCACTAGACCAAGCATTGAGCTACACACCCATTATATGCTCTTCCTCCTGAAATGTTATTGTAACATGACACACTTCACAGAAGAGAAGTCCTAACGATTAGATGTAGTTATGTTTCGATTAAGATACAAGGGTTAAAAAATAACCATATAAATTATGAATAAGAATTGATGGGCATTAGCACTGACTAACCGTTATGAAGCTAACCTATTTCATCTAAGCTAACCTTTAAGATAAACCCATAAGTGAAGATGTCAAGTAACTTTAGCCAGCTAACGTAGGTTAATGCAACATAAACAGCGTTGTTGTCACAGTTGTTTGCTAACCTGCAAGGCTTATTGACTGTATTTCTATGCTGCTTAGTAGGTTAAGGTGAGTTACATTCAGGTAAAAGTAAAGTACTTATGTGCAATAAAAAAAAGGACAGAATACGAGTTGAACATTTTTATATCACACAAGACACATGCGCCAGTGTCCAGCGGCACCATCAGCAGATGTTAGCCTGCTAGCCAGCCAGGCTATCTTGCTAACGTTTCCGAGCGGCGCAAGACGGGGTTTAAATTTTCTTACCTGTCAACCGCAGCTTTACCGGGCCATTTCTCCTAACTCCTTGGCTAGACATCCCCCTTTGTGTTCCAGCTTGATGAAAATTTCACAAAAAGCGTCTAATTCATGTGTCAGCGTACGAGTCTCAAAAATGTATCTCCCAAACAATCCCTCTGCTAGCTTGTGGTATCACCATAGCAAATCACACTGGATGTGTGGTAACGTTATCATAATAACATCGCTGGAATTACACTCTCACTTGAGCCCCTTTTCCGTAAAAAATACAAATAACTAATTAAGTCGCTAAATGCCGGTCACGCCGCGAGCCACGGGTACTCATACAAATCAAGTGGACGACTTGCCCTCCATCCAGACAGGCGTCTACCCTGCCCGTGCTGCTTTAACTGAAGTTGGTTGGTCGTGATGATAAGTACTGCAGGCAGGCAAGCAGAGCCAGGAGAGACATCCGGTAAAAACCTTCAAAATAAAATACCTTATCAGACGGCTATATTTTCTTAATACTAGCTAGCTACCAACAAGAATCAAACGGCATGTTCATAAATAATGATCACCATAATGATATAGTATGTCTATATTACGTCCAGGGGGTATCACGTGTGTTCCTTTGTGAGTTAACTGCGCATCGAGGCAGCTTTAGAAAAGGATATCTTTCATACACACCATTGAAACCCAATGTCACATATCATCCTCATCCATATCATGTTTATCTGGTTAGTAGTATAAAGCATGTAATAGTTTCACTTTTAATTTAAAATCCGTCTTTAATCTGGATAGTTGACACAGTTTATGTAGACCAAAACGAGCTAGACAGTTCCTGCGAATAGTTAAAATAGTTAAGCTGTTTCAATTTCCACACTAAATACGTGCACTTTGGAGCAATACTACTCACTAAGAGTTGAATCAGTTAAGAGCGAGGTAATTTTTTTTTTTGGGGGGGGGCTCAATTATCCATTATAAAAATAAAAAAAACTGACAGCCACAAGGTCAGTTTAAACCTCGGGCCACATTCAACCAATAGGCATAATGCGATTTCCCCTGATATACATACTGTCGATGCAGGTCTACAGTGAAGAAAATTACATTAAGCCTCCAGTCTGGTTCTGCTCCTTCCTCAACGGCCTGAGCCATGACGACTATATAGTGCAATATACAATGAACGCACTGCAACAGATTTCATTCATAAAATAGTCTTCAATGTACAATAGACACAGGTCCTTATAACATGTACGCTCAAAATCAACACGTAAGGAGAATAACAGTGTCACCTAGTGGTGACATAGACACAGAATCACCTCCCACTCATTCTTAACACCTCGTTCTTCACCACCAAATAAAACAGGCACTCTTCTCTGTTCATAGCTTGCTAATACTTGAAACACCAATCACAAAGATAAAAAAACGTATGCATGAGTAACATTTATTTACAAATATTTCTTTAAACAGGAAGATGTAGTTGTTGTACTCTCACATACGATAAAATGTCTAAAAAAAAAAATACAAAAATATCAACAAGGTACGAATTTTCTTTTTTCATGTTACAAAAGAGAAAAGCTGGACATGTTAAAACTGGAAAGTGCTTTTGTCTTCAGGGATCTGGAAAGTAAAGCTGTCTGCAGTAGCTTCAGGAACCACAGACTCATCCTCATTCTGAAAGACAAGAGGGACAGGGGAGAGAAGCATTAGAGGATTAACCAAGTCTTAGCATGTTTTATTGATCATTTCATGGATTGATACAGATTCAGTGAACTAGGGCCATTTCTGTCAGCCAAGAAAGGGTCTTTTGTGAGTTGAGTTAGATTAAAGACAGATCATGTAAGCAAGTTTTTATTATTAATTCAAAGTCCTTTGGTCAATGATTTTTACCGGGAAAAGCAAAACACACATTAACCATTAAAACGAGCCTTGTATTGTAGGCGGCCTTGTAGAAACCAGCCAACATCAAGCTCAGGCTACTGTATTACTGCGTCACAGCCGACAATTATTTGGCAACGGTAAGTAGCAACGAGTAACCACACAAGTGACTTGTGCCACCCTGCCAGCTCTGCCAAAACTGTTGTCATTTAATATGTGAATTGGAGTTTGCAAAGTTAGTGCCGATCATCGCCGTCATCTCTTAAATTCTCGGAATGGTCCACTTCACCCACTGAAATCATTTGTCAAAATGAAGCAATTCTCTCTGCATGGCTAGTCTGGAGGCACCCCTGTTTCAGTGACACTTACTTCTTCAGAGAAGAATCTGTCTATGATGTTGAGAGAGGACTTGTAGACAGCTTCGTTGTCATGGGACTGCAAAGCCTCAATCTTATCCAAACCACCCAACTCCTCAATCATTAGGCACAGTTTCTCAATTTCACCAGTTTTGTATGCCATCTGTTGAGAAAGAAACAAGAAAAGACTAATCATTCCCTCGCCAAGAGATGAACCTGTGACCATCCATTTTAATCTGACTGTCAAGAATCCATCTGCACCATTCAGACAAATGTGATAGAGATTAAATTCTGCAAATCTTCCATGTTTTCTAATCTCAGAAACCCACAGTGTTAATTTCCATTTCCTCGGGACATAAAAAAAAAAAATGTCCGCTGGCAGAATCTCCCCATATACATCTCTAATGCAAATCTAGCAAAAAGGTCCTAGCAATATACCTGTAAAATATTGTAGATTGCATCCAGGATGACCAAGATGATTTTGCTTTCTTTGGCTGTCAGCAGATTAAGCAGAGGTGCCAGAACATTGCATTGGACCAGGTAGGCCACTTGCGCCACCGTTCCACCACTGGTGTAGTTGGTGACAGCCCACACTGCCTCCTTCTGAGCTTTGTAGTCCCCCTGCACAGAAATCACATCTGATGTTTACGGCCAGAGAAAAGTATGGAGATGAACTAGAGATATTAAAGATATAGTTAACGGGCCTTTACGTATAACCACAAAATCATCATATATTGGTAAATCAGAAAAATCACTTTATTTGTTCATAAAATGATAGTAGTAACTATGCATAATCAGCATAATCGGCTGCTCAGGTTATATTAAGTTACAGAAAAGACAATTTGAAAAAACATAAAATATAAGTATGAATAAATTA
Source organism: Etheostoma cragini (assembly GCF_013103735.1). Lineage (NCBI taxonomy): Eukaryota > Metazoa > Chordata > Actinopteri > Perciformes > Percidae > Etheostoma > Etheostoma cragini. The sequence goes on from NC_048408.1 coordinate 20,040,061, forward strand.
TCTTATTTTCTTTGTGATTCTGTTCTTGATAAATGTACGCATGTGTCCATAGATATTAGGAATACTCTATGAATGGTCTCAAAACTAGATTTGGAGCCCATGTGCTGCCCTTTGGCTGTCTACAGTTCAGGAAAGGGTGACGGGTAAATAAAGAAAACAATTTCCCCCCCACTGATCAATAGAATATAACTTGACTTTCCATGGCTTAATACATCTCATTGGGATTCTTGTAACAATCTGGTTATAATTTCTGCTCTTGGGTTCTGACCTGTAGGAGGATCTCCACCAGCATTGGCATCAGGCCTGCATTGATAACTTCCTGGATCTGGCTGTCCTTGCCGGCAGTGATATTGGACACTGTCCAGGCTGCCTCTTTCTGGATATTGGACTTGGGGTGGCGCAGCAGGCTGGGGAACATCGCCAGAGCACCTGCATTCAGCACACACTGTGTCTGCTCATCTGTCCCAGTCACAATGTTGCCAAGTGACCGCAGAGCTGGAGTCTGGGAGGAGAAGGAGAGCGAGTCAATTATCTGTAGTATTCACAGTTTAGGGACTATATGGAGGGGATGATGGTGATGACAATGAATATGATATCTAAATTATGTGTGTATTATTGCCACTAACAATGCATGCAACAGCAGAATAAACTTGATTTTTCTGTTAAATTGTTCACATCTCTTCACACAAGACTTTCACACCGGTAATCTGACCTACACCTGACAGAAAGATTTTCCAGTAGTGCAGGAGTGAACAAATCAGAGAAGTAAAAGAAAAAAGAATTTTTACAACATGAACTTGACAGAAAGTGGTTTTCTTCTACTTTGAGGTAAGCAGCGAAATATACATGAGGATATCCACAAAAAAGAAAGATAGTGCAGGGTGTAATGAAGAGTGCTGGTATGTGTAACCATACAATGAGCACTCTTAGATCCAATGAATGGTACAATCAATTATAATAAGGTGCACTAGGACTTTCATCAAACACTTTGATGAAGACAGAAATAGAATCAAGAGAGCAGCTACTTCTAAAGGATGAAGGTAATCTTCATTTCTAATTCCTTTGAATATCAATGTTGTACTAACTGAATGAGAACATTGTAGACAGTGCACCAATTGCAGTTTCAAATGTGACAAATGTCAGTAACTTTTGATTCAAACTCAACGCCACATACCACAACGGAGAGCTCCCCACAGGCTAGCAGCTGGACTAGGCGGGGCACCAGGCCAGCCTGCACCACCACCTCGATCCTCTCATTGGAGCCGTCGGTCAAGTAGGACACGGCCCAACAGGTGTCGGCCAGAATCTCCTTGTCGTCGCAGTGCAGGAGACGCACCAGGGCAGGAAGCAGCTGCTGCACCGCCGTCAAAGGAGGGGCCGGGTTCTTGTTTCGACACAGATTGGACAGCGTCCAGGTGACATTGCGCAGGTAGCCAGACTGTTATGATGGATTAAGAGCCAAGTGTTATTTTACAACAAGATGTAATAACATGATAGTTGTCAGAGTGACAGAGAAAGACAAGACTCAAGTTTTTTTTTTTTTTTTTTAAAGACGTCTCTGAAGAGAGCAATCTCAAAACAGAATGAGTTTAATTTAACAAATTTTAACATTAGCCCTTTCCAAAACCAAATAAATCAATCAATCTCAGGGCATTTATAAATCCATGAAACTTGTCAAAGGACTTAAATGACTGCAATTTAGGTAAATGTTTGTGAAGTATATATTCTGCAGAATCATGCAATCTGTACTATGTGAATAACCCCATTCAATGACTGTACTGTCATATCACAAAATAACATTTTTTCAGGTGCATAAGCAAAGTCAAATTATGGACCACTCTGCTGAGTGTAAAAAGCTTCTATGCAATAACCTTTCAACAGGAATAAATGAATAGCTGAAACTGCAACCAAATCACATGGAGGAATGGGGATCTGATTCTAATGTGGTAGGGGATACCATGCTTAAGTTGATTTAAAAAGAGGAATTAAAAAAAATTGACCTTAATGCTTTAATTAAACATTTTTAGGAAAATCCAACCTTTTAAAAAGACATCAATTTTCTTTGTGAATGAATAGTGTATTGTAAATTAATAAATGTTCTTCTTTAAAATACAGGGGGCATAAGTATACACACCCCTATGTAAAATTCCCACAGAGGCAGGCACATTTTTACTTTTAAAGGCCAGTTACTTCATGGATCTAGGATACTATGCATCCTGATAAAGTTCCGTTGACCTTTGGACTTAACACAACCGCATATCATCAGATCACCTTCACCATACATTGAGATTGGCATGGGGAACTTTCCATAAGATCATCTCTCAATGCAAATCAAACCAGCTATTAAGCTAACAATAAATGACACTAAAGGACAGACCAGTCAGTTCTGGTTTAGTATTAATTAAATTACAGATCTACCAACAGCTTGACTCAGTTGATTTGCACACACCATGGAAATCTTGCCATTTTAAAGTGTTGAGTGTTGCCAAGAGCCAACAGCAGTCCGTCTTAACTGGACCTAGACACCCTGGATGTCTATATCTGAATAGAAAATACCAGGGCAGTGTAGTGCTATGTAAAATGAAATGTTTTTTTAAAACCAGCGTTGAATAACGTTTGACAGAAACTCACAGGAAACACAGACAGGTCAGGGGCTGCCAGCAGGGCTAGTAGTGGCTGGAGACCACCATGCTTGATCACTAGGTCTCTGTAGTTAGAACCATCACCTAGATTTGGGGGGGATAGACATTTACAGTCAGTAGTGCAATCAGAACAGAAAAAGTACTTTGTAACTAAATGAAAACCACAGATACTACAGTATGGTATTCACCAGGAAAAATGCATATTTTGTTGAGCGTTTAAGAGATAGCCCTACACTTTGCCTTTACCCTGATCTATTACCATGTTCTAATACTTTTACTGATTGAGAAAACAACCAGTACGGATACTCCAAGAGACTACGGGTTCCATTTAATCTCACATGAAATCATGTTTGCACAATTGGCTCACTGTGTCAACAATACACTTAACATTTTTACAACACACCCTTTTACATATATTCAAAATCCCTCAATATTACAGCCTGAGGAGACAAACAACACATCAAGACAAAGGAAGCATAGTTACACACAACTACAACAGATCCTCACATCATCAATATCTAGAAAAACATTACGCATAATATAACATTGCAGTATGTAGTAATGGAGCAACAGAAGTAAAACAAGTGACTCCAACACAAAGAGATGATGAGTGTCGTCTGACTACAGTACCTGCGATATTACCCAGGGCCCATATGGCCTGCTCGCTGATGTGTGGGTGGGGTGATGTCACCAGGCTGATAAAGGCTGGGATGGCCCCTCCTTCCACTACGGCCGTGGTCTGGTCTGTGGTACCTGAGGCAATGTTAGTCAGGGCCCAAGCTGCCTCAAATTGGATGGGGGGGCATTCAGACAATGCCAGAAAACTAACAAACCTGGGGATGAGGCTGGCAGCAATGATGCTGTCTATAGGTGGGTGCTTTTCTCTGGAGAGGAGCCTCCTATACATCAGGTAAAAAACAGTTGGGGAGTTAATAAAGAGAAGCAACTTCAAGGACAGTAAAAATGAACTTTTTCCATTGTTAAATGTAAGCGTAAAGGTTGCTGGCACTACAGGGGGTATCATATTTAAGAGGTTTGAGAACAAACTGATTTCCTACTCAATAGAAACAAGTCCACAAAAGAATACGCTTGAAACTGGTGTGATGGACATCATGATTTAGGAATGGTCTACAGTAGAGATAGTATAATGATGAAAGACTGGAGAAGAAAAAAGTGCAACATGTCACTGGTCCTCTGAACCGCATGCAAGCATAAAATGCCACGGTAACAAGTTTATGACATTAGCACATCAAAACTCGCAGTCAACGTTCTTTATAAAATTATTTTACCTTGCTGCCTGAGTGGCCTGCAGCTGATGATCTAGATTCTGGCTGTTAACACCTTCTACAATCTCCTCCACAGACCATTGCTGAGGAGGCTGTGGAAAAATTAACATAAGCAGTGTAGGCTACTTATCTGTCCAATAAACATTGGTCAAACAGAAGTTAAAAATAACGCTCAAATTCATTGAAACATGCTTAAAATATTTTGAGGTCAGGATTATAAGATCAAGACAATGCAAAAACACTTGAACTATTATTTGCTGGATGTCTGGACTATTGTGTTCTGAATGCAAATTATGAAGGAATATTGACCCTAATATTGGTTCATTTAGCTGGCCTAGTTGACCCCATACACAGGTGGCTGGTTCGTGTTAAACACCACTGAGTTATTATTGGTGTCATTCACTTGGCATTGGGTTATTTTTTATGTTATGAAGCCACATTACTGTACCTATAACTACCTTCATATTTTCTTCAAAAAAAAAGGCAAATATTGATAAGGTGTATTTCTATCTCGTGTGTTTAATGTGTTTTATGCTTTACTGTAAAGCACACTGAAGTTGCCTGTGTATGAAAAAAATATATAATCAGATGTTTTAGACATGGAAAACACATGGTGCTGCGGCCTGTTTATGGTTACTGTGCCTAGCCAAGTCAATTAGCTAGTGTGTAAAAGGGGCTGTAGAGCTGCTGTCTACCTGTGCGTTGGGATCTTTCTCTTGGAGAGGAGAGGTTGGCTCGTCTAGAAGGCTCTCGACGTTTCTCCTCTTCAGGATCTGATCATCCTTCTTTGCTTTTCGTAGCTCCACGTTGACTTCCGCTCTCCTGCGCCGTAGCTCCTGAACAAGTCGATACCCATATAAATATAAGACGACTAGCTATATAGTTCATGTTCTAATGCTGGGTCTCACTTGCAGAACTTACATTGGCATCTCTCCCTTTGTTTTTGAACTGGGTGAGTCGAGCTCCGTTGTCGTTGCCAGCTGACATTCCTGACCGTTTACCAAGACAATCGATTCCAATAACGTTATAGATACTCCCTGTTGAAAGATGATAATTTAAACCAAAACGGGCCTACCCACGGCTGCTTTCACTCTTTCTCTGGTTAAGTATGTTTTCTAGCTAGCAGGCAGTGCATTAGCTAACGCTGGCCCTTAACTGCCCGCTTGTCTTAAGGCCAAGCCGGTTATCTAACACCATGTGGCCCGTCGCACACTGAGCTCCTGTCTGGTATACCAACACCCCAAAACCCGATAAAATTCATAAGAACAACGATAATAGACTTACATTATAAACGATGATTGTAACAAACGTTAGATATTTGTTGAAAAATGTAAAATTGGCCACACAACATGTGCGACGAGCTCACCTTACAGATCTTTGTAGTTTTTACAAGATACGTGACGTCATTTATATACCGCCCTATTTTTCTGAGTTTTGATTGGTCAGTTAACCTAAAAAAAACACTTCAAACAACAAAGCTGTAGTCAAAGGCAACCGCTGTTAGTATCGCGAGATAAAGCTGCCACAGCTTTATGGGCTGGTTGGTTTTCATTGTGGACTTTTGCGGCCATTTATGTTACATCTATTATACCGTGGGTCACATTTTACCCATGTAACAGAGTATTGTTCAATTTTAGATGCTCAAATTCACATCATGTTGATGATTTCGATCCTGTCTTTGATTGTGATAAAGGTTATTTTCCACATCTAGCTACGTAATGACCCAGTGGCCTAATGGATAAGGCATCAGCCTCCGGAGCTGGGGATTGTGGGTTCGAGTCCCATCTGGGTCGCATTTAGCTCCTTTTCAGGGCTGAAGTGTAAATCGCTTTCCGCCATGATTTGAATGATGGAATATTCGAAGAATATCTTGCAAATATTAAAACAATCAATCGTTAACGGCAACTCACTTAGACAATCTTTCTAGCTAAGGACGACACAAGAGTTAGATGCTGTTGACAATGCAGTATGGGCTAACTGATTGGAGTTATGCACGTTAATGTTCTGTCAACTCTTTCTTTACATTTTATCCTAACTAATGCATTTTTTTATCTAAATGTAAAAAAAATGTAAAAAATGTGGTGCAAAACTGACGACGACGATTTGAAATAAATGCGTACAGTTGGCTAAGGAGCCTACGGTCCTTCAACATCTGTCAGACAATGCTGAGGATGTTTTATGAGTATGTGGTGGCTATACTCTCCTGTATGCTGTTGCATGCTGGGGCAGCAGGCTGAGAGTGGCAGACACCAACAGACCCACTGATTTGCATGGCTAGTGATGTTGTTGGGGTGGACATGGACTCCTTAAAGACACTGCAAAAGAGGAGGATACTGTCCAAAATACAGTCCATCCTGGACAACTCCTCCCACCCACTCCACCACACACTGGTCAGTCTGAGGAGCACCCTCTGTCACAGACTCAAACACCCACGATGCACCACAGAGCGCCGCAGGACGTAATTCCTGGCCGTGGCCATCAAACCATACAACTCCTCCCTCAGAGTAATACACTCTTAGAGTGTCAAAACTGGACTCACAGCATGTATCTTTCATCTCATCACATCTCAATATTCTTGGACAATTATGTACAATAACTACTGTGCATTAATGTATCAGTTACATGTGTCCTATCTGTTATTTATCCACTGCTGCTACTTATATTCACACACGTGTACTGTATTTTATTTATGTTGACACTGTACGTTTTATGTTTACACTGCACTACAATTTCTACAGTCCATTGTTTTAGCAACATAATTGTTAACCTTTTATTTCACATTGTATTTATATTGTAGTACTTCATGACATTGTGAATAAAACATATTTTTCTTTATTGGAAGAAAGGGGAAAAGTGGTGGTTGCAAATGAGAACGGGCTGCACACACTGCATGTTGTTATTGGCTAAGGTTTACACACCCACATGGGGCCCATATAGGCTCTTCGGTAACGCCCAGAATTGTCCCGCACAGGGCTAAATAAAAATAAAAGAGAGAAAACAGAAAGGGTCTCTGCAGATACAAATGCCTCTACACACTTTTAGTGGGTCATAAGAGATGATTGAAAGGGATTACTGATGTGTTACTCTATACATTATTTTAAGGAAAGCACTGCATATTGTACCCATAAAACAAGGTTGATATCATACGGACTTGTGGCTTCTACAGAGGCATAAACCATTGTTTCACAAACTTATATCTCGTGGTAAATTTACCTTACATGATTAAGACGTTATTGCTAATGGCAAAATGCTAATTCAGAATATGAATGGGAACCACAGTTGTCAAACTCTCCAGGTCAGGAAGATCCTAGTTTGAAAATGCATTGATTTGCTGCCGTTCCTCATTGTGACCACCAGAGGGCAGAGAACACTCATTGATGTTAAATACACTCAGGTACACCGTCCCCTCCACCTCACATCAAGCCGAGCTACTGTTACTCGAGTAGTTGCTATCACTTGCCCTGAAGTGGAGTGCATTTTAAATGTGTCTACACTGCTAAAAGTTTGGGGTCACTTACAAATTTACATTCCACTCCATTAAAGACAGAATACCAGCTGAAATTGATCTCAGCTGGTATTCTGTCTACCATGGAGTACAATGGAAATTTCTAAGTGACCCAAAACTTTTGACTGGGAGTGTAAGCGTCAAAAAACAAACAAACAAAGCAAGTAAACAATCAATACAGGCAATTTTGAATATTCTGTTGGACACCAGATACCAGAAGGTACACCTGGTTCTTTTATACCTAAAATCCTGCTTGGTAAACCAACAGAAAATATTTACACAGAACCACATTTAGCCTTTTTACATCGTAAACAACAATGGGAGCCTTTTTAGAATCCATTTATGAATGAAAGGAGTGTCACGTCAAAGTGTTTACTTCTGCGTCAGGGACGTCCCACCATCCCCCCTGCCCACCCCATCCCATCTCATTCCTGAGCAGCCTGTATAAAAATCCCAGGATAAACCTCTCTGCAGCAGACTTTAAAGTGAGTCCACACTGAACATCCAGGATGACAGGGATTATTCTGTTCCTCTTGTTTCTAGGGTTTCCACTTTACGAGACAGAGGAGCATGTTGTCAACGGTGAGTGCACTTTGTTGTATGTGTAATGTTATTATGTGTTAGAGAAAACATGATTTCCTTCTACATACAGCCATCCTTGTTGCTTTACATGTTTTCTTTTCTTCTTAATGAGGTATATATGTTGCATACAGGTTTAATTTCACAGCAGCTTGCCCTGTCATGATTTGTTATTTACTGTTCAACACTGGGAGGCACATTAGTGCTGTAGTGCTATTCTGTTATTTGTTAAAATATTTAACAAAGAGAACAAAAAAAAGAAACCCCAAAAACAATTATTTAATGGGGTTTAGATAAAATGCTAAGTGAGTAATAGTTTACATCAATAATAACTTAGATGGATTTGGGGACTTTTATGATTTGGTTCATTTTAAGATATAATATGTGAGCTGTAGATTCTTATGCTGTTAGATATATCCAACCCACTTATGCTAAGGTTGTGTCACTGTATATGAAAGTGTATAGTTCTCACAATGACAATTACATATGATAAACCTCCAATTGAAGTGCTAACACAAACATTTGTCAAATGAATTACGCTAAAGAAAGATCCTAACCCATGAGATATGCTTCAGGGAACATCCACACTTAGCCCATCATGTAAATTAAAGGTATCCATTGTTGTCTTAACAGGCTTTGATATAACATTAACATACCAAGTATAATTGAAGGGAATATTGACGTTTTGTTTGTGTAAACCCAGAGCTGTACACCCTAAAGGAAAAGGGTCAGATCAGCTTTGTGGACCCAGCTCCGAGCAACCAGACCTGGATGGTGGTTAAAGAACCCTCCCTGCCCATCAACGAGCTTCTAGAGAAGAGCAGCAAGACTGGCGAGTCCAAATTCGCCCTCCATCCTCTACCCTCTGCCGTCTGGCCGAAGCACATTGACCTGGCTCCCATCCCTCGCAACCACAGCCCCCACAACAAGAGCAAAAAAGGCCCCAAGAGCGACCGTCTGGTGGAGCACAACAGCGAGAAAACCAGAGCAGAAGTTGCTGGTCTGCTTCCCAAACCCCCACTGACAGGAGCTACAGCTGCTGCCGCCAACAACCGCACTGTGCTGAAAACCAACCAGGACACCCAGTCCAACAGTAGTCCTCCTCAGCAGGGTGAAGCAGAAGGATACCCCAACTCCAGACCCAAGGGTCCACCCCACACACAGCCTCAGGCTCAGCCGCACCAACCGGCCCCTTCCCCGCACAAAGATCTCCCCAACCGACGGCTGGACCCGGAGGAGAACCGGCCGGGAAAGTCCAGTCTCTATCAGTCCGGTATCGGTGCAGCGAACCGGAACAGCAGCCGCCCTCCTGTCGTCTTCAACCGGCGCTCCTCCAGCCTGCTTTACCAGTTTGACATCCTGAGGCGAGGTATGGGATGATTTGTTCTGTCCTAACCTTGGAGGCTGACCTTTGTATTGAGTTGTCCACAAATTCAGATTCTTTACATGTTACTGTATTGAGTTTCAGCTGCATATGCCTTAAACTCCCCTTTTGGAATGACATTTCAAAAGATTGAAAGGATTTAAGAGTTTAGCCATGTGGGAAAATCTTGGATGCTCAATATCACAGTATTTATCACCAGTAATACTTTAAAAAAGGACATTACACAATCACAGTGACAAAGGATAAAAACGACAACAAATTTTAGTTTAGTATTAGTTTAGCATAAGTCACTGAAGCATATGTGATATATGATAATGATATATATAAATATTTATGCACATATTTTCCTGCCTAGTTAAAAGAGGCTTATTGTAACATTTGAACACAAAAGAGCCAAAACTACAAAATTAACAAAACGCCTTTAAAATAAAAGGGATAAAAGGGCTCAAACGCCAAATTTGTTGGTGCATCCGAATGGCCAACAGGTTTTACATGCTGACCATGCCATAGGAATGTCCCCGGTTTGAGTCCAGCCAGGGACATTTGTTGAATGTCATCCCTCATCTCTGTTCCTCCATTTACTGTCACTCTCCACTGATTCCTTTCTAACAAGGTCTACAAAATACAATCTAGAAATATAAATGGATTTACCTCTGTGTAAATGCGTCAGTCATAGTAAAATGATAGATACTACATATAGAGTTCATAAAGTTCACTCCGAGAGTGATAATGACAGTGATGATTTAAACCCTTCCACTGGTAGTTAGTGAATATCCCCTGCCACTAATTACAACCTCTTACCTCAAATCTGGCTGTCAGTGTTTCCCTTTGTGTGCAGTGAGGTTGTGATAAAACTGACGCAAAGCATGTCCCTAATATTGTGATAAAGTATGGAAAATGTAACACGGATGTGATCCCATTGTACACCGTCTCCTCCAGTCCCATGTGGAGGCATGCAACGCCTTGCCACGTTTTGTAATAACAACCTTTTCCTTTTTCTAATGATGTGGGAATGAGAGTCAGGCTCTGTACGGGCTTGGCAGGAGAAAGTCACTCTCTCTTTTCTTTTCATCCCTCCATCCTGTCCTCTGCTTCTTCTCCAAAGAGTCCGACTTCACACATGATGCCTTCTGCATGAACGAGTGCAGGAAGGAAAAGGAGGAGAGAGAGTATTACTGCTACAGTGAGTTTGGTGAGTACCCACCAAAAGACAAAGACAGATTTTGTTGAAGCTAGACAAAACAAAAGTAAAATGTTATGAATTTCCCGCATTTTGACAAATGTTTTTTATTCTTTAACAGCTGTCAATGGGGTAGTTCACGACATTGATGTGTTGCGTAAAGGAATACGCCTCATTACACTGATGGTGAGCAGAGATGGCTTCTACAAGATGAGTCATCTCTATGTGACCCCAGACATCTTTTTCTTCAAAGTTCGCCTTCTGGTCCTGGACACCTATAAGTGCAGCAAACCCTGCCCTGACATCAAACTCGGTGAGTGTAGCAGAGTCCATCAGAAGGCTCATAAACTAAATGGATCGGATGACAAAATCTTTTTATTTTAGTGAAAAAAGAATGAAACTGATGTCAGACAGAAGTTGGGGCTTATGCTGTGTGCAGAAGTGTCAAGGCCCATAAATTAAGCAGTCTATTACAAGTTTCCACCAAAGTATTCATGGGTGGGATCTGGGAATTACGTTTTCCTGAGATCAGCATGTACCCCAAACCACCCCTCCTCCCCCTCCTGCGAGTTGCATATGCGTGATATGCCATATGCAAAAAGCTGTGTATTTCTCATTTTAAGGAAAAGGACAACTGGTCTATTTGAGGAACAAAGAATTGCCTAACATGTATATACAGATACAAAAAAATAGGATTGTTGTGGAACTCAACATGTTATAGAGATATTTTGCTGATTTCAATCCAGCTCTGTGCCATGGCAGTGTGGGTGGTGTGTTGAGATGAATGTTGTTTGGCTTCCCTCTGTGGCACCAGTGCACGGAGCACCAAGCGGAGGTTCGCCATGGAGTTTCGGAGCGTTTATTGGCGGACCACCGCTGCTCAGAGCTCCTTGCACTGGCGCCACGGACAGAAGCCAAACGTTCACAACATTCATCTGAACACACCGCTCACACAAAGAGGACACAGAGCCGGTTTACATTGGCAAAGTATCCCTTTAAAACTACCAGTAATAGTCTATGCACATCAGATAATTAGAATTGCCACCCCCAGATTTTCCGTGGCTCCATCTGAACACCCTGTGGCAAATTTCTGGGAGAGCCACTGGTGCAAACATGAAAATTGCTCAACTGTGCCCTTTCTCCCAGTCACTTCAACATTTCCCCGATTTGTTCCCAAGGGACCAGATACATTATAATGGGCCAGATCTACCACAGGAGGCGCCATCTTCCAAGTGACCTCCTGAACCTGCTGGGAGGTAAACTGAAGCCCGGAGACGGCCTCCTGCGAAGCAACAACTACGTCAAGAGGTTCAACAAACGAAGGCACCAAAAAGCCCTGGAGGCCACCCGATCCAGTTGTAGATGAACCAAAGACAAGACTATCGGCCCCTACTGCAGGGGAAGAGACATTGCAGCTTACCCGAACTGATCATAATTAACCCCTCAGTATTGTGCAAAACTGAAGACATTTTGCGGAAGGTATGGATTTAATTTCACATGGACTGCTATGATGTATCTTCATCCTGGTTCATCTTATCTGCTCCTCTGTAAAGTTCCTGAAGTTCTGACTTGTGGTCTCACATGCAGCTTTAATTAAATGGCTATTCCACAATCATTTTGTTACATTTGGGACATCAAACAAGGGTGTCCCCACTACTATTTAAAAGAAAAAGAAAAAAAAAAACTCCACTCAAACTCCTCATTCATTCATGACTGGTTCATGAAGTCCCTGGATTAAAAAGATATAAAATTGGCTCACTTTTAAAGCGACATGTGGGTCATCTGAAATTTATAGAAAGGGTCTATTTTATTATCTTGCATCAGTGGTCACATTGGCATGTTACTGTTTCATTCATGTGCATTTAGAAAGCCTATACTTGTGCTGAGAGATAAACATATTTAGATCCAGTATCTTTATTCCCACTATAATCCAAGCAAACATATGAAAATGCCTACGGATAAGATAATTGGTTTAATGTTGTGTTTCTAGCTGGCGCAGTAGATTTTCTAAGCATGCTCCCATTAAATACCAGAAAACAACCCTTTTCACAATATTGTAGAGAAACCTTTTTCCATTCAGATATCCTGTTTAAAAAAATAAAAAGAATGGCTGTCGATTAGTGCATTTTAGTACAGGTAAAAACCTAAATCTCATTGTGCAAAAATACAACATTTTACTCATGTTGATTCCTTTCAATAATCAATGATGCTTACAAATTTATATGAATGCAAAATGTTGTATTGCACCAAATATTGTTTTGTAACACTCAATCCCATGCATGTTGTCACTGTGGTTGTTATTGGTGAGCAGGATATGCACTATTATTGTAACAAGGACCAAAGGGAGGGAATGAAAGGCCTGGAAAACCAGCAACGAACCCCAGTGGAGGAGGACGGAGGAAAAAGGGAGAGGGAGTACAGGACCTTTGCTTGTCATGAAAGCAGCTTATTTTTCTAACTTTAATTATGTGTCCACGATGAAATATCTGCCAGAGTAGACTAGGACATCAAAGGGGGCCTTGCTGAATGAGGAAGGGGTGTGTTGTTGTAGGGAATAAGCCATATATCTAATCGCAGGAACCTGATCCTCTCTGCACCTGGACACATGACTCTGGAAAAAGTGCCTCTGTGACAGCTCCTCTTTGTGATGGCTCTTGTTTTCTTGCTTACACACAACCATGTTGTTCTCTGGGAGAGCCATAGCTAAAAAATGGGGGATTTAAAGTATTAAGGCAGGATCAGTGAAAGAGAGCGACAAGGTGCAAGATTGAGGAGAAATAAAGATAATGTAAAATAACAGGGATGGGATTGAAGCAGGAGACGAGGGGTTGGGTCTGTCTCTCTGAAGGGACGGCTTCTTATTTAATCAGAAATCTCTGGCTTGATTTTAGTACAACTCTGAGCTCATGACAGGGAAAACTTGCACTGAATGCTTACATTGCTTTACTATACATGAACCCAATAAAAATGTGTATTTGTTTTGTACTCAATGACCCTGTGAGGAATTTATTTGTCTTTATACAAACCCTCCACTCATGCAATCACATACATCTACCCACTGACTGAAACATTGATCCTCATTATCCTTCCCAGTGATTGCATGGGAAGGAGATCCAAAAGTAAGACACTCTAATTAGAGTTTAACAACCATGGTCTCTGTCTGGCCTCCGGGAAGAGAGACTGACTTGGGAACTTGGACGTCAAGGCAGCCGGGGCTAAGCCTCTTTTCTCGCCCTCTGTCTGTCTGTCAGCTCGGGCGGTCAGTTCCCAGGCTCGAGGAAGCCTCTATCTGGGATCAGCGCTGGAGGGAACAGATGCAGGCGGGCAGGAAACAGGAGCCTGCTCCACATCTTGGCTACTATCGCAGCGGGAGGACATTCCTCATCGCAGAGGATGTAAGGGAGAAGGAGGGAGAAAAAAGCGGGGCGAGAGGAGAGGGAGGTGGGAATATCTCAAAATTGCTTCCTGTGTGATTGCCCTCAAGCCACAAGGGGGGAGTGAGAGAAAGAGACAAGGGTGGTGGATTGAAACCACTTGGGGGCTTGTGGCCATCTGCGGTGCTTGCGGCATCCATGTAAGCCTCTGGATTCATTTAGCGGCTGGAGTGGGGTTAAGAGAGGACGGTGGGGGAGAAGGGTGTGATAGGAGAGTTAAAGGTCAACCTCGGAGGTGGCTTTTGTGTGTCTGCCTGATAATTTGATCACAGGAAGATTGTGTATGAGTGTGTTGGAAGTCATGACTTTGTCCTTCAGCAATCACAAGTATGTACACTTTTAAATTAAAGCCCCAGATAATTGACAAGCGTTAAGAAGATTGATTTTGGACAGGATTAACTCACCAAAGGCCCCCTGGGGAATAATGAGCTGTGGGGTCAACTGAGCCCTCTGTGTCTCCCAGTCTCTGTGCAATGTGTCTGCATCAGATATTTTGTCATTACTTGATCAAGTGCAAGTTTATTTTCATAAAATACACCACACACGCACATAACAACATATTTAAGCTTAAATTACTAAATATATACGTATATTATATACATAGACATCTATTTAATATCTATGTATGTATGTGGCTATAAAACTAGATGTAGAGCCTTGTATATGCTTCTCCTTGGGCAGATACGTCATTTTTGGGGAACTTTTGATGTCTACAAAAATGTAAAGAGAAGTAGTAAAGTTGATAGGAAATGAGAGAGACAGAGTTGCAACTAGTCCCCAGTGTTTTAACCCCTAAGCCACAGAGACGCCCCTAATACGTCATTTTAGATATCGCCTGTGACTGCTAAGCAGACAATGTTCAATTATACATCTCAATTAAGCCTCATTACCACCTAAATACCTAATCTTCTCTTCTTTTTTTTTAAACTTTATTTCAGTTTTATACATGTACTGCATACAAACATATCAGTACACGAACAGCTTAGAGACATAACATCTTTTCCCCCAATTGAAAGAGAGAATTTTTTTTTCATACACACACACACACACACACACACACGCATATATGCATACAACAAAAGTAAAATAAAGTAGTCAGTGTGGAAGGTCTATCGTACATTAAGTGCTTGGAGTAAGAGATGTATGATCTAAATATGGCTGCCAAATCTTCAAAATGGTAGCATATCATTTCCGGAGAAAATAAGTGATTTTTTTCCAAGGGAATGCAGCTATTCATCTCAACAGACCATCTGTCAATAAGAAGAGGGGAGCCAGATTTCCATGACATTGCAATGCACTTCTTAGCCACAAATCGAGCAATTTCAAAGAATTTGAGTTGTGCATTGTTAAGAGAAGGGTTTCCCAATAAATAGAGTTTAGGGTCCACAGGGACATAACTCCTGTGCTCCTGGTTAAAGTGGAGTAGATTTCATGACAAAAAGACCTAATTTTCATACACAGCCAGGTACAGTGCAAGAAGGAACCAACTTCATTATGACATCTGAACCCTGGGGGTCAGGTATATTTGATGTAGAATATTATAGTTTATCGATCTATACCTAAACTCTATAAAAATTAGATGGCAGATAATTTCTTCAACACTGACTGAACATGTTATTGCTGCCACCCCAAAACTTGTCCCTAAGAAAATGGAAGGTCTTGGTTTTCTTTCCACTGATTTTAAATGTTCTGTATAAAATCTAGGTATCACTATGGATGGGGGAACTTAACCTTGACCAATATCTTGCATTTGATTCATTCTTGTGTTTCCCAGCTAAGGAACATGGCAAGGCATAGGTCCGTTGAGATGGAGATATTATTCATGCATTCATTCCATCCCGTTTTAGAAAATGTAACTCCCTCTTCCCTTGCTTTAGCAAAACATCAATGGATCACTTACAAGTGGCCCAAAATGCTGTTGCTAAGCTTTTGATCAGGTCCTCAAAATGGTCTCACAAGACACTGAACTTGATTTGTGTACACTGCTACCCCATTAAATCCAAAAGCCAATTCAAGGTTCTTGTGATCCCTTTTAGAGCTCTGCAGGGTCAGGCACATGTCTGTCAATCAAAGAAAACACAACTCTTTCGATAGCTGGTGTCAAAAACATTACTTTTATTATCTAGGATGAAATGTCCTATCAAGTACAAAAGAGAATCTCTTCAGAGTTGCCACAATCAGTTAAAAACATAGTTCTTTTTTTTAATCTGCAGTTACGTTTCCTCAACATTACTAAAACAACGGAGAACTTTTCATTGATATGAATAAATAATACAAGAAATGCAATGTCAATATACTGTAAAAGTTATACTGAACTGGTTGGTTTCTTACAAAAAAACCTCTTACTATGCCACTCTCACCCATTCAAAACCTTTATGCTCACAATATGCAGCACTTTTATTATAAAGAGCCATTTCATCTAAAATGTAGAGTTCACTTCAATTAAAGAGAAAAAAATAGACAGTTAAAATATACAGGCGGGCTTAGTTGCTGGTTCAAAGAGTGAAAAATAAAAGTTTCTACTGCTCTAAAAATCTTATATCTCTACATATTTGGACAGCCATAATATACAATAGAAGTTTCAAACAGTGGATGAAACACATCATCATCATCAGTTTACAAAGTGACGGACAGATTTGTGAAAGACACACAAACACAGGGAAGATGATAGGCAGCTACATTATCTCTCAACTCTGCAAATACACACAAAAAACTGATTAAAAAAAAAGTTTTTTTTTACAAATTAAAGACAACCGGGTATTATTACAGCTTCCCCTCCTAAAAAACT
Organism: Etheostoma cragini; assembly: GCF_013103735.1. Classification (NCBI taxonomy): domain Eukaryota; kingdom Metazoa; phylum Chordata; class Actinopteri; order Perciformes; family Percidae; genus Etheostoma; species Etheostoma cragini. The sequence goes on from NC_048408.1 coordinate 20,056,859, forward strand.
GATAATTACAGATTACAAAAATGTTCCCAAATATGATAAAAATGTAGCTATAAAATTTTCATACAAACCCCACGGTACAAAGACTCCCGAGTCCCCACTCAAAGTTTATTCCCAGACATACTGCAGCAGACCGCAACATAACTGAGTTGATGCTGAGCGGAAAAGTCCATTATCCAATTACTTAACCATGCTTTGAGGAGCGAGTTGAGAGACACATGTGAGCCAACCTGTCAACTTCAATGAAATATGTTGGAAGAAGTGGCTGATAGATAAGGGGGGAGAGACTTACAGACTCAGCCACTGACAGAAAGAGAGCTTTTGATGAGACAGTGTGTGTGTGTGTGTGTATGGAGGGAGGTACAGTACATGTGTGTTAGTTAAGCCTTGCACAAGTTTCACCTGCCCCAAAGGCCAAACAGTCACGTTTCTTCACCACTTGACCTTCTTCCAAATGGTCAAGTTTAAAAAGAGTACAGAGCTACTTAACATTATTAACTTGGATTTCAGAAGAACACATGGGCCAATGTGGTGGGATGGCTGGTTCTGGGTAATTCCTGCTGGGAATTAACTAGACAGACCTTAAATGAAATAAAGACCCCTTGATTTACTTGGGAGTGAGTGCTGTCTAGGCCCATATGTGGTGATTTAAATCCAACATAAAAAACCCACCTTCTGACTACTTTTCAAAAAACTAGCTTTGATTGCGAACGGAGCATCTCAGCATCAGGCTAGAGTGACGGGGAATGTACAGTGAAATGTACCACTGACTGTGGATGTGACACTGAGTGGGTTTGATGAGGCTGCTTCAATCTTCGTGCAGGGCTACACTGCTGAGGGTTTAGTCAAAATAAGTTGGGTGTGAAACATGGAAGGTGAGAAAGGTCTGCATAAAGTGGATCTGAAACTGATGGGCTTCAATGGAGTTCTTTTTTACTGGTGGAGGACCAGTGAAATGCTGGCTTGGGGCATACAGTTGTTAAATATGAGAAGAATGAACTGAAATGAAGGTACTGTACATGGTTGTGATTCCTGCCTTTTTCCAGGTGTGAAGCATTTTCATTTTCACCTTGTGGACATGTCCATGTAAGGCAGGGACTAGGCTTTATTGGGATGTTTCAACAAACATCATTAAAATGCACCCCTGGGTGGGAAGATCAAAGCTGACAATTTGCTATAGAGGATACACAAAAATAGTGATCAGCTACAGTACGAACACAACTGTTTTAAGAGTCCCCTGCTGACGTGACAGACTGCCACTGAATATCCAACCAGCCAGCTTATCAACTTTGTCTGCGTTTCCCCATCTAGAGCTTTCTTCTCAAGGATGGGATGCGCTGGCAGGAATGGCTGGTTGGGATGAAGCAGGCTGCCCGACAGAGTGCGTAGCCATCCTGGCCCTGGTCTGAAGGTGGGACTTCTTTGCCATTATGTCGCAGTGACACTTTAAAAGAAAAGGGGCTCATCTCTCCACTTAGCACTGCAAAGGAGGCGTTGGAGGTTAGTGTCACCAGTGCTAGCTGATTTTCAGCTGGGAGCGTGCTCTCCTGCAGAGAGGGCTCGGGCTCAGATGCAGCCTGACCTGGACCACGGGGCTTAATCATTCAGAGGGAACCACAAGGCTTGTCTTTTTGACACTTGGATTTTAGGAGGGAGCTAAGATGCAGCTGATTGTAGTTTGTTGTTATGAGACCTACAGAGACAGGCAAAGAAAGGAGGAAGAAAAGGAGTTGGAAAAAGTCTTGTTTCCTTTTTTTATTAAAAGCTTTACAATATGACAAAAATATGCACTAGGAGAAATACCAAAAAAAACAAACTGGTTGCCAGTGGGTCAGACATTTTAGACAAAAACCAAACAGCCATGTTGGTGAAATGTTATCGAAGTGTATGATGTGATGTCAACCAAACAGTGTATGTACAAGGCCTTTTGTTTTTAAATTGGAGACTGTCAAGCTTGCCATATTTAGAACAGAGAAGCTAAACTACATTTTTCTCCAATCTATCTTTACAGGTCCTACCATTATTTTCTTTAGAACATAAAAAATAGTCCTTCACATAAAGATATAATATGCACATAAAATAACATTATACATGGGTACAGCCAATAAAAAACTAGTAAATGTTGCATGCTTTTTTAAATTCTCGGCTAAGAAATGAGGTAAAAATGTTCTGCTGCAGCATGTTATGACCAATTCCATAAACAGGTATGTCAAATTAAAAGATAAGTTATCTCTGTGTGGAACTGAAGACAGATTTTACAATCAAAATCAATAGCTTTTGTTTTTCAATACAATCTCAAGAAAGAGAATGACATACTGTATATTTTGTCCTATATCCAACTCAAACATAAACAAAATATCAGTCATCTGTTGCAAGAAGCGTAAGAAAATACATTTTCCCTTGAATGCTTTGTGTTACCAACATGGCTGCCATTATTAGACAGTAGAAACTTTTTTTTCTTTCTTTTGCTTCTAAAATAAAAAAAGGATCACACCTACAGTGTGTTTTAATATATGCACTTTCTTACAAAGTTTTTAACGCTGTTTTAAACACGTAAAAAGAGTGACCCCGGCACTCAGGAGTTTGACATCACAATCTGCAAAAGAGAGAGAGAGAGAGAGAGAAAGAGAGAGAGAAAGAAAGAGGGAATGGATGGAGTAAATACATGCGGGTGAAGCACATCACCGTTTAAGGCACACAGCTGGATGCAAACCACAAGACTTATTCAACTACTTAAACTTGACATGAACTGTTCAGCTCGTTCTTCAGTAAATAACCACATTAAGTACAAAGTTAAAAAAGGACAGCAAAGGCATTGAGACAACGAAGTATTGTATGTAAATATAAATCAACCTGTGGCTAAAATCTTGCAGTGTACATCCACCTTAAGGAATCACATCACACAGTGAGGGCAATGCAGTGAGGTGAGTTTAGAGATGGAGTTATTTATGCTTATCTGCTGCTTTCCTACAACAGTATATGAGGGAACGTCAGTAAGTGCATCAATAAAGAAGAGGGTAAACATTACAGATGATATAAATCTTTGGTTCTCAGCCAGAAGAATTGAGCAGAAGTTATTTTCTGTACTTCTCAGCCTATGTACTACCAACTACCAACATGGAACGGTCAAGGATCAAGTGGGTGAAACGTCGTAGTCTGCAGATGAAGTATGGAGAGCAGGGAAAGGCTTTTAAAATAATCCAAAGTATTATATAAATCATTCTTAAAATGAATTTGTGGAGCTTTAAAAGTGTTGGAGTCTTATTCTGACTTGTTCTGAGGACAGAAGAAGCTTGCTGGTTTTATGAGCATTCAGTCATGGCTCCAAATGAAAAAACAAACAACAGGATTTAAATGAAATGTTACGAGGCAGCACTAGATGGTGACCCAGGAAATAGAAGAGAAGAAGGAGTCAATGAACTCCACAAGCGTCTGACTAATTGTATTGATCTCATTGGAGAAAGTGACTTCCACTCAACCTCCAAGTAGGCCAGAGTCAGCCAACCAGCAGCACATCTGGAACTGCTAATGACTTATGTCTCTTTCTTAAGGACACTTCGATCTCTGACACAAGGGTTTAAACTGCCTCGCTTTTCTCAAAGCCACCTGCTGCCATATTTCTCCCCCCCCGCCCTCAGTGCTGCTCATTATCATTAGCCCCATCTTACCTGCTGGCTTTGAACCCTTTGAGTTTCTGGACAAAGAAGGTCTCCAGAACCTCAGCACACTGGTAGAAGGGCGAGTCGCTGGGGTTGTAGTAGCGGCAGTTGTCGAAGATTTTGGTCATGTCCGCCACAAACTCTGTCAACTTAATGTATTCGCGCTTCTGTATCCTCTCCTCCATAGTGCAAAGGTCTAAGTAAAAGGGGTTTCAAAAAATATATTTGGTCAATTATAGTATAAACACTCATTTATACTCATTTAAGTGTGAACTCATGCCAGACACAAATATCACGGAAGCGGAAGCGGTAGATAAATATTTGGCTTTTCTTATCATCTTTGTTCAGCAAGCCAGCTTCAAAGTGATTGAAGCTTATGTGGCATTAGGGCTGCACAATTATGGCCAAAACGATAATCACAATTATTTTGATCAATATTGGGATCACGATTATTTGTTTATTTTAACCAAAACAACTTTTATAGTCACATAGAACACGTCATAACTGCTTTCACATCCATATTGTGTTACACTCCTCATATGTTGAAGTTGTATGTTGTACATACAGCTACAACACA
>NC_048408.1:20061191-20087685 GCF_013103735.1 Etheostoma cragini
ATATGAGGCTGACTCATTATGAATGGGTCCAGCAGGCTCCGTCTAACATGCTATTATTCTACGAACTGAAGTTAGTTGCATTCAGTAACTACGGCCAAATGTCAGAAGTGTGGACGCTGTCGCCGCTCTGTTTCTGTTGCCGGGGAGCCGTGTGTGGGTGAATCAGGGCGGGGCTGCACGGAGAATAAGAGGAGAGATCCAAACACAGGCTAGGCTTTACAGAAGAAATGGGTCATGTAACGCAACATTAAACAATATTGATTCGCTTCTTTTGTGGAGAGGCAGCGGATGCGAGGACATTAGGTGCCCCGGTGTGACCTAGGAAAAAGGTTAGTCGCACACTAGAGCCCTGTGAGTTAACAGACGCTAACTGGCACTGGTCAATGCTGTTGTCTGAAAGACGGGACAAAATGTTGCGTTTACTAGTAAACTGGTAAACCTGGAGACCGACGTATGACCGACTGCTATCTGTATATATTTTCCTCACGTAACTCTGTCCTTTGTTACGGTCTATATCTAGAAACTAAGCCGCGCAGTGCAGGGAACAACTCTAACTGGCTCATGATCAGAGAGTGGTTTACGGAGCGGAAGATGGGCTTTGCAAAAAAAAACTCGGAGCCTTCTTTGAACGGAATGAGGCATTTAAAATATATTGCTGAATTACGCAAATTTAAATCGTGATTGTGATTAAAATCGATTAATTGCTCAGCCCTGTGTGACATGTGTTTGACAGACATTCAAATATGTTTCCTGGGAGCACAGTTCATCACTTTATTTTTGACAGCAAAAATCCAAAACCTCTGCCAGCTTTAACCTCAATCTAGTCAGCCTTCCAGATCAGTTACTGAGATCTGACCGATTCATTCCTGAGGAGGTCATTATCAGAGTATCAAAGTATCATGCTATAGTTGATTACAAAGAGGAATAAAAAAAAAAAAACCATCTTTTGGAAATTGGTCTTAAAGCCTTTAATTAAAGAAATACATAAATATTAGCAATATAGGAAAACATAACCTTTTAAGGACACAAATTTGTGCTTCCAAGTCCAGGTCTCCCATTAAAAAAAGAACTTTCACTGTTGCTAACCTGGTTAAGTCAAGTAAGAGCTTCAGCTTGAATTAGTGAGGATGCTAACTGGCAACAGCCAAAGCTTCATATAATCTGCTACTGCTAGTGGTTTGCTCTGCACGGCGTCCCCGGGGCTGCGTTTTAAACAAACATATCCCCCATCTTAACCTCCTTAACCCCCACCCAGCTGGCCAGAGGCTTACAAACTCATGGTCAATATCAAAGACCTCCTTCTTCTCTGTCATCACATTTCATCCTAAAACCCTAAAACTACCAACGGTTGCAGCTACACCAGCCAAATGCTATTTTTTTATGAAAACCAACAAGGTCTTTTTTTTGCAGTGGAAGGGAGAGGGGAGGACTAGAGTTTCCAGGACCGGGCCGAAAGCAGCTAAGCGTGGGGCTGGTCCCTTTCCACAGGGAGCCCGGCAGACCCGGACCAGCTCATTAACGGTTTGTTTGTGTGGAAGTTCAAAAAGGCTCTGCTGACGTAAGTCCCCATTTACATGGCCGGTTTGATCTGAGTTGGAGGCCTTCCTCCCTGCTGGCCTCCTTGTAGCTGTGTTTCAGTGTTTAAGATATAGAGACTGGGTGTTGCTTCCAGTAACCTGAAGCAATTAGGAAATGCAAACAGCACTACTGAGGCAATTTTATCTTCCGAATGGGGATTGCTCCCAGTTTTGGTAATCTGCTGATTCATGAGTCACAATTTTTATATTTTCCAACATAACAAAGCTAAGTCCAACACTAAAAGAATGTACACATTGTAAAGCCACTCCAAAAAAGATACATTTAAACTAAGTTCTCAAAGCTCAGCATTCAGAAAGCATGGACCACTGCTTTCATTTACTAGTTACCTATAATATTGTACATTATGTTATGTTGTATGATAAAACCCAGGGCTGAAACTTTATCAAGTATTTTTATTATCAATAAATCCATTTAATCATTTACCATGTCTGTAAAATGTCAAAAAATAGGGAAGACCTAACAATGTCTAAACATCTAAGGTGATCAACCAACAGTCCAATGCAAAGATAAACCTGCAATATTTCTGAAATAGATGCAAAGGGCCAAAGCAGGTCTGTTTGCAGACACTCTCTGGGATGATTTTATTAAAATTGTGCCACTTTTCGGTTTACACAACATTGTGTTTAAGGGTTTACCCCACAAATACTAAAGTTCATCAACAAGCTAGATTTGAAAAAATGTAATCTGGACTTCCCGCTGAAGTTACCTGCAGCAACAGCACAGACAAGAAATAAAAAAAAAACATAAATGAAAAGCACAATAGGCCTAATAAACTAATGGTATGCTGTGAAAAACCAGCCTCACCAGCTAATGGCACCTTTTTTTTTGCTATTTATCTTGTTTCTTTAATCTCTAATGCACCTTAATTTGTGGCACTCACTATTTTGTTGCATGGGTCTCTGTGCAACGACAATAAAAGTTTATATTATCTTAAATGAGCTAAAACATACAACATGTTTATGTTTGGCACGTAAGATTTGTAGATTAGTTTCTAGATTTTCCTCATTACTATGCATTTTATTACAAAAGACTATCAATGGGAAACAATGGTAAAAAAAGGCCTTCCAAAGCAGATCAGTGATAATACTCGTGAGAAAAGAAGGGCAATGCAGAAAGGTAAGGATATGTGAACAAACAGGCCTTCAATGGCATGTAGACCACAAAAAATGCTTGGGCTGCTGAGGTATATGGGACTGGAGGCTAATTCCCCTGAGTACAGCCACTGGGAAGCATTACATTACAGACCTTGTTGTCAGAAGCACTATTATGTTTGTGTACTTTTTCACATTTCATCTCACCCATTGGTTCCTTGATAACCCTGTAGTAGTCGGGGGCGTCGTTTGGGTCCACTGGCTCCAGAAACGGCCATGCCATTTTATGTGCCTGCAGAGGAGGGAGGGGCCGTGGGAGAGATAAAGAGAAAGGGGAAAAAAAAAACACTTGAGAAAGCTGAAACCAATGAAGAAAAACAAACGGCACCATGAAAATGACACTGGAAGCAGGTGGGTCAACACAGATGTTCTCTCTTACCTTCGTCCACACTTCCATCTCTCTCCCTCTCTCACACATACACTGGAGAGAGGAGGAGAAAACGAGAGGAGAAGAGGTAGGAGGAGGAAGAGAAAAGAAAAGGAAAGCTAGAAAAATGCTGAGACCAGGCAGCTGTCCAAGGAGCGCTCTGGGGAGCCAATCCCATCAGATAAGACAGACACAGAGGACTTTTGTTTGCTGCTCTTACACTGTAGTGGGGCGCCGACGAACTATGTTAGTGTTAGATTTATTTCTTGTAATTACGGTGCCGCTGCTGCTGCGGTGCTGCTTCAGTTAGTGCTGACCGTGTTCATGTACCTGTACAGTAAATGCAATGTAGAAGTGTAAACCTCCCCGAAATTCTGTCAACCCATTGCTTTGGTTTGCAGATTAGAGTTTTACTTTTTATAGGGTTACCCTATACAGTACACTGAAAGCATGTGTGTTTGTGCAGCTACAATAAATCTATTAACCTGTAAGGAACGCAGAATTCTCCGCAGGCCCTCGTAATCTTTGTCCGTAAGCGGCGTGAAGACCGTCATGGCATCCTCTGTCGACTGACATTGTGGGCACACGTATTCGTCGATGTGGTTGGCCTCGCTCTGCAGGATGCCCACACAGCGACCATGGTACCAGTTCTGACACCGGTCACAGCCGATGTAGAACCTGGAAAGGCAAGACGTACTTTTACTTGTAATGAAGGGCCAATTGCATTGTATTTCAATGTGCTTCATTAATAAATAAATACAATTATTAATAGAGTAGAGATGATGATAACATGTAGTTAGGTTAGCGTGGCGAAACAGAGACATTAATGTGATTTACTCAAAGCAACAGCATTAAGTAAACCAAAAAGGCATACTTTATCCCATTTAATCCCTTCATTGTGAGTTGTGATCAGATAAAAATGTAAGGCAACTCAAGCACTTGGTTACAGCAGGCTAGATCTTGGAGAGATTGTACATTTTCCCAATATTGCACTTCAATTAAGCCTCAACCCAGTTTTGCATTTGAAGCACCAACAATGATGATTGTACACATTCACGTTTGCCAAACACACTCCTGCAGCTCCTTACTGGGACTCATCATATGGAGTCTGACAGATGCAGAACAGCTCCTCCGTGCTGCCCTCCTGGCCCCGTTTACACGCCACACAGATGTAGTCGTCCATCTTCTTAGCCTCCTTCTCCGTGATGCCCACACAGTCTCCGTGATACCAGTTAGTACACAGGTCGCAGCCAATGTAGAACCTTTAGAGATACAAAAGGTGTTGGGATTAATGTCTTGCAGTAGATACACTGGTTTACAGTGTGTCAATACCTATATTAAACTTTTTTTAACATGGTGTTTATCCACTTTAGTACATTTTTACTTGTATAGAAATCGGATGCAGTTAAGTGACGTTTTAACATCTTGTGTTTGACCAAGTCTAGTAGTTTCTGGACCACTGGAAAGTACAACCTCGAAGAGTTGGGACGTTTTGGAGGCAGCAACCAAAACTGCAAGTTTTGGGGGAAATACTTTATTTATAACAGTGTTTTATTGTGCCTACCACTACCATGCCTGCCCCAGGGTAATATAGTATTTAGATTAGCTTCATCATACTTTGTCTCGTCGTAGGGTGTCTTGCAGACGCAGTAGAGCTTGGTGTCCTTTTTGCTCTCCTTGGTGCACGTCGTCGATATCATCTTCTTCTTCTTGGACTTGGCTGACGTCGTCGTATCCCGCTCCTCCTCCCGTTTCCTCTTGTGTGTGGAGTTGACGCCTGTGGTGAGGTGGTGTTGAGGGGGGATGCCATGCGCGTGTGCCAGAGCATGCTGCTGTTGGCTGTTTGCGGCGGCGGCGGCGGCGGCGGCAGCCTGGACCGCCTGCTGGGCTGCTGCCTGAGCCCTCTCCTTCTCCCTCCGCATCCGCAGCAGGTCCCTCTTTAGCTCCTCCTGAGGAGTGTAATATCAGGACAGATGGGGTCAAAATGGGTGGTGAACATTGAATTCAGATACTGCCTTTATGACAGTGCTGCATGCTTAGTGTGCAAAGCTGAATGCATTATTGAGACCATTTTCTCATTTTTTTGTGTACCTGCTTGTTATGAAAAAGTTTACATTAAATGATATTTGAAAGTTCACAGATTTGTTCCTAGTGTTTCTGCTGTGTTTTCCCTCCCTCCCTGCCTTCATACCTGGGCCTCTAGCTGCAGCTCCTTGTCGAGAAGCGCCCGCTTCTTCAGGATCTCCATCTTGAGGCTTTCTTTGTGTCTGTAAAGGAGTGAGGAGAGCTTGCTGGCATTGGCCAACCTCCTCTTTGCCTCCACCACCTCCTCTTTCTTCCTCCTCTTAGCTGCCTGCCTCTCATCTTTGTCTATCCGGTCAAGGATGAATTTCATCACCTGGTTGCATACGATCATCCTGGACAGAGACAAACAGGAAAAAAGGAGGATAAATAAGGAATAAATTACAGACTTATATTCCCTTAACCTTTAAAGTTAGAGGACCATAAAAGCATATTGTGTAGAATAGTGAAGTACTGTGTATTAAGGATGAACAGCCCCTTGAATACAGTAGAATACAGTAGCAGAAAAATGTGTGGTCTTGCCTAAAAACACAGCTCAAGAAATAGCCAGAGTGAATCTAATGAGGACCCATGTGAAATAGGGCTGTGGCCCAATCAGGGTATTTTTAAAGGCATAAAATACACATAATCCTCCTGCTGAGAGAGAAGGATAAAAGAGAAGGGGGGGGGGGGGGGAAGGATTTTAACATATCTGAATCTTGAATTCAGGAAGAAAGTTATCCTTCTGACACACCAGTGGGCAGGAGTTGAGTAATAATCCAAACAATGCTTCAATGTTTTAGAGAGTACAACCTGCATGGATGTTGGCTACTTAAAAAAAAGTGAACATCTAACTTTCCACATATAAGAAATAGGAGTGTGTGTGGGTCAATGCTCAACTCAAATCTGGCAGCTCTATGCAACACTATGTAAATACAAAGTCCAGGGTTTGACTAAGTCTGGAATTTAATAAAAGGTATTGTTGAAGCCATGATTTAAGTGCATTTTTTGGTTAAACATTAATGCTTCACCACACAAACATCTTCAAACCAGCAGAAGAAATGATATATACAATCACCCCCGTTTCGAGGTGGGCACCCAAGATTAGTGTCAACAATTTTGTATCTGACCAATTACATCCCCTTCTGTTCTTGAGTTACCAGTTAAGCGTTTTTTTTTTTGCTGAACATTATGATGTCAAAGTTAAGTTGACCTTTGACATTCGGATGTAATATGTCCTTTTCACATTTTATCATATTAGCCATTTGCATGAAATGTGTCTTTCTTGAGTTATGCAAAAATCAATTTAGTTCAACCCTGAGTGCAAGTGGAAAAAATTTGAAGAAATTCCCTCAAGAATAAGAAAGATGGACAGACGTACGGACTCATGGACGGACAACCTTAAAACATAAGGCAACTGGCCACAGCTGTTGCAGACACATAAAAAACAAGATACGATAAAAAGTCCACAAATATTTTCTCAATATATTACAGTAAATGAAGCTAATTCATGGCCCGGTGCCCCCGGTATGTTCACTTGTGTTCGCCAACATTCACAAGTAAGATTGAAAATTGTTAGTTCACGTTTAACGACAGAATGTTAGTGCATATCTGTGTGAATAACGCACAAACCCATGCATGGCTGCTGAGGTCAAAGATAGGCCAGGGTTCCTACAGCATAAATGCAGCATGAAAGTGGAAGAGACTAATGAAACAGGACACACAAACGCAAGCGGATGTCAGAGTTGGAGGCTATTACTAACAGAGTGGTGTTTTGAAGGCAAAGCAAGAGAAAAGGATGACTTAAAGAAATGGAAAAAGGATGAAAAATAAGCAGAGAGACAAACAACAGAGAGAGCTGCTGTAGTGAAGTCACGGTAGTCTGGGTTTGGTATTTCAGGTTTGTGCGAATGGGTACAGTGTTGACACACTGTCTGTGGACATAAACACATGGTTGTCAGAGTCAACTGTAGGTCAGAGTATAATCTATCTACAGCATCTAACACGGGAGAGAAGGAGGAAAGCCTCTCTTAACATTCCAATACTCTGACTTTTATTTTATAGATTCTGTTTTGTAGTTGTAAAATTTCACTTTTTTTTATAAAGGTAAAAGTAGGGCAACATGCTTCTTGAGACAGTGGGTCTTCAGAAAATCTCTTGGGAACTACAGAAGAAAATAAATGATTATTTTATCTGAATTATTTTGTCAAACGATGCTGATAGACTTTTTATATGGAAGTGTAAATTCGCTAAATCCCTACAAATAAGGTTGGAAGGGCCTTGTGTGATTTTATTTTACAACTCCTCTCATTTGAACATAGGCTTGTCTTTGTGTTCTGGTTTTTGGGGTCAAAGTGAGTACATGCAGCTGTTGGTGGTTACACACCCAAAAGTTCCCACGCTGTGTAGTACCTCCCAACGTGGTGTTTGGATAAAAGCCAAGTGGAGAGAGTAGAGGATAGTGTACAGAATGCCCAAGTGAGATCCATATGATGAGAATATGGACACATACGAATTTAAAGAACTGTCCCACATATAATCACCCTAACCATAATTCCTGTGCTGCATTGTTTCTAAGGTGCATATGTAGCACAGTGCGTTTAGTATGATTGGTGAGAGTCTGATCCTTCCAATTACACCCTCCAAAATGCACGCACGCACACACCTCTGATTTTCTTCTCTCTCTGCAGGTGTCATGGTCTTCTTCTGCTTAAGGTGCTCGATCACCGCGTTTTGTTTCATCACCACCTGAAACAAACGACGCAGGAAGATATCAGAACAGACCACGTTTAACGACAGAATTTACATTTACAGTTTGAGAAGAAACAGCTACTGTGACACCAAGAAAGAACAGATGTTTGATAACATACAAAAATAAAAATACACTAATCTGGACTTTCTGACTTATGTATCATGTAATGTCTGACGTATGTTTAATGTGTACTACAAATATCTACAGAAATGGATTATTATTAAATGTGAACAGGCAGTATTGTGTGTCAAATGCACATAGAGACAGATGAAAACATAGACACACAAAGAAGTAGTGGCAGTATTAAATCCAACAGTGGAACACGGTTCCATACAAACCTGTTTCTGAATGATGTCGCTCTGACTGGCTGAGTTGAGGGCTTGCTCTCTCTTGGCCTCTGCGGCTTGTCTCTTCTTCTGCTGCTGCTGTTCTCTGAGCTGCTGGATTCTCTGCAGTTGCTCCTGGACAGAAGCTGCCTGGATGGTCACTACGTTACCAATCTGTGCACAAAGCATAGTGTGATAAGGTATACAATTTTGAATACTCTGTCTAAACGTGTGAAGCAGTACAAAGGGAATAAAAGGAAAAATGTCTGCTCTACCTGTCCTCCCTGAGCTGAGGTGGTCCCTGTTTGTTGTATCTGGATAGGAAGCTGTAGTTTGATGTGCTGTGGCAGAGAGCCTCCACCCTGCTGGGCCTGCAGCTGTGCCAACACCTGCAGTCACAACACAGAATATACACAAATTTAACAAAGCTGAAAAGAAACCCAGGGTTGTGTTAATACACCTATATTAAACTTTTATTTAGCCCTTGCTACTAGTATCAGGAAAAACAGCTCTCTCAAAAATATTTAAAAGATTTTATATGCAGATGATGTTGAAATCTTTCTGTCACTGCCTGAACAGTCTATTCCCATTCTGTTAGATCTCATAAAGTCATTTGGGGAAGTTTCTGGGTACCCAATTAACTGGCAAAAAAACAATATTTTGCCATTTGAACCATGAAGCCATTTTTTTTGCATAAACTCCCATTTAAAAAAAGGTATAGACACGCTGAAGTACCTTGAAGTAACTCTGGAGCTGGAAAGACTAAAAGGAGAGATTGGCAAGTGGTGCACGCTTGTGCTTTCTATGGTGGGTAGTATGTATGCTATCAAGAGGGTCTCACTGGCAATATTTCTATACCTCTTCTAAAACCTTCCCTATTTTCCTAATAAAGTCATTCTTCAAACTACTAGACTCAATAATGCCTTTTATCTGGGGGTTTAAAGCTCACTGAATATCTGATAAACTGATTAACCAAATCCCAGAGAGAAGGGCGGATTCGGGTTACCATGCTTTCAACATTACTACTGGGCATCAAATCTTAGAGCTATTGATTATTGGCGTGAAGGCTATGGCCTGAAAAATGTCAACAAACACTATAGGGTGGCTATTGAGAAGAAAAATGTTTTCTCAACACCTGGACTGTCAGTAAAGACACAAGTGAATAACTGTATAGTTCCTAATTGTTTGAAAATATGGCAGCATATTAAGGAAGTGCTGCAAGTTGCCTAGAACCTATATCTCTGCTCTAGTGTGTCATAACCATGCAATTTGCCCCTCAAGTCTCCTACTGCTCTACAACACATAGCTCAACACAATGTTACAGTGTCTCTTTGCTAATCATACCTGTACCTGCTGTTGAAGTCCAGACATGCTGATGAGCTGGGGTGTCTGCTGCAGCTGCACGGTTCCTCCCTGCGTCTGCACCTGAAGCGAGGTGGGAGACTGGATGGGCATGTGGGCCTGCGTCTGAGGGGGTAACTGGCCCTGTGGGGTGGCCAACGAAGGGTTGCTGGTGGTGGCCAAGGGGGTCGCCCCTGCCTGGACGGGGGCAGCAGCCTTCTGGGCGGGCTGTGCTGGGGTTTTGGTGGAGGTGGGAACTGTGGTGGCTGGATAGCGAGATAGCCAGAGAAAGTGAGAGATGGTGGTCATAAAAAATGTCCCCATTATTCACTGCAAATCACCCAGATAATACACCTCAAATTTACATTTATTTTCACAATTATTTTCAAGAGTTTGGCTGAAAGCAAATCAATGCTTGTTTCTTATCATACTTGTGCTTGATGTGGGTGTGGCAGCGGAGGCCAGGGGTGTGAAGAGGAAGCGCTGCACCTGGCCGTTGGGCAACGCTGCCTGCATGAGCTGCTGACCGGGACCTGGGATGACAGTGACCCCGTGAGGTATGACCTGCAGCTGACCGGTGGTCTGGCCCTGGCCCTGAACCATCACCGTCAGAGCCTGCTGGGTTCCACCGACACCAGCCTGCCGATCCACACCTGACCCGGCCTGCTGCTTCTACGGGAGGTAGAGAAGAGAGGGGAATGTCAATAACGTTGTCCAGTCTAATCCAAAATAAACTGCCTTTGGTAAAGAATTGTCAACATATCCCATTATTTTTTTTTGTCTTAACTTGAGCCGAGTCATGAACTGTTGCTGGTTTGTGGTTGTAAAGCCTATTAAAACATTATGCGATACTGGGCTCTACAAATAAACTTGACTTTTGAGAAAACAGATGATGTAATTAAAAACCCATATTTTTGTACAATTTTACACTGAACTACATTTTACATTTCTGTGCAGACCAGGGTGTCTACACAGTTTATAATCATCCTTTTATAATGTAGCTAAAGTTATATCTTATAGTTCATATTCAAACATAATCAATTAATGAATCTAAATATTTTCCAATCCTTTTTCTCATACTGTAATTCAAGGAAAAGCAAGTGAAAATAATGTGTACAGACCAATATAATAAGTATATATTTCAATACCAAAACTGAATACTCTATCCTTTATTTTTAAACCAACGTTATCTGTATTTGGAAGGTGTTAATTTCAAACCCTGCGCACTGGGTGACATCCTGGGGTTTTCGGTTTCTCCCCCACTAACCTGTGTTAGCTGGGTGAGTTGTGCCAGGGTGAGTTTAACCTGGCCTTGCCCCTGCGCCCGTGGGGTGCCGGGTGGTGTTTGGCCTGCTGTGGTAGGGCTGGCCGCCGCCTGTCCAGTGACCGTGGCGACAGGGCTGGCACCAGATATTGCTGTGGAAACTGCCTGGCCACGAATGATCTGCGTCACCACTTGCTGTCCACCCTGACCTGGAGGACGAAGGTGTATCAAGATGGTAAAATGAGCTAGTCTTTTACACATGCTTCGGAGTGAGTTGATGTTTGTGCAGCTAAAAAGTATATAAGTCCCATGAAGAGTACATTACCTTGCTGGACCACGAGGGGTGTGCGGAGTATCGTCTTTCCCATTGGTCCTGTCTGCTGGATCGGTGTTCGGATCACTGTCATTCCTGGACGGATCTGACCACCAGCTGCCAGAACCTAGAAGCACATTTCCATGAAGACGTTACTAATTAATTGTTTCAAAGCCAGCATCTTCTTTCTTAATGGTCAGAATCTGACAAAAGAAAGAAAGGTCAAAATTAAAAAAAGGAGCATGCCTGGTACTAATTAAAAATACTGCGACTTGGTTTCAATATGGGAATATACATTTATAGAAACTACATGATAGGGTATAAAAGAATGTACAGAGATAGTAGATATGTCACCTGCTATATAACATTTGAAAAGTACAAACATCACATCGACAAAATTGTAGTGTGGGGCTGGAATGTGGTGTAGGTCTGGGCAATGTTAGAGAATTTCGGAAACATGGTAGAAAATACAATGAGTACAAAACAAAGCAGAAGGCAATATAAGGAAATTAGCAAAGCAGAACATGTACTGACTACAGTTGTGATCACACAAAGGATGAACAAATTGATTAAGTTAAAACATCTCTATGGATACTTTAGAGCAAGGAGAAGGCAGATGTACCTGTTGTTGGGAGCCCGGGGTATTGTGCCTGATGTTGAGCGTAGTAGTGCGGGGCTGGAATGTGGTGTAGGTCTGGGCACCGCCTGCTGTGCTGGAGGGGATGATCCCCAACACTTTCTGCTGAACCACACCTGAAGAGAAAATAGAAACAGAAATATACCGGAGTGAACAAATGAGAAGAGAGACATGAGGACAGGGGTACGGTGAAGACAATATAGGTATCCTGGGAAGCAGCATGCTAATTCTATTTATCAGTCAAGACTAAAACATAACTAGTGGAAAGATAAGTGATGACACAAATGGCAGAGTGAAACGTGAAAGAGAGAAACGCTGCAAGAAAGGGACAGTTTGTTTGAAGAAGTGGACAGAGTTAAGATGTGTGGTTTAAAGAGGCAATTGTTATTGTATACTAATGGGAGTGCGTGAAAGCTTTATATATTTTATTTTAGAGATCTATGCTATTTGTTTGTCAAACCCCTGCCTTTTACATCAAACACATCCATCAAGACATTTTTAAATGATCAAACACTCCTAATACAATTATTGATGAGTGAAGCAGTGGCTATATGTTTGCGTGTCACAAGTAAGAGCAGTTGTACAGAAGTCCAGCATTGATGCAACTTAATACATTATTTGTGCTTCTCTCCTCCTTGATGGCCACCTTTTGATCACAGCAATGGTAAATATTAGTTGAGCAGGTAAACAAATCTTCAAAAAGGCACACTGAAAGCTTAGTTGGGTTTCCCCCAACATACCTGCACCCCCTCATACATTATGCATAAATACAGCACCTACTTTTCAGCTTTAATCTGACAAAGGGAGCGTTTCATATTTGTTCACCAGGCTCTGTGCCTTAATGAGCTCACGTGAAGCTGTCGGTAGAAATGGAAACCGTGAGAGTGCCGCTCTTTTTCCTCTGCTGCCTTCTTGCTGCGGTTTTTCAACCGCAACCGAGCAGGTAAACCTATACATCAAGGGTTTCCCTCTTCAAACAGGGATGTTAAACCCAGTCGTAAGACCAGGGGAGTAGCTGCTCTGGTCACACACTTCAAACATGCTTTTCTATGGATTGGCTGTTTGGAGAAGTTGGGGAGTTGGGACTCTGGTGAGTTGAGAGGTACACTTTAATTCAAAAAGTCGGAGGGAAAAAAAGAAAAATGGAATCCCGCTATAGAGGGCTACCTGTCTGGGAAGCAGACCTCAGGGTAAACTTGTTTTCCTGCCTAACTTCCTCAAGCCCTTCCAAAACAAACAGGGCGCCCAACAGTCATGCTGGATAAATACACATGTCCATTAAATGGTTACACTCCACCTGAACTTGGTTTTTACTTCATGGTAACTTCAATATTTAGAAAAATCACTTTCTTTTTATCCTTAGAGAACATTATTCTCTTTATCTGTTGAATGCAATGTTTTATTTAAGAAAGTCTGTTTTTAATGATACATTTACTGCACACTGAGTGGCTGTTTTTAGCAGCAGCATCATTTAAATCATGTTTCAAAATAAAAATATCTTCATTTGTTTCTTTTCACATTTTTCTTTTAGTTGTCTTGACAGAATCATAAGGATATGTAGGATAAAACAGGAAACCGAGGTATTACTAGTTTGAAGTTGGGAGAAATGTGGCCACAGATTAGAAAGTTCTTTCATTTCCAGACTAAACTTTCCTATCCAATGTTTTTGACTGAATAATATTTACAACTTGAAATTGCACACTTATTTCAGAAAAATACCTGCATGTATACAGCATGTAGTCAAGTAATTGATTTTGTGAATGTTGAATCTGAGCTATATATCCCACACAAGAGCTGTCAACAGCTTTAATGGAACATGTCAACATGAGAGACCACCTCTACTGAGTGTTGAGCAATGAGTGTTTCCTCTGAGTGTTGAGTGGATTTAGAACCTCAGACTACACAAGTCTATCATCCCCAAAAACATCCAACCAAAATAACAGCTTTCTATCTTTCTATTATATTAACATGCCGACAGAACTCAGCCAGACATGATGTGCAACACCAAACTAAGCTGCTGACTCATGAGGTTGGCACATAGTGGGCACCACAATGGGGTTGGTGCAGACCAGGCTGCCACAGTAGCATAAAACACAATGTGCGGGTGACTGCTTTTGAAATGGTAGCACATTTGATATTTTTTCAGGTGGAAGCAGAACAAAACACTTACTTCGAACAAAACACATAGTTGGACTGAACTTAGCTTCGCTTAACATTTGTAGTATGTGTTCAATTATTTAACTTGATCTCCCTCATCCTCTTGTGGTTGTGTACAGTGGCCAGCATCTTTGCATTCATTTGGAGTCCATTTGTTCATCTGGTGAATGTGAGCCCAAAGACGGTCTCCTTTTAGCTCAGTTTTTGGTCTCCACCAAGTTCTGAGAGAAACATTGGTCTCTTTAGCTACTAAATGCGCTGCTATTTTTCACTTCACTAGTTCTTCTCAGTTGTGGGCCTTTAAAAAAGGACTGTCTACTTGTTTACTTAGCTTACTGGCAGCAGCAATCAAGGAATATCTACTTAGTCTCTAATTTGTAGATTTCAAAATATTTAAAATGTGTGAAGACAGACTCAGTTCCTCTAGAGCGCCAAGTTGCTAAATTGATGTGGTGCATGGAAAAAAGAAATGTCTAGACTAAATCAATGCAACTTGTGCCCTCCGCCCACCTCCAAGGTGTTACTTATTAAAGCCTGCCGTACCTCCTTGTGAAGTTGGCACGTTGACTGTGACGATCTTACTGTTGGCAGGCAGCGGCAGCTTGGTGGTCACTACTTTTCCACCTACTGAGGTTCCTGTAATCTGGAAGGTGTGCCCACCAGAGGTGGCCATGGTGGTCTCCGTGCCCGCTCCTAATAAAGCAAACAAAAAATTACAACAAATACTGTAAATCGGATATTATCATTTCTTCTAATACATTTTGATAACCAACACAGAGATGCTGGCGATCAACCCTTAAAACACAATATAAGTGTAAACAATTTTAGATTATATATGTTGAATGGTGTCTCCCTTGTGAACACATGTATTATTTGGTCTGACAAGCTCTGCACCTAAATTTAGGAGAGAACATATAGTACACTGTACCTCTCTATAGCTCCACCAGACTAAAGTAGAGTAAAGAGGCTATTAGTTACACTCTGCTAAGTACCTTGCGTGCTTTGACCCTGCTTGACCCAGGTGGCGAACGACTGCTGGAAGTTTTTGTTCTGCTGGAATGTGACGGGGGTGCCCATCTTGCTGGACAGTACCACCTTGGTGCTGGGGGTGCCCTGTCCTGACAGAGAGCTGACAATGACTTTGGGCGTGGCAACAGGTGTTGAGGGAGTCCCTGTTGGGGTAGCTGTGATTGAACCCGGTTTCTGCTCCAGACGTTTCTGAGATGGTATATTAGGCAGTCAGTACATTAACATAGACACCCATGACAGAAGTATTCATTCAATCAGTAGAGTAGAAAATTAGCTATTACAGTGGTATGGATTGATATAGACAGGGATGTTTGGGCCAAACTATACCATCAATAGATCCTCTTGATCTAGTTTTCACTCATTGTTCAACAAACGTGTAAATCCCAGTTACCAAAAAGTGTCCTCTTTAGAAGTGTCTAAGACTATTTATGCACTTTTTTGGGTAAGCCTCAGTTGGAACATTTTTTTTTTTAAATGCTTACTTATATCATTTCTTTAAAGACTAATATTCCTATAATGAAATTAAACATTTAGTGGAAAGACTATTAAACTTAACCATGCTCACCTTGGCCTGCTCTGCTGCCTGAGCTTTCTCTTTCTCCACCCTGTAAAAGAAAAAAAAACAAAGAACTATAGTAATTTAAAACACTCTACAATCTTCCCATAAATTCTATAATTTAGATGTGATTATGTTGAACAAGTTGAGTATCCGCCTGAGGCGGCCTACGAGGCAATTAGCCTCAATTAGACCAAGGAGAATCTAAGTTTTGTTTGGACTTTACCTATGGAGACCGTAAAATCACCATCCTGAATAATATCTGACTCTTCAGTTTGACATTTTCTTATATCGTCCTGACAGATTGTAGAATTGATGCAACATTGGAGGTAAAGGCATAACATGCTTGACCCTCTGACCTTTCTGAGAAGGCTCTGATCTCCCAGAGGTCCAGCTCCTCCTCAGCCACCCAGGTCTCAATCACCACTGGGCCTGTCTGCTTGGCAGGCTCAGGCTTTTTGGGGCGCAAGGCACTGGAGCGCAGACCCTTCCTCTGAGGGGTGTGGGTTTCTGGAATGGTGAAACAGATCAGTGTTATTGTATTGTATTTTTTTAAATTGCAATACAAAAAAGGAGCAATATTATAAATGGATAGAAAAAGATAACTTCATCCCCTTTTTTTTACTTTAAAATTGATCATGGTTTTGCCACTGTAGTCCAAAGCTTTTATTTTCTTTGGCCTCAAGCACTTTAATTCTTTCTTCAGTGACAGGAATAAAAAAAGTACATCTAACCTTTCGGAGTCTCAGGCACTCCAAGGGGGCAGATGATTTTGCGAATGCAGTACTCTGAGCGAATGCCATAGGGTCCCACGTCACGGCGCTTGATGATCTCGGTGGTGGTGATTTCAGTATCTGAGGTTTCTGTAGCAATGAGTGGGGATAGGGCTGGGTTGGTATGGTGATGAGAAGGAGAGCCCGAGAAGATGGAGGAAATGCACTCCAACATAAACACAGTGACACCCACATGAGACTGAGGGCTGTGTCTTTTTCAGACAAGCACTTTTGTATATTTCTCTGGGCCAACATATGGATAAGAAAGATAGCCCAAGTAAAAACAGGAAGATATTATGGAGTTATTAAACTGTAATAATGCTACAGTTTTTTATGGTTGGAGAAGACTGATTTTTGTGGAAACATCAGCTGCATCTATCATCCACAGTAAAGGCAGGAATATGAGCATAAATAAAGCAGACAATACATGAAAGAACCATAAAGGAAATTAGATAACAGCAGATAAATATTCAAACACAAATCCCTTCTTCGTCATATATGTCAAACAACATAATTGATTTCCTCAAAAACCTAAAATCAAATTTGATCATTTCTTCCCCCTAACCCTAGGGTAAAATACATCTTTATTTGGAGTCTGGATGGTTTGGGAGAGAAGAAGGGGCTTCTACCTGTACGCGTGGTGCCTACAGCAGCGGATGGTTTGACAGCCATGTCGTCCCATCTCAAAGAGGCCCACAGGAGCCTCAACATCAGGCTCACACCAGCCAAAGACTTCACCGTCTGCAGGCGATACCTATAACACAACCACAAGGTTCACATATTAGTCATATATGCAGTTGCATGCTGTGCAAGTAATGTGTGCTTGCAACTTCACACTTATACAAATCATAAACTGTAAGAAACTCCTGGAAAATGGAAATGTCTGTAATTGTTTTACTTAAAATATTAGAATTTTAATTTAAACTAGAATATAAACTTTGACTGAAAAAAAGTTGTTCTACAGCTATGAGCTGAAGGGGTTTTGGCATTTCCCACTGCCCTGGTGTCATGCAGTTCATTAGTGCTGGACAACTGACCGCCAGTGCCTCGCTCATTGTTACAGACGTACATTTCAGCATGATCGTATAACAAGAAGAGGCAAAAGAGTAAAAACAGACTGAGGTTGTTGGTGATGTTGCTGTCCTTCATGACAATTTTTAATGAAAGAACGACTGGCTGCTATATTTAATAAATAATTGTATACGCTAATTTGGTTGAGGAACAGATATTATCTGTGACTACAAAAAGACAAAACAACAGATCAAACACACAAAGTTTAAAGTGGAAGCTTGTGCATATAGCGTTTGGTCATTTTTAATTTAATAAACAGTTTTGGGTGTAACAGACTGCTCTGAGTGTAGAGTTAGATGACGGGAAAAGGTCTCTTAGAAGAAATATTCCTTCCTTGCATCATTATGGCCGCGTCTGCTGTTCCAACAATGCACTCCTCTCTTGAACATTTACAAAAACATCATCACAAGGCTGTGTGTGTATGGGTTTTGGTATAATCCCCTTCCCATGTGTAACCACAGGCGGGAAAATATCCCTGGGTTACTGCATAAAATGAACATCCTGACACTTGTCCGCTGTATGATTCATGACTGCTTTGGAACTCTGAGGTCCAGTTAAAATAACCTGTGTGACACCAAGCTCAGAGCCACAACATCGCTCAGGGCCAAAGCCACAAACAGCAGACAGGGACGGAGACATAATGAACAACAAATCAACAGGACATGGCACTTTGACAAAACCAAGAAAGGATTTAAAGGTGTATGCTTAAAGAACATATCAGCCTTATCCCTTCTGTTGTCTTTTGTAAACATCACAAATGTACATTTTAAATGTACACACAACTGTGAATAATTCTTTCAGCACAAAGCTACACAGGCCTTGTCATGTTGCCCAATATCCAGAGCTAAAAGTGAAAGTACACGTTAAATACGTATTATCCTTCTCATGCTACTATGTACCACAGCCATATGTTTTTTTTTTTCCATTTCACAGGTTCCGCCTTTACATAAACTGTACTATGACACTGAACACACAAAAGTCTTTGACAAATGGAAAAAATAGATTTTTAAGAAATCCACGAAAAAATAAAGTTAAGTTTGATTAAGTTATATTTAGAAATATTTTACTTTCAAGTGGCCATTTGTAAATTAAGGGTACAATTTAATTTTAGTCAAGCCATCATTTCTTATTCAAATTTGGAGGGGTTTTAATCATGAATATTTTTTGGGGGAGTCAGATACAAATCATGTCTGACTGACTAAAACTTAAATATTCTGTGGAATGGAATTTCCATTTGGAATAAAGCGTTGTATGTACAAGATCCACAGGGCCAGATGTACCTACAGTTGCAAACGTAAGGTTATCAACGCCGTGGCTAATCCGTAGAAAGCGCATGCTGTGATACACCATCTTATGCTATTTACCAAACCTGCAGTTCATTAGGTAATCAGTGCCTTTACCCGCCCACTGTACCCTAAATTGCCCGCATTTCAAAGGGCAATTGAATGAAAGCGTTAAGTAATTGTGCTATGATACGGCAAAGTGCAGACTTCGATATTCCCACTGCTGATGCTATGACTGTTTGAAATGATCCTGATGCCAACATTTGTAATGTAGCAAGAAATTTAACAACTGCTGGAATGGAATGTGAACGCTGAGTTGAATATTTTATGTTATCTTTGATTTTCTCCAGTAGCCTAACTGTAATATTGCATGGCTGCTTAATCTGTACACTTTATGATTTTGTTTTTAACTGAGCAGAAAAAGTGAGTGATCATTGACAGAAAGAGCGAGCTTACCTCCAGGTGATGCCAAACGTGGGCCTGGGTGAAGGATATGGCCAGATATCCAGGGCTGGTTTGGCATTGTAGCTAAATATGGACACCTCACGGAATCCACCTCGCCTCGCCAGCACTTTCAAGTCATCATATGGCAGTACAAAAATACTCTTGCGGCTGCTTTTGGTGACAAACTTGCGGTAAGAAGGAAGGGCAGTGTCTGAGCGTGTCTTCTTGGTACGGGAGAACTTGAGAAGACGAACACGGCCCTTTGTTGATGACGAGTCCTCCAGGCTCACAGCAAAAGAAGACACTGAGGTTTTACCACTGGTGTCAGTTTTTGACTTACTGACAGAGGCTGAGAGTGCCGTTCTCTGTTCTTGTGTCACCATTTCAATCTGGCTGGCCTCTGACTGACCATCAAGTCCGGGGGAACAGATTTTGGTCACAGTTGTTTTGGTCATGGTAGTAAGGGTGGACACTGCACTGTTTTCTTTTGTCGACACATCAGGCTTCATTACCACTACAGATGCCTTCGATGGCACTTTGTCTATCCTCATCTCTGTGGAAACTACTGTTGTGGTGGTTGTGGAGGTTGTGGTTACCTGTGTGATGATGGTCTTGAGTGGTTCTGTCGCCCCACTAGTACTATTCTCCTCTGCAAAGTCGTCACTTAGACTGGACTCTTCTGCTGAAGGTATGGGAGACGGTGCCATTCTGATGATCTTGACCACAGGACTGGGTTTGGTCTCCACAGATGTGCTGCTGCGTTGTAGAGTGCTCTGAGTATCGGCTCCAAGTGCATTTATGTTGTTCTCTAGCTTCGTCTTCTTCAGCGGAGGTTCGTAGTGCTGGTCTCTTATTATTGTTTTGCTCTCTACCTCTACCTTAGAAGCTAAGCTTGGTTCCTCGCCCTCAACCTCTGTACAATCATTTACAGAAGCCAAATCTCCGTTTACTAAAGGCTGTTGTTGTGTACTGTCCTTCAATGACACAATCAGCCCTTGTTCTTCAACTTTACCAATGCTGTTCACCATGGGCTGTGGACTGCTGCTGAGCACAACATTATTTGAGCTCATTACAGAGTTACTCAACATGCTTTCACTCCCCAAGCCGTCATTACCATTTACCTGAGGGAGAAGAGAACCTGGCTCGGGAGTGCTATTGTTGTCGGTTTTATCTAATCCAATGCCTTGTATATTTTCCTGGTTCTCCTCTGGCCCCATGCCATTTTCCTCTGTACCCAAATGTGCTGAATTTATAATTTCCGGGTGTTGCTGAATACCTTTGGAAGGAGATATGTTTTGACTGCTTATTTGGTCAAATACACTTGTAGCTGTCCTCAGAGAGTCCATTTTTAAGTTGGGTACCTCAGACCCTGTATTTTCAATATGCACAGCCTTAGTAACATCTGATGTTACACTCGCTGTTTGTCGCTCTAAAGAGCTGTGAATCCCCCCTGCTGTTTTTTCATGTAGGAAATGCACTTTTTCAGGCAGTATGACACCTTCCTGCACCGAACTGTCTGTTTTAATTTCTTTTGGCCACATAGTCCTTTCTACTAAGTTTGCCTCCAATACCTGGGGAATGGAGCTGGTTTGGTTTTGTGTAATCGTACTGCAACTGTCTTTGGGTGTTGAGTCCGGAACAAGAGAAGGGAGAGGAGGAGTGACAATCTCATCTGTCGTTTTAGAGAGTTCAGCCAGACTCTTGCTTTCAACAGCTTGTACTCCAACCTTTCCTGGCCCTGAAGTTTGTGTTGTGGAAGCTTTGCCCACTGCAAGCTGTGTCTGGGTAAGAGTATGGGGCCTAAGAGGCGATCGCGGCCGGACTGGAGTGGTCAGAGCGGGGTTTGAAGTGGATGAAACTGGTGTAGGAGTCTGAGGGTTGGAGGCAGACACCTGCTGCCTCTGCCTCTCTTCAATAACGTGCTGCTTCACTCGCCGCTCTAGGAGGCTGTCCAGCTTGGAGGACTTGACCTTCTTCTTGTAGGCGATGCGGGTAAGGAAGCCTTTGCTGACATCAACTACATCATAGTTAAAGGGTCGTGTCGGGTCCTCTGTAGGCTCCTCCTTAATGGAGACTGAATGGAGATTTTCCTCCTGAATACTGGACCCTGGAGAGAAAATTAATTAAGACTTTAATGTGCATTGATATAAACCTGGGATACTTCCTCACATTCTCCTTGCAATCTCTGTCAATCAAATTGAAAAAAGAAGGATAAACAAACAATGAAGTAAATGTAATTATAAATGTTCTACATCCGCCACATGCAATTGAATACAATGCAATTAGACACTAAGTCACACTCATACTTTGCTCTTCATCAGATCTTGAGTATGTGGGGTCCACCTCCATCTTTGCAGGTGATTCATCTGCTGATAATTCCTCAGACTTTTCATTTTCATCCGACTCTTCTTTCTTTTCCTCTTCTATCCGCTCATTAGACTCCAAATCTTCAACAGACATGGGAGGATCTGTTGCAAGCTTGGAGAGGCCAGAGGAGTCCTGATCTTTTTCCTCACTGTGTAAGACAGCAGCTCCCTGAGCTTCTGGCGCAAATACACTGGGACGTCGACTCAAGTCCAACAGTGTACATTTCTTGCCAAGTTTAGCATCTTCGGAAAACCAAATGACAGAGAGTTTATTTTTCAAATTTGTTTATAAACACACATCTAGAGCTACTGATAATATAATGAACTTGAGAAGGATTGACGTGCCATATCCAGCTTCTATAACATAAAGAACACACTTGCAGTTAGTCTGCAGCTCTGCTTAACATATGAAATATTTAGCAGCAGTTAAGGATAAAAAATAATCTAAACTATTTGTGAGGTCTATGATTGACTCTTTGAGATAACTTATGACATCAACAAACACATCAAAAGAGGCTTAAATTTATAGAATGCCAACCAACACATACAATGACATTGTTGAGATTACTGAAGGAGAGACTTATTCACTCTCAGAGGCAAAAATACTTTAAATTAGAGAAAACCACATTTTAGGCCCCAAAGTCTCCCATCCCAAACCTTCAAGTTCTTTGCGGTAGTTGGCGTTAGTGTTGCCGGGAAGCCTGGGGACAAACCGCTGCACATAAGTCTTACTGATCCAACTCCAGCCCCCATAGCCCGTAACGCGATACTCCTCTCCCTTCTGCTTCCACACCTTTAAGTAAGACAAGAAAGCAGAAAATGAATGATGGAAAGAAAAATAAAGAAACAAAAAGTAATGAAAGGTTCAAACAGAGAAGAGTAATTGGGAGAAAGGGATAGGAGAGGGAAGAGCAAAGGTATGAAGAGAGATTCAAAGGTTAAGGTCATTCACACACTGATCACTGCTGAGGGAAATGACTCACAGCGGAGCTCAATTTGCTGCATCAAAGAGCCCTTGATGGTCCCAGACGCACATATGCACAACATACACACCAGTGTTTCCCAGAGCAATGCCTCCAGGCTGCAAGTCTCAATCTAGAAGTAGACTAGACTAAAATGTTATTGTCATTATCCTATTGTCAGTAGAGTTCCATGTTGTGTTGGAACAGACAACGAAACCTAGAATAGTTAGGCTTTTTGTATCTTATCTAATCAAACCTCTTGTAACTTGTTCAGTGGTGCATCTTAAATGTGGCAAGCACAGAATGTTTTATTTTACATTACATTAAGCGGACGTTTTTAGCCGAGGAGAGTACCAAAAAGTGCATTTAATCATGACGGTACAAACTCAGAACAGCAAAAATCCCATAGAAGAAGTACATTAGCTAAAAAAATAATAATGTCATTTCATCAGACTCTGAACATCCCGTGTCAAGTTCAATGCCCATGTTTACATTTAGCTTTAACAGTCATGGCAGCCACACTGGACATCCCGTGTCTGTATGTCATGTGCTGTACAAAGCTCATTTACATGAGGAGTGGGTTATTTTGGTAGAAAAAATGACAGGCTTGCGGCCAGGAGTCAAATAACCTCTTCGCTGGTCCAATCTCAATTCTGATATGCCAAGTATGTATACATGAGCATAAAAGGGTGGTCCTTGTGTGCATGAACGGTAAAAGAATATCCAATTTATGACATGTTAAACGCATCTTGTGTTAGAAATAAACAATTATAAAGCCAACATTTGTGAATATGTATGCAACCTACCTGGTGTTTAATTGGAAAGGTGTATTTGACCCAGGTGGCCTGTTGCATTGTCTCTTCATCCTCCAGCTTCTTCTCCCTCTTCTTCACTTTTTCCTTCTCCTCACGCTCCATAGAGGTCATGCGGTTTAACCTGAAAATGAAAATGTTATTGTTATACAGTATAGCCTGCCCTGCTGCTCTTAAATTATAACTGCAATTGATTTAAAGTCTACAAAAAACTAGTAATGGAGAAGAAAAGTGGACTAAATAGCCTTTGATGTGAATTCTCTGTCTGAACTTTTGTGTTCATGGTGTGCTGCACACACAATTGCTGTATAAGGTCATTGATCATTTAACGACAACCACGTATATCTTTTCAACCATTCAGCCTTCTGTTTTTAGCCATTCGGAATTAGAAGGCTTCTTGAATAATGCAAAAGTATGATTATAGCCCTGACTAAAGATGAGATGATAGTTACTCTTAGAACATAAATTAAACATGACAAACACGACACACACACACTTGCCCTACAAGTTGCTAAAAAGCTCCCTCTTTCGCTCACTTACTTTGATCACAGTTCAAACATTCTGATCCTAACCTTGTGAAATCTTGGACAATCGCTTCTTTACTGGGGCGGTGTGGTGTTGAAGCAGTAGTAGAGGTGGGTGGCACTGGTAGTGGTCTTGCAGTCTAAATATTATGCCTCACAGCTAGGGTGGGCCTTTTGATCTGATTTGATCTGGTTATGATTGCCTCGGCCTGCTACACACACCCTATGTACATGCTCTGAATGGTTGTTTCAGTTTTTAATCTTTTTTTAAAAGTATTTGAATGTATTTAAACTGAATTTCTGGATGGATGCTATAACTATTATTAGAGTTATACCGGCTATATTGTTATATATATTTTATATACAGTATATTAGATCACTGTGTAAAAACACAGATATATGAATATGTATATTATATATACACACACATATCTATATATCCACACACACACACACACGCACAAAGTTTGGTTATACCTTCTCATTCAATGCGTTTCCTTTATTTTCATGACTATTTACATTATAGATTCTCATTGAAGGCATCAAAACTATGACTGAACACATGGAATTATGTACATAACAAAAAGCTGAAATAACTGAAAACATGTCTTTTATTCTAGTTTCTTCAAAGTAGCCACCCTCTGCTCTGATTGCTGCTTTGAACACTCTTGTCATTCTCTTGATGAGCTTCAAGAGGTGAAATGGTTTCCCAACCGTCTTGAAGGAGTTCTCAGAGATGCTTTGCACTTGTAGGCCCTTTTGTCTACACTCTGCAGTCCAGCTCCCCCCAAACCATCTAAAATAGGTCAGGTCCGGTGACTGTGGAGGCCAGGTCATCTGGCGCAGCACTCCAACACTCTACTTCTTGGTCAAATAGCGCTTAAAAGCCTGGAAGTGTGTTTGGGGTCATTGTCCTGTTGAAAAATAAATGATGGCCAACTAAACGCAAACCGGATGGGATGGCAGGCCGCTGCAGGATGCTGTTATAGCCATGGTGGTTCAGTAAGCCTTCAATTTGGAATAAATCCCTAAAAGTGTCACCAGCAAAGCACCCCCACACCATCACACCTCCTCCTCCATGCTTCACGGTGGGAACCAGGCATGTAGAATCCATCCGGCCACCTTTTCTGCGTCGCACAAAGACACAGCGGTTGGAACCAAAGATCTCAAATTTGGATTGATCAGACCAAAGCAAAGATTTCCACTTGTCTAAGTGGAAATTGTCTGAATGTCCATTCCTGTGTTTCTTGGCCCAAACAAATCTCTTCTGCTTGTTGCCTCTTCTTAGCAGTGGTTTCCTAGCAGCTATTTGACCGTGAAGGCCTGATTCGCACGGTCTCCTTTTAACAGTTGTTCTAGAGATGTATCTGCTGCTAGAACTCTGTGTGGTATTCATCTGGTTTCTACTCTGAGCTGAACTTGCGATTTCTGAGGCTGGTGACTCAGATAAACTTATCCTCGGCCTTGATCTTCCTTTCCTAGGGCGGTCCTAGTGTGTGAGCCAGTTTCGTTATAGCACTTGATGGTTTTTGTGACTGCACTTAGGGACACTTTCAAAGTTTTCACAATTTTTTGGACCGACTGACATTCATTTCTTAAAGTAATGATGGCCACTCGTTTCTCTTGACTTAGCTGATTGGTTTTTGCCATAATATGAATTCTAACAGTTGTCCAATAGGGCTGTCGGCTGTGTATCAACCTGACTTCTGACCAACACAACTGATGGTCCCAACCCCATTAATAAGGCAAGAAATACCACTAATTTATCCTGTACAATATAAATAAAATGAAAATAAAGGAAACGCATTGAATGAGAAGGTGTAACCAAACTTTTGGCCACACACACTAGGTGTGTACCTGGTATGGCCCAGCGAGTCCTTCCAGACAGGCAGCATAGCCACAGGCTTGATGGCACACTCCAGGATGGCCAGAGCCAGCGCAAACTCTCTGGCCTTACTGCACATCTGAACTGCTTTAATCCAATTGGTCCTATAAAACAAGCAAAGCAACATTAAACAATTTTAACCTTCTGTTCATTTTAGGCACTTTCTCTTTTAGGCTACATTTAGTTTTCTGTCATTGTGCACTTATAGTTTTGGAGGAAGTACCTTAATTCTGACTATTTCTTTCCATATCTAAACATAAGATGATGTAATCATTTAAAGGCAACATCCCAAAGCACTAAAAGTTAAGCTACAAAAGTATCAAAATTGTAACAAACCATATCCATTTCACAGTGCCTGAATCTGTACCTGTGTGAGGCCCAGTTAGGGTGCATGAACGGTGCTGGAACATTGTTCTCCAGCTGGATGATGGTGATTCTCAGTGTGGAGATGGTCAGAATCTTTGAGCCATGAATGGACCCATTCCACTTAAACTCTCCTGCTGGTGTCATGCAGAACTTATGGGAGAGATGCCGCCTCTTGTCATGGTCCTAATGAAAAGACAAATAATATAGGTTCTAGTCAGGGATTAAGTTTAAGCATGAGTGTACTGTTTTAACTGACAATCCACATGACTTGGGTGTCTTTAAAACAATAGGAGAAACTTTTGAAAACACGCAGAAAAAGGAAAAAACAGAAAGGCCTGGAATGCACTGAGCAACCCTGCAGCTTACAGTGAGGAAATTAAGTATTTGAACACCCTGCTATTTTGCAAGTTCTCCCACTTAGAAATCATGGAGGGGTCTGAAATTGTCATCGTAGG
>NC_048408.1:20087785-20142965 GCF_013103735.1 Etheostoma cragini
ACACCCTGCTATTTTGCAAGTTCTCCCACTTAGAAATCATGGAGGGGTCTGAAATTGTCATCGTAGGTGCATTTCCACTGTGAGAGACATAATCTAAAAACAAATATACAGAAATCACAATGTAGGATTTTTTAACTATTTATTAGTATGATACAGCTGCAAATTAGTATTTGAACACCTGTCTATCAGCTAGAATTCTGACCCTCAAAGACCTGTTAGTCTGCCTTCAAAATGTCCACCTCCTCCTTGAAGATGAGTTGAGGCTGGGTCTTCCAACATGACAATGACCCGAAGCACACAGCCAGGATCACCAAGCAGTGGCTCTGGAAGAAGCATATCAAGGTTCTGGCGTGGCCTATCCATTCTCCAGACCTAAACCCAATAGAGAATCTTTGGAGGGAGCTCAAACTCCGTGTTTCTCAGCGACAGCCCAGAAACCTGACTGAAATAGAGAAGATCTGTGTGGAGGAGTGGGCCAAAATCACTTCTGCAGTGTGTGCAAACCTGGTGAAAAACTACAGGAAACGTTTGACCTCTCCCAGTTGTTTAAATACTTACTTGCAGCTGTATCATACAAATAAATAGTTACAAAATCATACATTGTGATTAATGGATTTTTTTTTCTCTCATTATGGACATGCACCTGCGATGACAATTTCAGACCCCTCCATGATTTTTAAGTGGGAGAACTTGCGAAATAGCAGGGTGTTCAAATACTTATTTTCCTCACTGTATATTTAATGTTTCTAAACATTCAAATGGCAAAAACAAGATGTCGTGCTGCTTGCCTCTCTGTGCTGGTGCTTGTTGAGGGCCACAGTGTTGGAACTGTACTGGTTATGATAGACGCGGTATTTTCCCTCCTGGCCAAGCTTGAAGTATTGGCTGAGTGTCCCCTTCATCACCACCTCCTTGCCTCGCGTAGTGACACGGGTGACATCACCTTGTGCATTTACTACTAGGACCTGTAGAGATAGGGGAAAAAAAGATATGAGTCACCTATATTTATTAAAGACAAACAAAGTAACAACAAAGTCCCTGTTCCAATCTATAATGCCATGTACAAATTGTTGCAAACCAGATGCTCTGAAAAAGATAGACATCCTCATTACAGACGCTGACGTGGTTTACTTGCTCATCTGCTTCTGATACTAAACAATGTTTTCTGATACTAGACAATGTTAAATAGCTTTAAGATTGTCAGGTAAATTCCCAGGGCCATTAACCTTATCTTTATCCAGTGCACCTGTGTCAGAAACTTTGCAGGCATTTTTCATTTGTTGTTTGTATAAGCAAAATCGTTATCATCTATAGTTCTTCTCACCTCTTTGCCCTCCTTGAAGCCCTTGTTGGCTTCGTGAACAGCAGCGGCCACCTGTTGATTTTTCATCTGGCTAAGCTTGCTTTCTGGGTTTCTTAGCCGGGTCACCATGCGAGTGGCTGCAGACTTCTTACTGCCGGGTCCCGTCTCACCATTGGCTGAGTCTTTACCGTCCCCTGAAAACCAAATGCCAGGTTCAGTCAAAGACAGAAGAAGCCAAGTCGTACACAGTAATGGACTCTACCTGAACTAAGGCCGTTTGACGTGCTATGATCACTGAAAGCAACAACCTGTTGACGGTGATTACATCAAATATTTATGCATACACAGTCTGAACATGCGCGTACTGATGTTTTCATGCAGAAAAAAATACCATGTAACATTTGCTGCTTTTCTGTGTTAAGGCCTATTAACTGGGATGTAGAATGTGTACATGAGTAGATTGTATGAACATAGAGGTCAGTTAATGGCATCATCACATAGATAGCTACGACATTACAACAAACAAGACATAATAACGAGGTACTAGTTTGTCAGACCTGTGTCATCGAGGCTGGCCAGGGATGACTGGGAGGACTTGTCAGCCAGGTCTGGAGGTTCGGGACCTCTGGGAGGAACCCCAGCTCCCATGCTGCTGTTACTGTTTTCTTCACTGGTCTGGGAGGGCTGGCTCAGGCTCGGGATGCCATCTCCACTGACACGGACAGAATCTGATGATGGTTTTTCTGCTATACAGACAGAAAATCACAAAGAGGATTGACGGTTATATAAATAAGACTAGTTTCTCTAGATTGGGTGTTTCGTGCGGTCATCACTCATCATTCTAAAACGTCATTCAGGGTTCGTTTAAGTGTTTCAGCATGGTACAGGTGTTAGACAGGGCTTAAGTTAATCAACATGACAAACCAAGACAGATTGTTGCATCAAAGTTGTCTAAAATTAACACTAACTAGGAGGTGCATTCTTGTGATCTTTCTGAAATAGGTAAAGCTGTGGCTCCCCCTACTGATAAGTCATGCATAATACATGCACCAAATAACCACTTGAAAGCAAGGGTGACCAATCAAGGCAAGTTGAGGCTCCAAAAAGGCTTGTGCATACAGGATTGCACTGACCACAATAAAATAAAAACTCTGTAATTATTAGAATGAATATGTGCGGATCATTGTTATACATTTTTAAAAAGAGAGACTACTTAAACAGAAAGATATCTAATCAGAGGTTCTGATCACAAGCAAGCAGCAAAATAAAAGCAAAAACGAATAAGAATTATCACGCCAAGCAATGTTAATACGGTCTTCAGATAACTGTGGCTTGGTTCCAGTCATGCTGAGTGCAGTGACAATGCAATCTGATTGCAAATCAATCAATGCTCTTTAGATGGCATGAGGAGTTAAGAGTTCAAGTGCAAAATGGCTGAAAGTGTTCCAAGGCTGAAGCCAGGTTTCAAGAAATAAAAATTGGACAATTTAACACACAAGCCAGCAGCTGGAATGAGAGCCACATGCAAAGAGGCAGGCTAAGAAATTGTGAAAAAAAGGAAGAACTCCAGAGCACTGGGGGTTTATGGTGAAACAAACAAGTCAGTGATTTTAGATTTATCACACAGTCCTGTGAAGTTGCAGACTTTGGCGTTAAAGCAGATCCCCAAAAGGAGCTTAATGAGGTCAACTTCCACCTGAAATGTCCTTGTATACCTTTGGTGATGTTAGAGACCTCCATATGGGAACATCCCTCTATCTGAGCCTCTGGCGTGGAGGCTGCGGGCTTTGGAGCCTCAGAAGCCAGGCTATAGGTCACGTTGGTGGGGATGGTTTGTTTTGGGGAACAGGCTGCTGGGAGTATAGGTCCGTCTGAGATGCTGCTGCCACTACTGCCTTCTTGGCCAGTGGGTGGAGCTTCAACAACTACAGATGAACAGCAGCAATGTTGTAAATAACGTGGATTTTATTATATAACACATGCATTACTTGGAGCGAAGCAGTGATGGCTGGGGCTTACAAATATGGTCACATAATAATCATCACTTAAAAACAAAATTAATCTAATTGACATCGGTGCATTACCTTTAAAAATGTATCTTAACTTCTAGTTTGTTTTTTTTAAAGATAAATGCATTTATGGGAATACATATAGACATTTATTTTCATTAAGCTCTTGAAGCCAAATAGCGTAACAAAGCTTACCAAAGACATTGCAATGAATGTCTTGTTGTTCTATATTGGGACCTCTTTATTGCACTGGATAATACATATTCAGACAAAGATATAAATAAAAAGATGTGCTTTATAAATGCCAAACGCATCGCTTGAGTCTTGGAAAAGACCACGGCATTTCTAATTGGTCAAAGAGCCAAATAACAACGGATTTGATTCTTTAATCAATAACTAATTACACCATTGTGATGATGTCCTCTTCAATGAGGCTCAATAACAGAATAGAGACCCGAAGAAACTTTTCAGGTCAGACCGTTCAACATTGTTATACTACTATTGTCATTACTTTGGGCTACATATTTGATTGTGTTTTTCAGAACACTTTGTGAAATACAAACGTTATACATACCTCCAGCACCTTTTTTCTCTCCCGTGGCCTCTTTTTTACTCTCCTCCTCTTCTGTCAGATCTTTGCCCTCCTGTTGCCCCTCGTCCTTCACCTTGGCCTCGTCATCTTTGTTCTCCACATCCATCTCCTTCGCCATCTCTAGTCGCGCCTTCTGGGCCTCCTCAGCAGCCCGTCTCTTCACCTCCTCCAGTTCCTCCTCCTTCTTTGTCCGCAACCGCTCCAGGATTTCCTCTGGATGAAAGAAGAAGGTGTAAAAACACAAGATGAAAGTTTAAAGACCAAAAAAATGAAAGGGAGGAGCCGCTAAATAACATTTGATATTATTGAAATCACACAAAACAACACAATTCTAAAAAGGCATCATTTCAGAAGATACTGAGAACACCTTTTATAAAACCGAGTACACAAAACCTAGAGAAAATAAAAGGAATACAAGTTGTTATTCTACAGTAATAACGACATCACAAAATACAGAAATACAATAAACATACCTCATTCCATAGGTAACAAAAAAGACTAGGGAACCAACCCAATATGAGAGAGGGTGTGTTTTTGGAGGCCACATTATGACGGGCTTGAACGTTATATTTAAACTCAAAACTAGAGGAATTGCCTTCCAACAAACCTCCTTCACAAATGGTAGCAGCAAAGACTGTTTATTACATGATTTGCATGTAAAATGTGGGAAAAGGCTGATGTTGACTGAGAGCAACCACATAACTTGCTGTAAAACACCACAATAAAGTTAGACCGTCGTGCGTGGTCAGAGAGCACAAAAGTATCATGATGTGATTCACTACAGTGTTAATATTTTGTAGCAACTGTGATGGTAATATATTGAAAGATAAACAAGCTGGGTCTACGATAGACAGTGGAGGACCGTAACCGTAAGTCCTTTACCAGAGTATGACTAATCGGAAGCACCATTACAAATTTAACATAAGCTGAGCAATATAAAGCCTCCATCTGCACTCTGCAGAACAGCACAAAAGAACCCAGAAAAATATGATAAAAACAGACAGAAAAATCCCAATGCTGAAACTGAAATGCTCAGGAAAACAATTTACACCAGTAAAATGCCAGTAGACTGCAATCTATTTTTTATCACTGAAGCATACAATATGTTGTGTGTCTGTGTGGTACAACAGCTTTGATAACACTTGTGGAGTGAAGAAGAAAAACACTGGATGACAGACTATATCTTCAGATTCACACTGACAGTCATAAAGAGAGTCTGTAGCTATGTAACAACTTTGTTTAAACAAAACAGAAATTGAATGTAAAAGTCTCTATAAGTTTTTCACTTTATGGCACTTTTTAGTTTTAGAATTGTAATGCATTCTTCTAAATTAGTTGTAAAAAATAGCTGCCAAATACATAAACCTGAGCATGCCAAAAGCAATGGGGGATACAATACGGGACATTAAGTGGTTTAACATACACAAATCACAGGGATGAAGTTTCCAGTTTGAAAAGGTGTGACAAAAATGTCTTCGTTCTTTCAAGTGGCATACACTTTCTCCTATTTAATTATGACTGTGTAAGATAAATGCAAGTGCTTTGCAATGTAAGGTGTTACAATATGTGGACAGTTTATTATAGGGAAACATCCCACGAATTTTAAAGTAGACTACATTTGAAAAACAAACACAAAGAGGCTAACCTAGCTTACCTTACCAAAGCTAAAGGAGTATGCCAAGCCCCCTTTCCCCAAAACAACCCCGTTCTTGTGTTGACTGTGTACATATCTGTGCTCATCATACATACAATGTTTGTACTTGTATTATTGTTGAATATATTATGAATACATATTTCTAAAATTATGTGTTTTGAACTGAATTTGAAAACAAGTCAAAACAAAATAAAAATTAGGTAATAACCTTGGTTTGGTACTGCCAATTTGTTTTGTCAAGGTCAAAAATATTTTGACAGAGAATCGTGATATCAATTGTAAGCGAAAAATCTCGATTCATATTTTTCCCCGAATCGTGCAGGCCTAGTTCCAACGCTTAATTGTTATGAACGTCCACTGTGCAGTAGATCGCATGCTAACCAAATGATGTGCTCACAAATGCATCATTTTCACTGACAATGCATGCAAAAAGATATAGATGGATTTGGTGGACACCAACGGACAGAAAGGAATGGATGAGGGACTGAAGGGAAGCTCAAGTGCTGGATAGTGGCCAAACTGGGAGCAGAGTAAGATTACATAATAGCTGTGTTCATTCCTATGGCCCAGCCATCTATGACTGGGTGGCATTCATGGATATTGGGGTGAAAGCAAGTAGATGAGCGGAGAGACAGACATAGAAAGAGAAAGGGAAAAAAATACTTTGGGCTTAAACAGATACTTCTTCCACTTCTTCCATGATTGAACTCAGTGACCGAAAGCATCTCAGATTTTCTGAGAATTGGTTGTTGTTAAACGGAGAAAGAATGAACAACTTTTTACCATTGGCAGCAGTGAGGAAACACTTGTTGCTGCCACGGGCCTTGTTAGTTAGGTCTTCAGTGATGTCCATATGCCGGTGCACCTCATCCCTTATCTCCTCAAGTGCTGCATACAGATCAGCCTCCCAGTACTGCTTATCCAAACAATCTATGAGCTCAGCTAGCTGGACCTGGGAAGAGCAGAGTTAAGGGAGAGTTCAATAAGTGCAATACAAGATTAGCTTAATGTCACGACATCCACACTGCCAAAAACAGGAAATGTATTTTTCTTACTTAAAAGAAAGAGCCAGATTGTGACACATACAGTGGCTTGAGAAAGTTGACACACCCATGCCAAAGTTGATTAAAAAGAGGAATGAAAAAAAACATTTTTGGGAAATTGATCTTAAAGCCTTAATTAAAAGAAATTAGGAAAATCCAACCTTTTTAAGGACACTAATTTTCTTTGTGAGTGAATAATGTATTAAATAAATAAAATGTACTTCCTTAAAAATACAGGGAGCATAAATATTCATGTCCCTATGTTAAATCCAGGCAGGCACATTTTTATTTTTAAAGGCCAGTTGTCTCATGGATCCAGGATACTATGCATTATGATAAAGTTCCCTTAAAATAGCCCCAGATCATCACATACATAGAGATAGGCATGGGGAACTTTCCATAAAATCATCTCTCAATGCAAATCAAACCAGCTTTTAAGCTAACTCAAATAACACCATGCCAGTCTCTACGTATGGTGAAGGGTATGTAATGATATTGAGTTAGTTTAATTCCAAAGACCAAGGGAACTTTAGCAGGATGCATAGTATCCTGGATCCATGAACTAACTGAACTAACTAACTGAAATAAAAATGTGCCCACCTCTATCAGAATTTAACATAGGGCCCCCTGTATTTTAAGGAAGAACATTTATTTATTTACAATACATTATTGGATTTTCCTAAGTTTTTTGAATTTCAAAAGATTTTTTTTTATTTCTCTTTTTAATCAACTTTATCATGGGTGTGTGAACTTTCTCAAGCCACTGTAACTATAAGAAATTAAGATAAGTAACAAGATTACTTAAACAAAATATTTCAATTTTATTGTGTAAAGAGCACATTATGAAGACCCTGGAGGGACTGGTACTGGAACAGCTGCGGTCCATGGTCAGACCTCTCCTGGACCCCCTCCAGTTTGCCTACCAGCCCCGACTGGGAGTTGCGGACACCATCATCTTCCTGCTCAACCGCATCTACG
Organism: Etheostoma cragini; assembly: GCF_013103735.1. Lineage (NCBI taxonomy): Eukaryota > Metazoa > Chordata > Actinopteri > Perciformes > Percidae > Etheostoma > Etheostoma cragini. The sequence continues at coordinate 20,095,365 of NC_048408.1, forward strand.
CCCACCTGGACAAGCCGGCAAGCACGGTGAAGGTCATGTTTTTTTTACTTCTCCAGTGCTTTCAACACCATCCGGCCGGCTCTCCTGGGTGAAAAGCTGACAGCGATGCAAGTGGATCCCCCCTCGTGTCCTGGATTGTTGACTACCTGACTGGCAGACCACAGTGTGCGCGCCTGCAACACTGTGTGTCAGACAGCATGGTCAGCAACAAAGGGCCCCCGCAGGGGACTGTCCCCTCTCCCTTCCTCTTTACCATCTACACCACAGACTTCAACTACCACATAGAGTCCTGCCATCTCTAGAAGTTTTCTGATGACTCTGCTGTGGTTGGATGTATCAGCGAGGGTGACGAGTTTGAGTACAGAGCTGTGATGGGGGACTGTGTCACATGGTGTGAGCAGAACCATCTACAGCTCAACGTGACAAAGACTAAGGAGCTGGTTGTGGATCTAAGGAGAGCCAAGGCACCAGTGAGCCCTGTTTCCATCCAGGGGTGTGGACATTGTGGAGGAACACAAATACCACTTGGACAATAAACTGGACTGAGCCAAGAACACTCAAGCCCTCTACAGGAGGGGCCAAAGCCGTCTCTATTTTCTGGAGGTGGCTCAGGTCCTTCAACATCTGCAGGACGATGCTGAGGATGTTTTATGAGTCTTTGGTGGCCGGTGCTATCCTGTTTGCAGTTGCATGTAGAGGCAGCAGGCTGAGGGTAGCGGACGTCAACAGGCTCAACAAACTGATCTGCAAGGCCAGTGACGTTGTGGGGGTGGAGCCGGACTCTCTGTCGGTGGTGTCAGAGAGGAGGATGCTGTCCAAACTACATGCCATCTTGGACAATGTCTCGCAACCACTCAATGACTTGCTACTCAAGCAAAGGAGCACTTTCAGTAAAAGACTCATTCTCCCAAAATGCACCACAGAGCACCACAGGAAGTCATTCCTGTCTGTGGCCATCAAACTTTATAATTCCTCCCTCTAAATGTCTGACACACAGACACTTAGTGAGGTTAAACTGGAGGTTAAATATAAACCATTTTGTGCAATAACACTGGCTTGAAATGTGTGCAATACTCAACTGCTACTATTAATATTATTATTATTACTTTTCACCACTGCAACTCCTAAATTATGTAAATACTGTATCATAACATTCCTTTAACTATGTAAATACCGTACATTTTCACACTCCTTATATTTCTTTATTTATATTTATACTTGATTATTTATACTATTTGTGCAACTGCAACACAGAATTTTCCTTCAGGGATCAATAAAGTATTTCTGATTCTGATACAGCAGTAAGATAAAACCATGAGTGGCATATACCTTGGTGCTGTAGTACCAGATGGCTTTGTCCTCCTGCTCGCCATCCTCTTCACTGTAACAGAGACAGGAGGGACATAAATTAGGAAACACAATAGTAAGGAGTAAGACAAACAGGGAAAAGATGATGATAAAACTGGAAGATATATGCTCTAAACATGATTTATTTCTATATCCTGTTGTGTCGCTAGGTAAAGTCTCTAGGTTTTGACATCAATGCAGATGTAAATGTAAAAAAAGAAAAAAATATAGTTTTTTTAAATATTGCATTTGTCATACAGACCTAAATATTCTGTAACCTTCAAAACCGCCAACATTGTCTTGCTTTAATCAAATCAGCAGCCTACATATTGAACAAACTATCTCCCCATATGTCAAACAAGGGTGATCCAAATCTGTTGGCACTATGTCCAGAGATAGACCTCCCTGTACGCCACCTAGCAGCAGTGCCACGCCAGACGGGTTTCTGGTTTGTAGGACATAGAAAAATCCACACAGCTGACACGCAACGGAAACGTCACGCTCGCACGACGCAGCCACTGTGTAGCCGGCGATGAGTTCATGTAGCAGCAGAGTGGAATATTTGACAGCTTTTTGGTTCAGCATGGTTCATGCTGAAGCACTGTGGAACCTGAGGCCATGTAACAATAGTGCACACACACACACACACCACACACACACACACACACGCACGCACACAAACTTTTCTCTGTGCACTCTACTTAGATGCACAAACACACACAGCCTCTGAAGGGAGAGTAAAGATCAGAAATGCAGCACCTGCTGGGCGCTAATATGGAGAGCAGGACGAAGCTACAAAATAAAATTAAAAAAAAAAAAAAAGAGTGAAATGCAGCAATGACTTCTTGCAATCTTGGGCCACCTCCCCTGATAAATCATATCTTATTTAGGTGAACCATGCTTTTTTATGTTTTATGAAGCAGGCCTTCTGCTGCTGCTGACCCATCACACACAAACCATATGTGACTGCTTCATAGCAAGATAATTTACTAATATATGGAACCAATACTGCTGATTGCCAGGTTAATTATATTGAGGGACACACTTATTTTTGGTTTATGAAACATCAGGTCCAGCCTCCATGCTGATCTGTACTGAGGCCCTAATCTTGTGGTATGTTTAACTTTGTACTAGGAGTTTGACGAGACACCCAGCCCACGAGACAAGACACAAGATTCACGACATTGAGACAAGACTTCAACACTATTTCAAAGAAAACTTCAATGAAGAAATGAGACTGGAAAAATGGTCCATTATTCAATCGAAAGTCACAAAATGAAAGACAAGTACTGAAAGGTTTTGCCACAAATTTACACGGTTACTTATTTCATATGTATGGAAGAGAGAGTCTCTTACTCAGACAACCAAGGTTACAACATAACCAAGCATTTTCTCGCAGTAGTTGAGGGCAGTTGTGTTGTACTTACATTTGTCATTGTACAATAGACTGAGAAAAATAAATCTTATATTAAGATTTTTTTCACATTGATTAGTTCTGAAGCACAAATAATATACCATCAAACACTCAACAGATAATTTTTGTGAAGACATACGCTCTTTTCACCTCCTCTGCATCTAAGCAATTACATCGTAAACAAGGAAGCAGGGTACTCTGTATCGATTTATGACCATTATGGGCAAAGGAAGAACATTTCTCTTTATTTAATATCATTAAAAGTAAAGTTTGTTTTTTCTGTCCGCTTGCCGAATCGTTTTAAACACACACACCCACACAGACACACACACACACTGAACATCATTCATTGCACGTACACCCAGTCACACAAACTTTCCTCTGTGCACTCTACTTAGATGCGTGTCTCGTTCAAGAGAGGGTGAGCGAGCGGCGGTACTCTAGTTGTAACGCTGGGTTTTACAGCAGACTTTTGTCTTCCGCTATCACTCTGAAAAAGTAAACTCAGAGTCAGTCTTTGGAGAACGGGCGGAGGATTTTCTTTTTGCTAATTTCAAGGCTGCTGCTCTGCACTTGTGTTGTGTATCGATATCGCGAGACACTTTTTTCCTCGATGAGAAATCACGTCATATTTCATCTCCTAGATCTCGTGGGAAAATACTTCGTCACTACTGTACTTTGCACCCGAGCGTTCAATACTTTTACTCACTGGGAATTTAAGTACAGTAGTGAACACATTTGGTGTTCTCTGCACAGTCCTGCAGCTACATAATGGTTTAATAGTTGGCATATGGACATTGTTTAATGTAACTAAGGCTTTAGACCTGTAGTGTAAAACCTTTAAATATATGGAATGCAATGCCTTGTCTATGCTTTTCAAAATGACATTACATTGTTTACATTGTAGCAACATTGCATTTCTTCAGTGTTGTCCAATAGAAAAATATAATGATATATTTACAAAAATGCTGGGGATGTAATCACTTGTGTGAGATATTGTATTTTCGCGGATCTCCGTTTCCTTCCGCTTTCTTTGTGTTGGAATTTTAAACTGAAGTGGATTTATGAGGACTATAGTATACTGCTCTTTGGATCTCTGCATGGTAAACTGAGGCAGCTAGGTAGATCTGTCTGAATTTTCTCTCACACAACTACTTTACAGTGACTTAGTGCGGAGCTTAGTGCCTCCCACAACGATTGTGATTTGTTTAAAATAATGCCGATAAACCAGAGCACGTTCTTCTCCCATCCCGAAACGCTATCTGATGTGTGGATGGTCTGGCAAAACGAGACTAGGTCCCTCATGACCTATGTTATGAACAATTCTGAGGTTAAGCCATAATGTTTACCAGCTAACGGTGCAAACATGAATCTGTGATGCTCAGGGATTAAATTCCCATGAATGAAGAGGTGGGGGTCAGTAACCCCTGGGTCTCCTAAATCAACAAATTTAAGATAAGCTGCATAGACATAAGCGATAGTATGTATTGTTTCATAACCGTACAGGGATGTGCAGAAAGGTTATTAAAGTGTTACTGGCTACATCTTTTCTTTATGTTGTTGTTTATAATTGTTCATGCAGATGTTTTGTGACACTCATGAACACTTTCTGTGAAACCAAATTATGTGACAACATGGAGATTCTACTTTAGAGTTGATTAAAATTCTTTAAATCATGCTAATGGAACTCGCAACCACACAGTCCTAATCTTTGACAGCATGAAACCATAGTAATTTGAGCTAATGTGCAAGTTGGTTGTTTGTTGGTAGTTAACTGTAATAAATATTTTGTTGAGGACATTTTTTTTTGACCCGAGAGACATTGATGGCTGAATGACGATCAATTAAACATGTTTCACACAGTCAGTCCTCACCAAGTGTTTCAGTAATGTTTGAATATTTCAGGAACTTTGACTCTACTACTGTTGAATTATTTTCAACAATCTTGACAAATAAATGAAACAAGGTGAACTTACACAACAATGCGGCGGTTCAGGAACCAGTATTTGCGATTGTGCCGGTCATAGCCGACTGGCAGCTGCCTAATAAACGGTTTGCTCCTCTGCGCTTCTGGGATGCAGTCTGCCACACCGGGTACCTTGTGTGCCACACACACCTCACACTGCCACTCGTCCTCCGGCACTTCCTGCAAAGGCGGCTTCACACACTCCAGATGGTAAACGGCAGAACATGTCTCACAGCACAGCAGGTCACCAAGGCGATGGCATACTCTGCAGTGGTCGTCATAGGCAACCACACCTTCCGACATTAGCTCCTCACGGGCAATGTTGGTCGCCAGGAACTGGTCCACCAAAAACTGGAGAACTTTGATTTTGCTTTCCAACGGTTCAAACGGGTAATCCTCACACTCCTGGAAAGGCAGAATGTGTTGGTACTCCGGGTCACTCTCACAGTACGCCCGCACCACCTCCGGCCAGGTCATACCATCCACAAAGTACAAAGTGGAGTTGACAGAGTCCTTCACATCAGTGGGACCAAATGTGGTGTTGGACGTATCCTCTTCTCTGAGAATAGCTTTGAGCAGGGAGATGTGGGTCTCTGCCAGCAATGTGCACTGCTCCTGGCTGACCAGCGCCGCACAGAAATCCTCAAAGCGGAACGGGGAGAGCCGCAGCACTGAGCCAAAGTTACGTAGGACTTCATAGACGGCAGACACATTAAGGAGCTGTGAGGTAGGAACCTGGAGGTCCTCAGAGGACTTGGGAGGATCCAGGAAGGGAATGTCCTTTGCCTCAAGTATGGGAGACTGTGGTCGCAATGCCCGACTCTTTCTCCGACCTGCAAGAAGTTATAGGAAAAAGCCAGGAGTGATGAGAAGGGTGGCATGCAAAACAAAACAAAACAAAAAGAAAATGAAGACAAAATGTGTATATATGATTAAAAGGATCATTGTTGCTTTGAATCAACACAAAATATTCAAATATGGAAACTGTGTGTGTTTTCACACAGGACTGGGCTACTGTGTCTTATGTTTACCATTTCTTAATGCAACCTAAAGGCCATCAGTGATCCAAATTTTAGGAACAGGAGTCACATTGTAAAAAAGGTAAACAAGCACATTCTTGTCCCAAGACAATAATAATAACAACAACAATACATTACTACACCCTTATAGTAGGTTGGTGTGCTCTTCTAGCCTTTCCATGTGCTCTTCTCAAGCTTCTTAAAAGATACTGAAGCATTATTGTAGTGTAGGTTGCAGCATATATCTTTTCATAAGGAAATCAAATCAACAAATCATTTTCAATTACACCACTTCATCCACACTATCTGCCATTTTGTACCTTAAGCTTAAACAGTAATTGCTGATAGACGGGAAGTCAATAACTGTTCAGCAAATATATTTGCATTACGTTTGGTATAATTCTGAAAACATCATGGAAATGAGTGTCTGTCTGTTCATAGCAGTGAAAGCACTTTAATGTCTAGACCATTGGTCCCACGGAAGACCCCTCACACTCAGCTGCACAATGCTGCCATGTTCAAATGTCTTCATAAAAAGCAGCCTGAGTGGCGACTGGAAATTGAGAGGTATGCGAGTAATCCCTCAACCACTTAAATGGCATAACGCCTGACCAGGGTGTAGTGAAGGGTTATATGGTGAACAAATCAAGAAATACAATCTGCATTCAAATGTTTCTTTACTAAGAACATTTTGGTTTTAAAAGAAAGAAAAATGCATCCAACAAGAAATGACACTGTCTGATGCCACAGAGACAGCAAACTGCTTTTCTGTTGAGCAGATGTTAAAATGCACAAAGCACCCAAGTCTGGATCACTCATTTCACTATTTGTCTAATCTTATGCATTTAGAATTAGGCTACTTTCAGTGGCTGGCACATTGCTTTTACTGCATTGTTTTACATAAAAGATATGTGATGTCAATTGTTTTTTGCAGACACCACTTTAATAACATTCCTGTCCATTAAGAGGGGCCACGATGACTCTAATTTGTTTCCCCGATAAACACAGAGATGTATAATAAGAAGGATAAACAAAGTGGTTACTATAGTAACGGTGCACCACGTAATATTGTAACGCGTTGGTGTTTGCAACAAGTGAAAAAGAGCGCCTCTCTTCAAAACAAAGTCCTGTCAAACTCACTAAGCAGCATTATGTAACAAATGATGCCTTCTGAAATCGCACTGGAGACACGTACAAACGTCAAATGATTGAGCGTAAAAAAAATACAATGACTGATTTATTTGACGGGTATAACTATCATTTCGGTACTAGGGCCTTAGAAAAGGATAATGTGAACTATTAATCTGAGGCCAATGAGAAACAATATTTACAAACTAAGTGTTGCGTAGTATACAGTAAAAAACGTCACACACTGTTGGCTACTGTGCGCTACATAAGTTGAAATGTTGAATGAATGACATGCCTGGAAAGTGATCAATAACGACACAGTCCATACATCCCGTTTCTCTGTGTTTAGGAAAACACGTTAAATACAGCGCGCAATGAAAAGTCCGGTAGAAAAACAAAATAACACACATTAATTATTCATTATGAAATGACAAGACAAATGTGCTGATCTGACAAAAAGTCAAAAACACGAGAGCCGGTTAAAGCGTGGAGCAGATCTGCAAACCAGTGGCAAGCAGAGCACACGGTAAACAAAGGCCTGTTTCTGACTGCAAGCTCCATTTTGAACAATGCGGCTTGGTTTCTGTACTGAGCTAAAAATTAAATGCACTTTAAGTAATGCAAACCTGCTGTGCTAAAGTGCGTGCACTGGCAAACGAACGTACCTGGGGTGCTACCGAGCGTGCTGTGGCTCCTAAAACTACTCTCGGTACAGTAGCTGGCATCATCATCATCTGGTAGTTCCTCCAGATAGTCAGAGTCATTTCCCAAGGCCTCCTCTTCTTCAAGATCCGAAGGGTTGTCGTTGAGGAGTTCATCTTCGTCTGACCTATAGCTTAAATTATCATCCTCCTCGTCGCTGTTGTCGTCGTACACCACCTTGGTTTGAGGCCGTCTCACTCCGCCTCTACTGCCGCGGCTGCCTCTCGACCCCCTGCCTCTCCCTCTGCCTCCTCTGCCCCGCAATGCCGCGGCCGCCGCCGTGGTGGAGGCTCCAACTTTCCTGCGGCCCCGGGACGAATGAAAGTTCTCTCGGCCGGAGATTTCTGTGTCCACCTCCGCAGAGCTAGTGACGCCGCAAACGCCGCCACTTCCACCCCGTGCTCGACCGCGTCCTCTGCCTCGTCCCCGTCCACGCATCCCTCTACTCCTGCTGCCCCGAGAGCCGCGGACTGGCCCGGGTGAACCTTCCCGCATCACGGCTGCTTGTTTGGGCGGCCTTCCTCTTCTCCCCCTCATTGTGGGAGAGAGTATCTTCTGTTCCGCTTCAATCTCGATGCTCGAAAAAGCAACGCACACCGGAGAAAAGCGGGGGAGAAAGAAACCAACAGATCTGGTGACGGTTCCAGTTAAGTCTCCACCAAGCCCCGGTCTCAATTTCAGCGCGGAAAGCTCAAACTGTATGGCCGGTGTCCCGCTCTGGGTCGCCTGCAGACGCCATTTTTCTTCTCAGCTCTCCCTCCGTTGAAAACACAGCAGGCCCCAGAGCTGCGTTAAGCTAACCACTGATACCAGGGAATATACCGGAACTATAACACTCTTTCCTTCAAAGTAAAAGCAACTCAAGAATAATATAACAAATAATTATTAAATACAATGGTGTACAGAACATAGCATAAATACGAAATACAAAAAAAATATTTATTTGTTTTCAATGCAGTAGTTTATATACTCCAAATATAAACTTTAAACGCTTTCATTTGAATTAGTTCACTATGACAGATCGGAAAATGCGGTTTTTATCCACTAACTTGACACGAGCAGGCCTGAGTCAATGCGAGGTCACGTGACTGCCTATTCTACAATAGACGTGATTGCCGTGCTAGTTCATAAAATTAGTTATCCATGCAATCGCTTTCCGCCAATAGTACTTTGTTCGCGCTGACTGGATGGTGAGTGGTTTTAAACACAGGTGGCTCGAGTGTATTCAATAAAACACCATCGTTCATTTTCGGCCATGTCGCTATCGTCGTCACAGCAAAGCCAGGCGAGAAGATGCAAATACTCCCCACATACAGTTCTATTACATGGACCTAAATAAGTCTTCATAAAAGTTAAAAGCACATATTCAACATTCATGTTAAATATTACGTAAATGCGTGAAACAGCTGTAAATAATATCTTAATCAAATTAATTTAAAATGACTTTATTTATCACCAAGGAACTGCTCCATCTTCAGCCGTTCGGGTAACTGATATCTAACCGGAGCGATGGTAAACTCTGCTGATCAAATCTATTCTATAATCTAGTGTGACAATGTGGCTAGCAACAACATTTAACGTTGGTGCGATCGCGACACCCTCCTGTGACTTTATCATATGCAACTCTGGGTTTGACTTTATTTCGACAACTGTTTTTTTTTTTTAATTCATCTTTTGTATTTCAACTAGGCTAGCTACTTCAAAAATACGAGACACACAACTAAAGCACCTGTTTAGCGGGCATAGCTAATCAATCTGTTATTTTTATGGATTACAGCTAGTCCAAAATTTGTCATCTTGACATATGAATAGATAGCGTTAGATAGAATTATTACAGCGAATCACTATCATCTGTTGTCGTGGCCGAGTGGTTAAGGCGATGGACTAGAAATCCATTGGGGTCTCCCCGCGCAGGTTCGAATCCTGCCGACAACGGCAATCTTTTATATTGCGAATCAGCAATGATCTAATCGCAACAAGGTAGTCAGAACAATTAGTTGGACTGGATAAAACTTACCGATTTAGTGTTTTTCAGTATGCCCTTCTTAAATATCTTTTCTTTTCTTTATACCACAGCCTTTAAAACCCTCTCAGCGGCATGTTGCAGAAGTCCGTCCGCAGATGTTTTTCTGTACAGTGGAGTCAAACCACAGTTGTTGTTCTAAAGGGCACTTCACTAGCTTATAACGTATTATAATATTAAGTAAATTAGGAAAAAAAAATCATGACGAACTTCATTGACTTCAATACATCCCAATTTTTTTACATTCAAAAATTATACACAGTGACAAACAATGACAGAAAATGTACTGAGACCCGGGAAGTTGGTAACGCGTCCCAGGGCGAAAAGACAGAGAGGAAAGACGGGAGGGACGGCGACAAAACAACACATGCAGAAACAGACACAGAGAGACAAGGGACCGAACACCTGCACAAGTTAAGGCAAAGGTTGCAGCACAAGGCTACAGCCCAGACCTCAACGATTAAACGATGCTGAGCCAAGTGTCCAGCGTCTTTCCGGCGCTCCATGGAAACGCGCCGTAGAGAGTTCCATAAACACGACATTCAAAAAGGAAAGTATCCATACACGGAGAGACTTATCATGAGGCGTTTTACAACGGGTTGCAATCATTTTCTTCGCAACTGTAAGTCCAGCAAACAAAGCACGTTTTGGAGTTCTAGAGAGCTGAAAGGCTGACAGGTCATTCAGAATCAAGACATTGACAGTAAATAGGCACAGTAACAAACCAGGCAGAAATTATGGATGCAATGTTGATTCAGAACAGACCAACTGGGGAACACTCCCAGATAATGTGAAGATACGTGCTTTTATTGGGCAGAAAGTGCATTAAGGGCTGTTAATTACTTTCATGGGATGTCTTTTCACAGCTGTAAGTTATGTCCTATGAATGAAATTGTAGTGAATCTGCTGATGGTCTGGATTGCGTGATATCTCCGATATGCTAGACCATGCATCATGCCAGTCAATATCGACACTCAGTCCAGGGCAATAAGTAAGAAGAACTGATAAAGCCTGGATACCATACCAGTTTTTAAGCTGCAATTACTCCCGGACAGGTTAAATGGACAAAGGCCTCTCCCAGGGGACAGCGTATGCCGTAAATCTTGGTTGAAGGTTAAAAAGAAAAAAAGAAGAAAAAGGAACGTAGTAGATTTGAATGAGTTCTGCAAGTCAGAAAAAAGTAACAAGCCAAAAATGTCTTTTAGACTATGAAGCCCCCTATGTTCTTATCAGCCTCCATTCACAGGTATTTAATTGATTTTATTCTCACAGTTGTTTAAAGGGAGAGTCCCAGTACGATTTTGCATGTATTTTACAAACCCATTTTTAATCAGTTTGGCATTGAGCAGACAGTTTATTTATCATGCAAACCATATTATCTGAATAGTCAAATTTTCATCATCTTGAACACGTTTACAAAAGCATCTGCGTCTACTTATTCATTACCTAAATTACACCAAGAATGAATATACAGTAAAACGCGTACATCTTGAGTTCTGATGGCTAACGTTTGTGCAAAAAAAGAAGCACTTTATATTACCATTTGGAACAAGTGTACAACCTTGAAAGCACCACATGTGAAACATTGGAAGGAGACAATATGCTTAATGATTTATTAAAAGTATAAACATTCTAAAAAAGTTCGATGACTTCAATGGAGTACTGTCCGACGTCCTTCTTCACCTTCATCTTATTGAGCTCTTGGAGGCTGCCCTCGATCTTTCCAAGCTCAGAAACCAGTCTCACCTGAGGACACAAGAAGACATCTTGGTATAAATTCTTTTCTAGATACATTTTTTTCTCCAAATTAAAACTGCTGTAACTCATTAAAACTGCAACAACCTAAAGGCAAACGCAACCCCCACATTCAATCCTCAGCTATTATAAAACCATTAAATAACAGAATTATGCCAAATGGCTGTGTGAACTTTTTGTATGTAACTTCTTGAACAGCTGATATACAGTGGGGAGAACAAGTATTTGATACACTGCTGATTTGGTAGGTTTTCCTACTTAAAAAGCATGTAGAGGTCTGTAATTTTTACTTAGGTACAATTCAACTGTGAGACGGAATCTAAAACAAAAATCCAGAAAGTCACTGTATGATTATTCACTGTAGATGTTTCCTATTTTTCCAGAATATTTAACATGCAGCCGTGGGGGAGGACTGTGTGTTACCTGAGACTTAACAAAGCTGTGGAGGTTGAGCAGCAAGCCTTTGGCCTCTGGAGTCATCACTAGAACTGTGAAGTGGGCATCCAGCAGCAAGCATACCCAATCCATGATCTACAATCAAATGCAAAGAAAACACATTTACATTTTTTCCCCCCCGACAACCATTTTGCAGGGAATTTCTATATAATTCCAGTGCTTATATATGTTTGTTATAAATCAGAAATTTATAAAAAGCTGCACCGATATCTCAGGTGTGGCCTCCCTTGTTATCTAGTTTGACTTTTAAACAGACCTGAGTAAGACTTGGTGATCTCAATCCATGCATCTGTGGGAAAGCATCTTGGGAATATTTTAGGTAAAGGAACTGCAGGTACTGGAGGAAAAGCTGATTGGATGACAAAGAACATTTTATATAACTTTTTTCCCCCCCCCAGCATTTATAATAAGTGTTATAAAAATGTGCAATGAAAAGTGTTAACTGAATGAGTGCTGCCCGTTTTATTTTAGGACAGGGGGAAATTAACAAGCCGTTACTCACAAGAACGTGTTGAGAAGAGAGATCTTTTAGGTGTGGGAGGAGGAAAGAGTCGCTGTACGCCGTCTGCAGTATCTCATTTCTTTGCAGCTTAAGTTAAGACCTCAAACTGAGTAAATTCATATCATTGCACACCAAATAGTTTGCAATCACACTGTATAACTATATCACATACTTTAATTATAGAACTACAATAAAGTCCATTATCATTTGCATGATAATAAACTTTTAGTTGCATGACAGTTACCAACATGTGACAGAGCGCTAAAAATAACGTGTGTGAGTGTGCACTGGCAGGATACAGTAGAACAGCCTTGTGTAGTCCCACTGGACAGATCTGTTCTGTTGGGGTTGAGGCCTTTTCCTGGTCTTCTGCTCTGGTGTCACCTACACCAAGGCCGTCTGAATGGTCCACTTCAATGGAGACGGGGCTGAAACCATTCTGCAAGCCAAGCGGGCCACGCTCTCTAGTCATTAGGGATTCCATGAAGGCGACACCGTCAGGCTCCACGCTCACTTTCTCTGCATCAACATCTGGTATGCTGCAAGACGAGGTTTATTTTATTAATTTTACATTACACTGAGTCAGGCTAATTATCAGATTTTGAAACCGCTAAATCCCAAATATATTCTACTCTCTTTACTATTTTACCCCCCCTTTGGTAGTATCAAAAGGACCCTGTGGCAGAGACACCCATCGGTTTTACCTGATAAAGGCCTTAAGGCAGGCACAGGTGACAGCTTCTGGGATGTCAGGGAAGAACTGCAAGCAGAGCTGACACAGAAAGTAGTCCTTCTTCTCCAGGGCCAGGAGCACAAGGTCAGGACACACACTGTTCAAAACCGTGACGGCAAATGGTAAAATTCAACAAAAATAACAGCGGTTGAATTGCTTTACAAGTATTTAAAAATGCAGTTAGAGTCATTTAATTCATATTTTCTGCTTCATCACGTAAACCAACCCAATTATTACATTTGCATTCAAATGCAGTTTCAGAAATACATTCTGCAGACTGAATACTGATTAAATCAGTTTGAGAATTACATGATCTTTCAATTTATACATTGTTAAATATATTTATTTTTTAATTTTTTTTAAATAGCATAACTTAAATTCCATTGCCACGCCTTACTGACCTGTGACAGAGGCAGCGAGTGTGCACCAGCTGGGCCAGGCTGCCGGGGGTGTAGAAGGCTGGATCGTCCAGGCTCCGGAACACAAGGGTTGATGCTAGCTGCCCCACCGACGGCTGCAGGCCCTGGACGTCCGTCCTTGAGAGTAACACCTCTACCTCTTTCTGGACCTCTTCGACTGGTGCGGTCTACATTAGGAAATTAAAATGTTTTCAATATAAAATGACTTCTTTTCTTTTTTTAAATCAATGGTTTCAGTGTTTTGCCAGAGAGCCATGAAAAGTCCAATATTTACCTTGATGAGCTCCAGAATGTGATCATTTGTTAAACTAGGGGCTGATTGGCTCTTACGGTTTGTTCTCTGTTTGGAAAGAGAAAAGAATCACACCATAGAAGATACCATTAACAGAAACATTACTGGACCATAGCTCTTCAGGTGCCATTACAACACATGCAGAACATTAATACACTTCAGTGAATTGCTGAACATTTTGTCACAGCCACTACAGCTACATATTCCACAAAAAGCCAGTTGTGTTTTTGGTTCTATCCTGGGTGCATTTTTACTCTAGTAATTCATAAGCTGTGATAGACTGTTTGATGAGAAAGACCTTTTTACATACTAATTTATGTTACCTTTATAGATAAATCTAAAAATAAACATACAATACACTAGCCTCTTAGTGTTAGAAATGTTCCCCTTGCCACAATACATAATATTGTACATTTAGAAAACAATGCAAAGCCATTTCAGGCAGCAACTACTGTACATCACAATTCCATATGGAGCTAGTGCCAATTAGCAGTTGTCTGGAAAACACTGTAAGTCAGTTTTCAAGGCAACAGTGTGTTTTGATGCACCAGTAATTCAGGCAGCAGCCTCTGTCCATTTATGCAAGTTGCCTTATTTTGCCTCAAAAAATGTAATCATCCTACCGTCTTCCTGGTGTCCACTGTTCTTGAAGCTTTCTCTTCATGCAGAATGTTATTCCAAGATGGTACAGAAGTGGGAGCTTTGGACTCTGTAGCAGGAATAGACACTGTACTGAGTAAAGTTACAAATTTCCAGTGTCGAATCAGTGTTGCAGAATTATTAAGAGCAACCCACTACCAACAACCGACTACATGGTATTGTATCATTAACGTTTGTGTTTTATGCACATCATTTGCACGAGCAGTACAAATTAGTTTAAGCTCACCTTCAGTCTTGGCCTGCCTTAGTTTTCCCAGGGCAGACGCCAAGGAGGATTTGGGCCACTCGTATGGAATAACCGAGAGGGTTTTTCCATGTGGAATAAATAACTTGTTCGAATAACTCCATAGCTAAATCAAACAGAAACAATAGGTGAATACAAACAGGAATTAACTGTACAAGTTAACATAGTTTACCAGTGAAAATACAGATTAGAACAATTTGTCTATTTATGCGTCAATATTAAGATTGTAAACTGGCATTAAGTTGTGAGGAGGGACAGTGAGACCCTGTCACAGTGGAGAGCAGACACAATGCTCTGCCAAAGTCATACAGTCCTCAATCAGCACCCAGCAGCTGGAAGGACAGGGAACCTTGGCCTGCAGTAAGGACTGTGAGGGAAGCTTTAGTAGGTGGTCCTTACATACACATCAGAGCTCAAATACATTCTGGTAATTGTCCCGTATGAGCTCTAGGGCCCTGATGTAAGCATGGCTAAAAATCCGGAACAGTATATGGTTTCATCCACTATTTTTTAACAGAAAGATTAGACAACTAATTTGTTTGGTGGGCTACTTGCATTTAATATACCAAAGAATTCCCACCTGTCCATAGATTTTGCCCGCCATCTCTTTTCCTGCCTGAAGCGTCTGGAAATTGGTATTCCAGATGCAGAGGAAGTCTGAAAAAAAATAAAAGAAGCCATTTGAGAACCACATATACTTTCATCAGATAGTGAAGTCACATAGCGTCAGGTTTTGATTCTAGTGCATTTATTCGAAAGCAAGGCCCACATGTTAAAATTAATGCAATTTAAAGTTCCAATGACATGATGCTCTCTGGATTTTTTTTTATATACCTTAGTGGTCCCCTAATACGGTATCTGAAAATTCTTTCCCAAAATTCAATCTTGGTGCAGAATTACAGCCACTAGAGCCAGTCCCACAATGAGCTTTCCTTAATATGTACCATTTCTGAGTATGTAGCTTTTGAGGAGGAGGGGGGAGGTGGAGGCTGGGGGTGTGGCCTTAACCAACTGTCACTTTGCCCATTTGAAAGCCATGATGTCTCTCTCTCATGGGTGGGTCAAATTCTCAAGGTGGGCAAAGCAGAGAAAGGGGAGGGAACCTGGCCTCTTATTACCTCATAAGCGGCAATATGCCAGATCGGCCCATTAGAGCTGTCATTTTTCAAAGGCAGAGCAGGATACCCAGGGCTCGGTTTACACCTATCACCATTTCTAGCCACTGGGGGACCATGAGCAGGCTGGGGGAACTCTTATTCCTTAAAACCTCATGAAGTGACATTTTCATGCCCTGGGACCTTTTATAGAAATGTTAACCTTGTATTAATTTAAGTTCTAATAATTAAAACCTATACATTTTAACAAACACACTTAAAACATTTAGGACACGGCTCTGGTGTTGTGCCTGCTGACTCTCTAGAATAGTTTAGTGAAAGCTGTGTAGTATATCCCAGAAATCTCAAAATGGTAATTTTAGTAAAGTGAAAACCAGCCCAATAATTCAGTCAATTACATCTGAAAACCTGTCTTAGTAGAGCATTTGTGGTCTTCATTTGAGGCAGTGTAGTTTAACACGAGATTTAGTATTTATAGTGCATTCACCTTTCCCTGCTCCGGCAGAGGGGTGGGGCACCCCCACAACAGCTACATGGGCATCATCCAGGACCTGAGCGGATGCAGCCTTCAGCAGGCCCTCTCCAATGGGAAGAGCCAGCAGCAGGCTGCGGGGCACCAGAAGGGCCTGGGCCCCCTCGTCAGCCCCCAGGCCCCGCACAGAGACTACACTCTGGTACACATGACCGTTAGGGTCTGGGTGGAAGAAAAATGATGAGGCACCGAAGGTACAAATGATTATTGAGGAAAGAGATTAGAGGGAACTGATAACACTTATGCTGTGCATTTTGCTTGTAACATCCCATGTTTAGTTAACACAATGCAGAAGTTAAAATGTATGTAAAAATAAATGTACAAGTGTACATTTAGCGCTGTGAGTGAAACCACAACCCACTACGACTTCATGGATCTGTAAAGTAACCTGCAGTGTGGAAACTATACCCAAACAATACAAACTGGCACTGTGTTGGTCAGGCTTTGGAATGCACCCTTTTTACGGATGTCCTTTTTAATGCAAACCTATTATTTATTTCATGCCACACACTATGTTGTGCACATTTTAATTCCCAGGCCCACGAAACTAGCCTGTGCTGTCAAACACTGGCACTTAGAATATTTTCACAGGAAATGCAGGCTTACAGAGATAAAGCAGACGGATGTGTTTATCCCTGCAGGAGGCAGAGAAGCTGAGCGGGAAAAGACCAGGCTCCTCTCCCTCCAGCCGATACCTCTGTAGGGTATTGGGATTCAGTCTGTGCAGGTAGAGGAAATAATCTCCTTTCTGTGGAAAGACATTGACAGCCAAGGCAAACAGGCCTTTAAAAATACAAATAACCAAGAGTTGATGCACAGGTCCATGGAGAAAATGAGGACAGACTGAATGAGTTTTTGGTTATAAAAACAAAAGTCATAAAAAAACATTTCATTCACAAGCACAAAAGTATGCCCTCAAATTACTTTCCTTTACAGCATAGCATTGTGATAAGTGTGCTTGAAACAGCAGATCACTGAATTGAGGTGTAAGCGTATGCGTTTTTGTCAAAAGCCAAACAATTAAAAAGATGTAACCTGTTCAGTTGTGAAGATGACAACCTGCTGCGACTCAGTCACTATGTTAGCGCTCCACCTAAAGACAATAACAACAATCATCAACATGCCACAAGAGACCACAGGTGAGACACAGCACAGCACTATCAACCTTATTAACAATTTGAAATGCAATTGTCTAGTTAAATTTAAATATATCTTTGGGCAGATTCTGAATCTCTTTCTCAATCCAGATTATAACAGGGATATATAAGGGATTTAATGGGGCTGTTTGGCAAAGTGATTCCGACCTAATGACTTCTTCTTGAGCTAGGACTTCCTCTATGGACTGCTGGGGAGCAGAAAGGAGAGAATCCAGGAGCCTGACAGCTCCTCTCTGGAACAAAACTACAGGCTCGCCTCCAGCTACACAGTGGACCCTCCAGATATCTGATGACACCTGGAGAGAATATATACACAGGAGGCAGGACAATTACACCAACTTCCATGTGAACAGAAGTCATCTAAGCAAATATCTTTTTGAGCGGATTGAAAGCAAAATGCTCCATCTTATACAGTATGTTAAGTTATCACATATAACAAAGTACCATGTTAAAGATTTCAGCAGTGGGAAAAAAACAAAACTTCTTTGTAGTTTCAGTAACCTATCTTAGCCACAAGGTACATGTTCAATGCTTAACAGTGTTAATTAAACATTTCCACCAAACCAGTATCACCAATTGTATGACACGTCTCATCCCTCTCTAGAACAGCCTTTTGCCTTTAGCCGAGATCAGACAACACATCGTACAAACAAGTTCACTTACGGTAGCTTTGAAGGCCTTATCTAAGAGTATTTCTTCCTCCTTCCAAATTCTGATCACCTTAAAAACACAAACAGTCATTACTTTGCGATTGTCAGGCAGGTGATTCTGGAAGGTGAGACAAAGTGGATAACAGGTTAATTTTACAAGGACAACATAAATCTGCGAGGTTCATGGGCGTTAGTTGAGTGTGAAATGTGCTGGGGACATAGACGCATTCGGAAGTGCATTTGCTCTGGTCATGTTTTGAAAGATTCTGTTCTGTAGCTTAATAACGTAAATGAATAAAAATGTTTACAAAAATGTGATAATGGCCGACACGTTTTATGAAGAAAGCCTTTTCAAACAGCACAAGACAAATGACCCACTCTGTTCTGCTTCATGTATACTTGTACCATGTTGACAGTGTGACATGATGTGACATTAGACTCAGAGAGAGGAGCTACATAGAGATTTTTGGGGATTTGCTAGAAAAAAACTAAAGGTAAGAATTGATTGGTTGATTGATTTTTGTCCAATTTCAAAACGGACAGCAAGTGAGTGGTGCTCTTTTCTAATGGAGATCTAAGCAAGCACAAAAGCACCTTGCCACGACGATAATGAATAGAAGTCTACCTTGCCGTCTGAAACTGCCACATATTCCTTGGTCTGGGAGTTGTAGACTGCTGAACAGGTCAGAGTCTGTCCTTGTTTCACCGTCCAGCTGCTCAGGGGCTTCTGGTCTGAAACCTGTCTCACACACACACACACACACACACACACACACACACACACGTAAACAATGTGACTAATTATGAAAATTCTGAATGTTTACATTTACTGAAAAGGAACTGCTTGGTGAACTATTAAGTGATATACCTAGCTGTACATTAGATTAATATGCGCACTGTGCTTAACAATTCATCATTAGTTAGCAAGCTGCCTGCGTCTCGCGCTGGATACAGTCTACCGTTAGCTAACATTAGCTAACGGTAGACTGTAGACTGTATTGTTTACGAAAAATGTGCGACCCTTACGATTTTCTAGCAAAAAGACTCAAGGTACTATCACAGTTAACTGAGGTATCGGTCTGGTCTTGCCTTGACTGTTTTGGTGGTTTCTGTCACAGGTGCTAAGAACAGCCGAGGATGCCAACACGAGTTAAACAGGTCGAACTGATCAGCTGTTCCAGGTTAGAAGAACCTCCTCAAAACAAACGTTAAACGTTACCTTGTAAAGTGTGACGGATCTGGTTGAGTCCGTGACAATGACATGGTCGCTGTCTCTCTCCGCTTCGACACCTTGAATGCCTGAACTTAACAGATTTTGAGCTGGAGTAAGTCCGCACAACGTGTATCCCTCATACAGCGCGGCCATGCTGGACGAGAAGAAAGTTGAACTCGTTAGATCTCGCGAGAATAGATGATTGTGTCAGAGGCCACCGGAAGCCTTGTTTTTTCCACTGCATGAACCGTGCTGTGGATAGCATGTGATTGGCTCGTACTGGTTCTCATAGTACATCCATGGTATTTTTTTTATTTATTTTAAGCGAATTATTTACTTAACACCTGAATGCCACAAAACAGTGCATGTCATTATTTTATAAGAAGACAAGATTCATAAGATTCAACAAGTTTTCAGTAGGCTCCATGTTTTTACCATGGACAGTTAAAGAAACAAACCAACCAACCTACTGCACAGCTCCAACTGAGCTTGAAGACGTGGATGTGACATGAGCAACCTTTCTGAAAGTTGTAAGTCTTCTGGTAGCTGTGCCAAGAGAAATCTCTACAATTTCCAATCTTGCAGAAACGGAGAGCATACAGTATATGTAATGAGATAACATAGACACGTGGGGGTCTAGCACAATATTCTGTACCCTGTATAAAGGCATTTTCTATCACCCCACAGTTGTTAATGGCATTGGTGGCATTTTTTACTGATACAGATATATTCCAGAACATTATGTTTTCTGTCAGACAAACACAGGCTGGACAAAGTTGTGAATATGAGTCAATGAATCTGAGTTGGCCACTAGGTAGAGGCAAACAGCCATTAATGGTACAGATACATGAGTAAACTCTGTGTTGCTGACCAACAGCTGCTTTATTAGACTGGATTTGTGAAGAGCAAGCCATTTTTCATGAGATTAAAATTATTTTTTGTTGAGTTTAAATCCTATATTTTCCCAAATAATAAGCCTGACAACAGTTTCCACTCCCATAGCATCACAGCTTTTGCATTATTTTTCACAAATCTAATAAAAAGTACAATAGATATAGTACAATAAAAAGACTAGGCTCACGTATATCTCAGTGAATATACTGTATCCTTGTTATATTTCATACTGCCCCCACTTTTAACATGCAAACCTCGTCCTGCACCAGACTGTATAAACAGTTCAGTGTGCTTGAATATTACGCACCACAGCTTTAAGAAATAGTTTTATTCTTCTTTGTCTCAGTGTTCGGTTCCTACAAGTACAGTGGTTAATTATTTAAAGTTCAAGAAGACTGAACAGAGATAAAAAAACCACAACAACAACCGGAACACACCAAAACATAATATATTATATTGCAGCGGTATAATAATGATCAGGGAAGGGATCTGCAGCTGTTTCATCAGCACTGTGTGATTTCTGATGGTAAACCTGAATTAAGGATATAATCCAGTTTGCTGGGCTCTAGAAGAGAAAGAGAGAGACACACACACACACACACACACAGACAGATATAGAGAATTGGTTAAAATGCTTACACGTAATATAATAAAAGAACAAATCCTTAATTAGTGTTTCTCTTTTAAAATCTAAGGAAGAGATCAAGAGACTATTGATCCAATAAGCATCCCTGATTAAACTGTGGTCAACTGCATTGACATTTTTGTTGATGTTGCTGTTGCTGAAAATGTGCTTAACTTAACTACTGTCATTTCTGAAACAAATTGAAGGAAAAATTAGATAGTGAGAGCAAAAACTTTTGAACTCATAGGAACATTAAACACCTGGATCATATACTGCTCCAGCTGTTCTGATAGTGGATATATTTTATGTTATATAGAGTTTTTTAAACAGTCCCTTTAAATTCATTCAAATTTGACAGTTGAGAAAGAACAATTAATAACTTTAATTTTACAGCTGACACTTCAAAGCTCCCGCTGCTGTGAGTGATACTAAAATGACAAATATACAAAAACAAGGGATTCAATAAAATAGAATAAAAGAATGCCTAGCTAGTATTTTGGCTATTGGGCTCCTTTTTAAGACACATTGGGCTTGTTTTTTTAATGAAATATTCCTTACGCTCAAAGCATTCAGGGATTTCGAGTTTTCCATCAATGCACTGGGTTTGCACTGCATAACCACAGTTCCTGGCCTTGTCCATGCAGTAGACAGAGACAATGTCTTTGTGTAAGATTGTATTAGGAAGTAGATCTTTGATCCAGATTTTTTGTCCTTTGTATAATATCCTTGCTTTATGTATGCCAACGCTGCAAGGAGCTGTAAATCACAGGGAGAAGAAAAACATTATACTTGAAACAGAATATGTATGTAGTGGTGGTTGTACTGATTTTGTGTTGCTACACAGGAAATTGAGAGGGGTTAGTTGCATTATATTAAGTGATCTTGTCATTTAAGAAGTAATACTTAAAAACATTGTTGGGGCTGACATTTAAATGTGAAACTTGTTCCCATATAACAGTTGAGGGAATTTGTAAATGTTTACATTACTTGGCATCTGACAGTTTAATTTAAATGCAGAGGTCCTCAAATAAGCATTTCCACTCTAAAAAGCATTTCCTGTTGTATTTTAACTGTAATGGAATTAGGCTGGGATAGAATTATCACCAACAAATGTCTATTTGGAACAGAAACACATAACTCTAAACTAGGAAACACATGAAAAACTTTCTTATGCCACACTTTTCTAAAAAGCTAAACTCTCAAAACAGCTACAAATAGGTCTCAAGTTAGTGCCCCACAGGATGACCCAAGAAAGGCAGCTATCACCAAAATCTGTAAGGTAAAACAACTGGAATATGGGTTGAGGCCCTACCTTTGCACGATGGCTTCTCAGACCAATTCCCATTGTGCTGACAAACAATCTGGAGGCTTCCTTCAAGTACATAGTCTCCAAGGCAGCCATATTTGATTGTTTCCATGTAGTCATAGTCTTTCTGGTTGTTGTTTGACATGTAGCCTTTGTCAATGTTCTCCGGTGGAGGGCAGGTCACCACTGTAAAGCGAACAATTTAGTCTATTCATTAGAGAGACTCTACTAATGAATGTAGCTGGACATGATATTGTCTGTCACTACATAGTTTTAATTTTTTTTTACTAACTGTTGCAAGTTACAGACAAAATGTGGTACAATTTCATCTAATTTTGTGATTAGTGTGTTGTCCGTGTCAGCTCCCACTGTTTTTTGTTTAATTATGCCCTTCTAACTGTTTTACTTTCCAATAGTGTTAAGAAAACCCCCCAATATCCTCCCAAACTGTTTTGCAGACGGTTTATTTTTTTATTTTTATTACAGCAACTCCTGCTTTTCAAACCTTTATACCTCGACATTCAGGTGTCTTGGTCCAGTTGCCGCTGCCAGTGCACTCTGCTCTTGCGTTGCCAAAAAGTACGTATGGGGGCATACACACGTACGTCCCTTTGACACCATAATCAATGGTATTCCCTCTAATCTTCTTGTCGTAAATTATCATCCCAAACTTTGGGATTGGAGCGAGACCACAGGACACAGCTACGAGAGAAGACACATGATATGACAATTTATGTGTATACAATGATTGCTTTACTATATGTGTCAGTTTTTGTCTACTGTCTGTTAGTATGTGTGTATTATTTTGTCTTTACAGCTGCTTGAAATGATTGAGTGATAGCTTAGTTGTGGTACATTTCTAGATAACAAACCCAAATGTGTTTTCACAGGCCTAATATCAAGTTGATGGACATAATTTGAAAAAAAAAACAGACCACAGTAAATTAAGTTAAGAGCAACTGTATTTTTATGTTTTCTTATTTATTTTCCTGGTCTTGTGGAATGATATAGGTAATTACATACGTATGCACTCTGGTACTGATGTGCTCCATGTTCCATTGGCAAGGCACACAGCAGTGCTGTCTCCAGTCAAGGTGTACCTGTGCAGAGCCAAATCATTCAGTCAGTTTGTGCTTAGATTACTAATACACAGAGATGACGGTTGATCTAAATCCTATTAAAGGCATTTGAAGCCAAGTATTGATGGGTAAGAGGAATCTTTAAATAACGGTCACATCATGCACACAAAATAATTTGGTTTATTGGTCACTTTACCTACACATAGAAAGCACCAGACTGTGTGTTTTCAAGAAACAGCTCTGTTTGTTGTGTAAACTGATGCATGATCAAACTGCATAAATCCCAAAGTGCGAAAATGAGAACTCAAAGGTATTGACAGTTGAATGGAATTACACTATGTGTACACTTGGCACCGTTGGTAAAACAGATTACATGGACATTTAAAAAAACTGTATTAAAATGCTTGCACTTTAAATGGTTGAGGATCTTTACTTGGCACAAACCACTGTTTGCCCTTTTGAGATGTTATGGACTAAACTGTTAATGAAGATTATAATTTCGTTTTCAGAACTTTCAAATCTACTAAGAGAATAATGTTAGTAGCCTACATTTTACTTAACATGCTTTACTGTCTGCCGGATAGAACTGTTTGCCTGATTCAAAGTTCCTCATTTGCATTTTAAAAAATCCCCCAGTGTATTAGGGACAGCAAGGGTCCGAGAGAACATATTACACATGTCTTACAATTAATTTCAACAAGATGTTCTTGCTTTACCCATCATCACATGTGTAGTTGATTGTACTCTGGAACACAGTATTCTCATAGTAGAGCTCTCCATTAGACAGAGGATCAGGATAGGGACACCTTTTTGCTGTAGTGGAGAATACAGTACAGAGAACGTGTAAATAAAAGCTTTTGCTATTTAGTTATTCTGTTATTTATAATGAAAACATAGAAAGAGATGTTTGCTGTACCTGCCGTAGTTGCATCTTCTCTGTTATTTATTTAGCCAATAAACACATTACTAATAACTTACTCTTTAGTCCTGGATACATATATATATATGCAGCATAACAGACAAACATACAGAATATTTGTTGAAGCAACATGTGCTTATCTATCTATTCATAGTACAAATACTATTATGAATTAAAGTAGCGTAATCAAAACCTGTTAGAAATGGTTCACATTGTTTTACTGTACATGTTTAATAAATATTCTTTAAATAATCTACAAAAGCATTTCGTTTGTCTATGCCACATCAAAATAAGTCTTAATTTATAGTAAGATTGGAAAACTATCAATGACATCAGGAATAATCCATTGTTGCAGGTAAAATGACATACACTTCCCTACACATAATGTATATAACTATAACATGTACTGTAAAAGTTTCCTTAAGTAATGTTTGTTTCCAAGATTACTGTTAAGTTTGCAGTACAAGGCGATACGTCACAAGACCCTACATTTTCCCTAGAATAATGGAGACCCACGTATGCACTTTAATTTCGTTGTCGTCCATTTTCCACTGGCAGCGCAGACAATCTTCCGAGGCCCAGACACGGGGGTGTATCCCTGTTTGCAGGACAACACTAACTCCTCACCAGGGCTGAAGTACCTCTGGAGCCCATCTGTCTCAATGTTGGCAGCCAGCTCAGGCCTAAAACATACTTCAAGGACAAACAGAAAATTATGCTTACAATCTCAAATCTCAATCTAAGATTTAGGCTACGTTATCCAGCCACAAAAAAGGGAAGGAAGGAAGAAAAATGAAGAAATAATAATAAATACCATTGTCTTGTTCAGATGTCACGATAGTAAAAACAACAAATGGAGATAACAGAAACAGAGTAAGCGTGTGTTCCATCCTTTGTAGAAAAGTCGGACGCTCCTCGGTTCTTTCCAGTGGCCTCTGGTTCAAACACTGACTCTCCGTCCCTTCTTTCACTGCTGTTTGTGTTTCTCAAAAAGTAAACAGATAAGAGCAGCATGAAGTAACTGCTAAGTAATCCCTGTTTTGCTTTCTGCTTTTTTTGGCTTGCTTTTTGCAATAATAGACGCCAATTTACTGGAATTGAAATGCTCCAGCTGTGGACTTTCCCATGTTGCTTCAATATTATGAAACACCAGCCCATTTGGCCCAATTTCACCATTGCTTCACTTCCCACTAGAGGGGTCAAGACACATCAAATCTAAAATAATACAATAGAATGATGATTCATTGCTTAGCAATTGCCGTCAAGAGCATTGACGGCAATTTTAGCAATGCAATCTCATTACAAATATTGATGTATTAAATTTTGGTCTAGGTCTAACTTACTGTAAAGCAAAAGTTGGTACGCCGTTAAAAAGAATGCTTCTCAGGGCGCCTGGGTAGCTCAGCTGGTAGAGCGGGATTCCATATGCAGAGGCTCAGTCCTTGATGTAGCTGCATGAGGGTTCAAGTCCAAAATACGGCCATTTGCTGCATGTCTTGCACTTTCTTTCTACATATATATATATATATATAGTATATACAAAAATAAAGTGTATTTGTTCCTTTTACAAGGGTGCATTATCAAAGCTATAATAAAACCGTTTGTCCATTTGTAATTTAACTGAGCTGAGGTAAGTTGCTACTGTTTACAAGCATGAAGCTAAAACTATACAAGCATGATCTTTTTATGGTCTCACCCTTTGTGTAAGTTTGTGTCATTTTCTTGAAGGCATTTCATTACTCATCCGTTCATTGGTCATACTGGCTAATGGGGAGCTAATCACCTTTGTGTTTTGTTCACACAATGACATCACATTAGAGTGGTTAAGGTCACATAGATGTTTTGAGCGGTATCAGATTCCCGTACAATTTTCATGTGAATAAGGTGTGAATTGGTAAGGAATCTCCTGTGAAAGGAGGTCAGACGTAGTTCAGGTCTTTAGTTTTTATTGTTACCTCAGTCAAAATATATGTTTGGTATGTAATTATCAAAGTATTGCAAATTACACAAGTCCATCAGGTCATTGACTCACTACATAATTGTCCTTGTTTTATCAAGAATTACTTCTATTACTTTATTTTCAGCTGATACTGTCAGGTCAAATTAAATAAGTGGCCTCGGTCTTTAGGCATACTTTTACAGATTCATTCACATCAACACGTAGGTGTAAATGATGTTTTGGGTCATTCTGTGCAGTTATGCAGGTCTTGCAGAGCTTGTGGGGCTTGCAGGGGGTGAAGCAGCACACATTGTGATTTCTGATGGAAGGGTTTTGGGCCTTAAGTTGTATTCCATGTTGCCTGGTTCTAAAAGCAAGAAGAAAGGCAGACATAAAAATGCATGGCTGAACTGGGCTTCTTCAAAGGCATTTGTAAGCCTCTGAGAGACTCATTATATAACATTGTTTTGGGGGAAAGAGCACAGCATTGCCACTATGCAAACAGGGGGATAGGGACAAGTTGTGCCAAAACTCAGTTTTGAGTCAAATATCCTGACCCCTTTATCATCTAATGTTTGCTGTGTTCTCTGCTGTTATACCATATGTACAGTTATACTTTCCCTGCCTATAAACGTAGTTAAATTTTTCTACAAACAATTTTACGTAAAGGTTTCAAATCTGTACAAGTGTTCATGGTTACAAATTTGAATACAATTGAATACAGTTGTATTTTTAATTATCTGTTGAGCAACCAAATCTCAACAGGTGGAACTAGAGAGGTCTGAATAAGATTTATCTAGCTGACAAGAACTTACCCTCAAAGCACTCTGGGAGGGGGAGGGTTCCATCATTACAAGTGCTGGCCACAGGGTAGCCACACTTCTCAGCTCTGTTCAGACAATAGAAGACGACATGTTCTCCGTGGAGGACTCTGTTGGGTTTCAGGTCTGAAATCCAAAGCTTCTTGGCATTGTAGAAGATACGGCCTCTTTTGATATTAACTTTGCAGGGAGCTGGATTGAGAAACAGGGCAATTAAAGCGTGTTTTCAGCAGACATTGCAGATCTACATTACAGATAACATTAGTATCGGGTTGAAGCTCATTTGAATTACCACTCCCAGGTTTGCATGAAAGCAGTGCTGAAATTTAAGAAGTGTTTAGCTCTAGTTTCTTTTAACTAACCAGGGGGGCTGGAGACTCCCTCAGCTTGTGATGCACAGAAACAATGTGAACATATCTGGATACTGCTGATCCAGAATCGTAAATACAGAAATGTAGCACTTTAGATTTTATCATATAATGACTCACCTCTGCAAACTGGTTTGGAAGACCAGTTTCCCGTGTTTTGGCACTGTATCTCAGCCTCACCATCCAGAATATAATGCTCATTGCAGGCGTACTTAACCTTTTCCTTGTAGCCATGTTGTCTCTTTACAGCAAAGGTGATGAAGCCATTCGGTATGCCTGTTGGGATGGTGCAGCTCACCTCTTGGATGATCAAAAAGGAAAAGAGGTATAATATGGTAGTTACAAATTGCAAAGGGTATGCTGTCTAAAAGAAGACGTTATAGAAAACATTGAAAAAATGTAAATGCAGGCGGGCAGGTAGGTTTCATTGTGGCAAATCCTAGAGATTAGAATTGGCCCATAACTAATCAAGAAGACGAGAAATAGATAAAAGATGAAGACATGGTTAAAGAATATGGAGAACACTGACACTTTCACACGGACACTTGTTTGCGTACCTTGGCACACCGGTGGCTCAGTTGCACTTCCATCAGCCATGCAGGATCCTCTCTCATAACTTGGTGCCTTCGGTGGGTTACACTCATATGTCCAGCCTTGCCCATACATGGTGCTGCTTCCAGTAACTGGCTTATCATGGGCAATTCTTCCATCGCTAGGTGGCTTGGGCAGTGGACAGTTCACAGCTGTAAGAAGAAAAACAATCTCACTAGAGTTTTTCCGACATCAACATAAAATGATTCGTATACTGCCTTCTGAGGAACAAAGTGAGTTAACCACCTTTACATATACTCTACAATTTTATTCTGCATACTGCGAAAAAATAAACAAGACAAATGTCCTGTCAAAATAATAACTTATTATTATACTATTGTATGACGTATACATAGTAACAGAAATTAGGCATCAAAAACAAATAGAAGAAGTATTTCCTAGTTATGCAAAAATGTTAATCTTTGGAAGTTGGGGTTTTTCTCCATTGATCATCGCGGAGTCTGTTACCATTTCCACTATGTATATTTTCCTCCTGTACCTTTGCAGAGAGGTGGTGGATCGCTCCAGGTGCCATCATGTAAACACCTGCTCTCACTGGCTCCTTGCATGACGTACCTGCCAAAGTTCACATTAGTCCAACATATAGTATTGTTACCATACCTTGTAATGATTATTTTGGAACTAAGAAGCAACTATAAAGTGACTTTAAAGTAACTTTTAGACTTTTAGACACTTTTTCTTGTATCACCACTTAGTCTTACCCATCATCACATGTGAAGTTAAGCACACTCTTGAATGGAGCCTCTGTCCTTCCCATTGCTAATGGCTGCAGAGGTCTAGGGATTGGGCACATCTTAGCTGTAGAAAAAATGGCACAATTTTGAATGTAAATCTGTTGCTGATTACAATCACATTATTCACAATTCATAATATTAAAGTATATATACATATTCTTGGAGCACCAAATTGTGTTGATTTTGTCATTTGTATATTTTTAAGGTCAGACTATGTTAGTGTTGGAAACTGATATGATTTTAAAGAAAGGTCAGCAGGAACAAAACACATAAGCCAGTTTTCACTCCCACCTTGCTCATACTTTCTACATTGAGGTGGTTGTAACGATTTAAGAATTCAAGCAGTTATAGTGTCGCCCTTCTGCATCACTCTGTGTAGTAGAGTGAAAGTCCCCCCCCCAGTAAACTCACGGGAGCATGCCAGGTCTGACTGTGTCCATTCTCCTGTGTCGGTGCAGGTAATCCTTCGAGGGGTTACTGTCGAAGGCAAGTACCCCCGTCCACATGTTAGGGTCACCTCTTCTCCAAACTCATACACACGTTTTAGGGTTGACTTGTCAATCCCGTCAGTGACAACAGGTCGGCCACAAACTGGTGAAAGCCAAGAAATATAATTTGACAAATACACAGGAAAAATTCACGGCAATAATGTTCCTAACACAGCAACTCTAGCCAATCCTTCATAATCCATTGTGTAGATTAGAATGTTTGGAAAGTTGTGCACACTTTACTTTTGATGCAACGCCATCAATCATGTGCAAAAGGTGCTTTAGATAAGAACGAAAATGCATAGATGAAGGACCGTGACAGGAGTACTTCCAGTACATTACCAAAAAGCTGAATAGTCATTTCATGCTCAAATACAAATGAAGCAATTATCCTGCTCCATTTTACCTTTAATGGATGTTACAGTTGTGTATAAAGCTACTTGGCAAAGGACCAGCAAAGCCAATGTTGAAGCCATCTTCTTAGGAGTGAAGTCTCCTCAGTGTCCCCTGCATCTGGGTGGAGATGGAGTCAACAAAAGGGCTCCTGGGTAAACAAGCCCCCCTGATAAAAGCCTGCTCCAATCAGATGCCAGTGTAGGCTCCTATTGATCGAGCACAAAGGTCTTAACTCCAGCATATTTACCCAAAACCTGATCAATAACCTTCATATTGTGAAGAGCTAGCAGCTCAACACACACACACACACACACACACACATACACACACACACACAGAGCGAGAGAGAGTGTGCGAGAGAGAGAGAGAGAGAGAGAGAGAGATTTTCGATGAACATTAGTGTTGTTCTTTTAGTACAATGTCCAATGGCTGTTTGCTCTAATGAAGCAGAGAATTTTTTAACAGCAATAAAAACAATTAACAAAGGGTCATGTAGTGTATGTGCTCTAGTTTGGGTTAACAAAATTTGGTTTTTGGTTAGGTTAGGAAAATTTAAGAAGTGCATGTTAAAAAATGGAAACTCTGTGACCTGAATCATAATCACTGAAATTATGCAATACCTAACTAGGTCAAAGGATTTGTTAATAGAAAGTAATTCTGTGTGTCCTGTTGGATTCAGATGGGCAGATTACATTACATTATTTGAATGAGCTATACATCATGGGACTTCCAGCTAAAAGCTCTTTTAGTATTATTCTTTCTCAGGCTGGACTGTGAACCCCAGCGAATTGGTAAACCTAGAAACGTTTTAGAGATAGCAAGCAAGTCAATAGAGCAGATGAACCTTCCCTGTTAGCAAACGTTTCAAATGAGAAGAAATGTAACCTTGCTGAAGCACACACCAGCCATAGTTTGTGTAATAACGCAATCCATTTGAAGACACTCATAAATACAGCAAAATGTCTTTAAGCACATTCAAAACCATTAATTAAGCACATTATCAGAGACAAAGACTGAGAGTACAAATGGAAAATAATACTAAGCTGTTAGTCAAGCAGGAAATTAATCTGCTTGTTTTTAAAGAAATGGTAGGCACTCTTAATGTTTGGCTTGGGCACAAATTCCAAAATAATCTTTCGGCAAATTGTAATTCAAGTGGTCAAAACTAGACTTTTGCACCTCCTCTTGGCTCTGTTTTCAGAATTTAAATAATCTAGTGTGATGGGAGACTTTGGTCAATCACAGGTCATTTCAGAGCTAGAGAGAGAGAGTGAGAGAGAGAGAGAGAGAGAGAGAGAGAGAGAGAGAGAGAGAGAGCGTTCCTATTGGTTGTTCTGTTCATGCATTGCCCGTGCAACAGAGAGGGGAGAGGTAGAGCTGCAGAAGAGGTCACTCTACTTCAAATTCTGGCGTTTTTTTGCATTTTACTCACTGCAGCTTTAATAAAGTATGGGTTTAAAGAGATTGATACACTGTAGTGCCAGTGGCCATATACAATGACACATTTTGGATTCCAGGCCTGATTCAGATATGGTTTGGTGTCACAACCAAAGGCTCAGGTGTAAGCATTTCTTGGACAGTGTGCAATTTCCAACGTTGATCTTATCTATATCAAAGGCATATGTTCTCTCTATGAAGTTCATTTTAAAGAGGGTTTCTCTTTTGTTACAGCTTCTTAATAAGCATACAGGCTGAGTATGCTGAGACACAGATGCAGAAAAAGAGTCAAGCCACTCTAACACAGCACCTGCCGAACTGAAAACTGTTAACCATGCAGAGCAGCTAAAGTGTGTACTGTGCTGTGATTCCACACGATGGCGCTCCCCATCCAAAATTCTTGAAACGGGACCACGCTCCTCCTGTTGCGTGACATACTCTGTCTATGGACATCAGCCCAGCCGGATTGAAAAGGAGGAAACAGTGCGGATCACCGTTAAGTTGACACAAAGATACTCAACGAGCAGGAAGTTTGTCTAAGATGTCCATGATGTCTAAAATTCTCTCTTGTGTTTTGATTGACGGATTTAAATGCAGCTCCTCATGCTTGAAACTATGATGTTATGCGATATATAAAATGAAAATGACACAATTTGGGCAAATATAACACATTAATTCAAAATCCATAGTTTATGGCTAGAAGGTACCAATTACAATCATCCGAGGAGTTAAAATTGTTGAGGCAATCTACAATGCTCCGTGTTAAAGAATAACCTACTTCATATGCAGAAAGGTTTATTGTTTCTTTGTGATGGTTTAAAAAATTGCCCTGTTTGACAACTAGGGCATCACAAAGCCCGTTGTGACTGAAACTGAGATTAAAGGCTAAAAGGGCTGTTTTTATGGCAGTTTGAGAATTGGTGGAATTGGCAACTCAGTTGCCAGTTTATTAAGTGACCAATCCTAATACAGTCCAACAGCCTCACAATAAATCCTACCCTTATACAGGTTCATTTGTTGAAACAGAGAAGTGTTGTTTAACATTTATGAGCTGTGGCTTGTGGTGCCATAAAAGCCTACTAAATGCGAATATCGTGTCTGACTGAGGGTAATTGATACTAAAGGGTGGATCCTCAAACACAGCCTTAAGTGATTCTTGAAGTGGGGAAGTTTTCAGATTTGTTCAGTTGAATAATCATAAAATGAAAAACTGTATTTAATTTGGATTCATTCTAGTTGTAGGCCCTATGTCTAACAAAAGGCTTCATAATTCAAAAAAATCTATAATAGTTAATACATTACATTCTAATCTAAGACATAGGCCTACACTGAACCTGCAAATGTACTGTTCATGTCTATTATTCTTCTAGTACATTTCTGTTGTGTTGTCATTGCTATAACTAAGTATGGACTACATGTGTTTAAGAAGCCTACCGCAATATATTCTAAGGGACAAGAGGGGGTCCCCGGTATCTTCTTATCTATCTCATTATCTTGTAAGGGGTCCTTTGTCTCAAAAAAAGATTGAGAACCTCTGGTTTAGGCAACATAATAATCTGACTGTCTTGTTTATGACTTCCACTGGCTAGTCTCGCATTGCCAGCTCTATCCACTGGCATTCAATACTGGATGACTTATTGATCTCAGTATATCGATTTTAACATATAAGAGTATTCAATTTGGTCTCCAACTGGAGGACAAGAAAGCAGAATTTGGGAACAACAGTTTAATTATCTCGGCAAACTATTTTATACATAAATAACGTTTCTTGAAAACTATTCCTGTATTTACTGCAGACATATAGAAAAAAAATGCTGTTCAAGAAATGTTGTCAATTGTAATGCTCATAAGGCCTTTCTGTCTGTACAACTATCTACATACCTGAATCCCTGACTGACTGCCCTTTCATAATTAATTTCTGTTTTTATAATTTATTTCATTTATTGATATTGCCGATTGTAAATTTTAAATAATGGCAAACAGCAAAATGCAGGATATTTGTTCATTTGATATGTGTCTCTCCTTGAGCACCTTAAGCTATAACAAATTTACACAGCAGCAGCCTGTGTGTCCACCTTTGAGTGTAGTCTTAGTAAGCCTATGACACTTTGTACTGTGGAGGGTGGGGATTGCAGTGTCTGACATCAGAAGGCTTTACTCCACAGCGCTTTTGACAAAGTTCTGGCAATGCAAAAGAAGACTTACGGGACTGTCTTACTTACAAAGTTATATTATCATAACTAATAGGATGTTTAGCAGTTTACAGCATACTGTAGTCATACTGGGCAGGTAGCATGGTGTTTTGTCAGAAGAGCCAACAACTTTAAGATCCTTTTACAACAACTGACTTGAAAACAAAATAACCTTTATTTTGAAGGTAATGACCGGATGTAGCATTTCCCACTGTGGCTAACTTAGCATCTCGCAGAGCTGTCAGTGGAGCAGCCCAGTGATACCGCCAAACAGGGAAAGCCCTCAGACTGTAAGTACAGTGTCTCCGGAGAAGACCGCCGCTCCGCAGTCTGCTGGCTCCACATTGAGGGCTGCTCCTCTAAACGGACTGAGAAACACTTCAAGACAGCAAGACAAAGCTATAGCATTGATTTGTTTGTAGGGGGGGTCATGGCTGATGTGAGTTCAAACGAGTCGTCCACCATGGACGTGGCGAATAGGTTTGCTCGCAAAGGTGCTTTGAGGCAAAAAAACGTCCACGAGGTCAAGAACCACAAATTCATAGCCAGGTTCTTCAAGCAGCCGACTTTCTGCAGCCACTGCACCGACTTCATCTGGTAAGCCTTCCGTCTCCCACCTCCACCCTGACTGCTGCCTGTTGCATATTGGTAACTTCAGTCGAGTACACTCTGCTCGATGATGTAACACAACTTCAACTAACTTTCCCTTCTTACTCCTTCCATCAACATTTCTCCAAGTCTTTCTAACTAATAAAGAGAAAGAAAAGGGGTGTCCAAAAGTCGGCAGTATTGTCCCTAATCGATTTTATTCCAGGGATTCAAATTTCTCGAGATTTTGTCCAAGCCACCCCAAATGGGAGGAGTTACACTGCTGTTTGTATGTCAATAGTGGAGCACTGAAATAACTGTTCGTAGGAGAGTGAGTTCAACTTATGTTTAGGGCTGTGGCCCTTTGTACAAGTTCTCTAATCGGGCCAATTTCCAGTGAGAAACAGGGAATTTTAAAGCAGCCATTTTTAATTTAGTGGGACTTTTTATTTTTTATTGATCATACAATAGTGATACAAACAATCAAGGCACAATGTGTTCACTTTAGTGGGACCTAGGCGGCCCCAGTAAATCACAGAACAACTTCAATGTTGAAATGAACACATTTCTGCACGAGTGCCATTGTGTTAGTCTTGCCGGTCAAGTAAATTACAATATTTAAAGTTCACTTTGATTTTTGCTTGCCCTGATTAATCCATTACTACTGTAACGTTGCTGAGATTAAACCTGGTTAAAGTCTTTGGATGAGCAGTGGGTTCCCCTTCCTGGCACGTGGTCGACCAACTTCCATCTACTGGTTTTTACTATAGGGAACAACTCAAGCATTTATGGCCAAAAAAACCTTGCATAGCTGGCTAGATTTTAAGGAGAAACTGTGCACTTTACTGGCAATGAGAGCCCATATGGAAAATCACTCTCACTACAGAGAAATATTCACGTGGCATTCGGTTGAAACACACTTGAACTGTGCAGTGACTTGCAGAGGTACAAAGTTGCCTTTATGCTGCAGTTCTTTCCATTAGTAACACACTGCAGTTGGAAAGTATGCGAAACACAAGGTTGCTGTGCTGCTTTTCTATTTAGATATCCACTTAGCGATGTCTTACGTGTGAGAGGAGTAAACTTGCAGACAGCTTGGTAGTGTTGCACCCACGTTTTACTGCCCTGTGCCCTAGAGGTGGGAGTGTGATCTCCGGCCCTTTATTGCTGGTGGCTTCATACCTTGACTGTTTTACAACATGACTTGTGCCCTACCGAACATCCCTCCTTAAAGCAAAACACATGCTCAACACGAAACTTAAAGTGTAACTCTCGCCAAAATGCAGCCTAGGGTCTTTTTGTGAATGTAGCCGAGTCAAACTTTAGTTTAAAAGTATTATTAGGACGGAAGCGCCACTTTTATAATTTAAATAATTTTAATTTTGGTTAAAAATGGCCTTTTGAATAAGAGTGCTAGGGGCACTCCTATGATTGCATCAAAATTACTATTATTAAAACACTGAAAACACTGAAACTTGGCTTAAATATCACCAGGGGCTCTAGACATGAACCCGAGCATTGAGAACAGTGTTTGTGTACACCAACAATGACTCACCTTAGCTGTTGGTTTTTCCGGTCGCTGCCATCTCACCAGTGAAAAAGAGTTTGTGTACATAAATAATGTTCTCAATGCCTCCAGTATCATCAGGGGCTCTACACATGAACTTGAGCATCGAGAACATACCTCGAGCAAACCTTCAGTGTTTGTAGTGATTTAAAAAATAGTGATATTGAAGTGATTATAGAA
The DNA here is from genome assembly GCF_013103735.1 of Etheostoma cragini. Lineage (NCBI taxonomy): Eukaryota > Metazoa > Chordata > Actinopteri > Perciformes > Percidae > Etheostoma > Etheostoma cragini. The sequence goes on from NC_048408.1 coordinate 20,130,837, forward strand.
GTGTCCCTAGCCAAAAGACCATCTAACCCAAAGGAAAATATGGTGACTCTTAAATGTGGCCCTTTCATCCTAATTATACTTTGAAACAATAGTTTGACTCGGGTACATTCACAAAAAGATCCTATGTTGCATTTTGGCGAGAGTTACGCTTTAAAGTTTGGAATTGGCATGAGGTTATATTTTGTGTAGTTTTCAGTATTTATCTTACGAGTTTGGTTTTGGTTTCAGTTGGTGAGTATTTTTGGATGAACATTCTTTTCCAATCATTAGACAGCAGTAGAACATTCACCATGAGGACAAAAGTATGTGGACATGAGATATGTTACTGTTGAGCACCTCATTCCAAAACGATGGGTGTTAATATTCTGCTATTACGGTCTTGTAGTCCTCTGAAAAGGCTCATATATAATTTTGGAACCACAGGGAATTATTTCCAATGCAGCCACAAGATCCTTAGTTAAGCCGACAATGATGTTGGCCGATAAGTTATGCCTTGCTGTCGGCGTTTCTTTTTATTCATCCCAAAGGTGCTGGATGGGGTTGATGTCAGGGCTCTGTAGTCAAGATCTTTCACGGCAAACTCAAAAAAGTACCTCTTTATGGACCCGCTGTTTTTCACCTGGGCATTTTTTTGTCAGCAAAGGCCTTCCCTAAAGCACACTGTTTTTTGAAATATATTGTATTCTTTAGCATTAACATGTAACCTAATCAAAACTAAGGGGTCTTGCTCAAAATCATGCAAAACACACGAGTGTCCATATACTTTTAGTCATCAAATGTGGTTGAGAGTATACTGTTCTTTGTTTCTGTGTGTGTCTGTGTCTGTTTATGTATGGTTTGTGTGTGTGTTTCTGTTTCTATATGTGTTGTTTTGTCTTCCTCCCAGCTTTCCTCTCTGGGACACGTCTCAGTGTATTGTTAGTAATTGTTTGCATTTACACATATAAAAAAAAAAATATATATATATATATATATACACACATAATAAGTATACTGCGTTCATGTCCATGGTATGAGTCAACATATACATTTATGAATGAATGCATTCACTGTGTATATGTGTGTAAGTGAGAAAGTGAGTCGGCAACAGTTTAATTGAGCCTTCTTTGTTTTCACAGGGGGTTTGGAAAACAAGGATTCCAGTGCCAAGGTAAAAACTAAATTTACTGACATCTGACTCATTTAGATTCTGTGTGTGTGCGTGCGAAAGAGACAAGTACAGTATGTCGGGCTTTTATCACTAAAGACAGTTCTTCATTTGATATGTCTGCACACACTGACCTTTTTCTGCTTCGCCTGACCGATGTGATGTCTGCCACGTGAACCCTCACATTTAGGATTGATCCATTTCTCTCTTTAGTTTGATGCTGTTTGAGACATTTCATTTGTGCAGCTAACACGAGATAATGATGTTTGATCGCCCGTGTGAGTAACGGAATAAGCTGTGGGTATGTCTTTGGTTATTTCTGCTAACTGCAGTAATATGACGGGAAAGAGGCTTTTTAATGTACCAACATTATTTCCATCCCGCTCATGATTTGTTTGCTGTTTTGCAAGCATGCCATTTGTTTACCCACAGTCAGCGTTGTGTCATTCACTATGTGTCTAGTACATCAAGCAGCCTAGAGTTCGACGGGGTTTACCGTTTGTTGCTGTGGTCTAGTTCTTTTGAGTTTGTTCCATGCTGCTGAATTTGATTAAAAAATGGTAATTATCACAGTGACGATTAGAAATGTAATGTTTTTTCAGTAAAGTGATTACTAATAATTGAAGCGTTTGCTTAGGCCTGTTAATAGAGAACATTTTGATGGAAAAAGAGACTAATAAAAGTGTGTTTGATAATAACTGTGAGCTGAAAACAAAAGAATGACAGGTGAGACTATTTTTGAGAAAAAGGGGGGGAATAGAAAGTGTAACCCCCAATTTCCACAGGATGCGGAACGGCTGTGGATCGGCTCTGCTGTGTGACCGCTCCTTGCTCCGCCGTCCGTCAATACCCACCAGGTCCGGCTTTGTTGCAAAACGGCTGCGGCCATGATTGACGGCTTAAGTCTCGAGGACCCACGAGATCTCGCAGATTCATGTAGAATAAAACCACAAAACACACAACAGTTTGTTTCCATCCAGAGGAGTAGAGAGGAAACAACTCTGTGCTGTGTTTTCAAGGTGTAGTAAAGGGAAATACAATCCTGTCCTGTACTATCTGCCGTGTGCTGAATTGCTGCGGAGCTCTCCGGCATCCGGCAACAATAGAAGCTCTGCGTATCTGCTCCGGATCGCCGGAGCGGAAACGCATCCTTTCCGCATCCTGTGGAAGAGAGGGGTAAGAGAGGAGGATGGAAAGGGTTAGAGAAGAGGTACATAACACACACATATGGACACAACTAGTTTCCTCCGTCAGCCTCCAGATCACTAGCATCACTGAAGGTGGTTTTAAAACCTTCTATTTTGAGCTTTAGCATGCATCAACTTTCAGAATTCCTCTTCTAATGTGGAAATGTTTGGACTTGCCAAAGTCTGATGCTGATGGCGAGTGCCCAGGTAGCAGTGCAGTGCATGATGTTAAACTGATGTTTCACTTAGATGGAGATCCTTTTTATGTTGTTTCAACAGTCAGTCTTTTATTTATGCGATCGCTGATAACTAAAGGCCGTTTCTAGTTTTCTTCTTTCTTTTATTAAATCACCAAAATAGGTAACTATCTTTCAAGAGGGACCTGTACCCACAAGCGCATTCAGTAAAAGCATACCGAAAATACACAATTATAGAAAATAAAAATACCTCAATGTTTCCTTTTTAGGATTTTTTTGGGGGGCAGGTCTGTCTGAACAACAAGACAACAAAAATCTTTAAAAAATAAAAAAGGACGCACACGCGCAATCTCAAGTGGTTAGTTATCTCCCAGACAGCGGCAGTCTCTTTCTTTTTTCTCTTCTTTTTCCTTTTCTTTTCTGATACTGTGGGGGCAGAAATTTTAACATAGAGGAAACTGTAACTATCACTAGTACTGTACATTTTTCCCAACACTAAAAATGAAAACATCCAGTGAATGACTTGATTGGAAACGCTCTTGATGGATTTCCTCTTCCTGAGTTGTTCAGTCAAACAGATTTAGTCTCTCTCTGTTGGAGACTTAAAGATAAACACTTTGCCGTGCAAGACGTTTGATCTCAATGATTCAGAAGCTCTTCCCTCGAGAGTGTCAGAGAGAGTGAGACAAACAGAAGTCTTAGTCGAATCATTACTCATCATACTAATACATCTAGATGCTAGTGTGTCTTATGCGTCTGTAAGGGCCTCTGTCTGGGAAATGCTCAAATGTAAATGAGCATGCATGTTAGCCCTCTCCAATGTGATTTCCTCTCACAGAGGTGAGATGCAGACTACTCCTTAGTGTTTGCCCCTACAGGGGTAAAACCAGCCTAAGTACTGAGTTAGTCCAAGGTGTCCGAGTGTTGACAGACTAACCAGCTTTTGCATAGCCTGACATTATAGTCAGCCAACCCACTGCTCTGCTTTTACAGTAAGTTGTTATATTCATCCTGCCTTATTGTTACTGTCACCCATTTCATACAGGAGATGATTGACCGAATGATTAGAAAGATGTCAGAGAGGCAGCAGGGCTGTGTAAGAGACTTCTTAGGCGCAAAATGTGCTCTGGAAAATGTTCTTAAGACAGCAGGAGGTTGACCTCTCAAAAACTGACCACTCCTTCTTCTTCCACCATAAATCCGTGCCGGGACCTTTTTAATAAATAATGCGTGCCTTATCAAGATGAAAGTCATTGGTTACACTGCAGCTATTCAAAGAGATAAAGGTCCCCACTTTATATCTGTTTAGCCATTAATTATTAAACTTAAGCTTCTAGAAAATAAGGGTTGAGTCCTCCAGCAGAGACAGCGAGCCTCTCAGTCACTACTTGAAAATAGTAATAAACTGGAGATTGGCATTTCTGTAACAAGAGTGACATTTAATTTTCAGCCTTGCAAATGACACTTATCTAAGAATAGGGTTGGCTGCACGGTAGGGGTGTAACCATATATCGATCTGGATCAATATATCGATTCAATCCTTAACGATCCAATACTGTCAATACAAAGTGAAAATATCCATAAATATCGCTGTCTTTCAGATGCGCTTTTATTTTGAAATTCACACTTTCTATTGTTTCTATCAAAAAGAATAGTTTCGTTTTTAATTTAAAAAGTAATGAAATTGTCGAATCACATTTTATTTTTTATTTTTATTTTTTATAAATGTAACTGATTGTGTTAAAGGGGCTTATGTATCGGCTCGTATAGGTTGCAGGCCTCTGAATTGACTGTTATCAGTAAATATTGTATTGTTGTCCAAAGAATCAATATAATATTGTTTCGTGATAAAACGTGTAACTTACGCTCCCAGTACACAGTATCACATCACATATTGTATGAAGTTTAAAGTGTTGTGAGCTTGAAATTGTAAGGTTTGATCAGGCTTTTCTGAATCAAAATTGTCTGTCATATGTTTAAGCTTATTTAATGTATTTATGCTTGTGTTGTTATTTTAGAGAGCATTTGGGGATTAGATATAAAATAGGGATGCTAATTTAGAGTTTTTTTTTTCTGACCGATAGCCAACGGTCGTTAACCAATCCTTAACTGTTCACTGACTAGCAGGCAACAGAGTCCCAGTTCACCCTGCCAGGAGGCTCGGACATACTTTCAGCGTTCCGTGGACAGCTGATGACTTGTAGTGGTCGGGCAGCCCCTATGTTCAGTACAAGTCCACAGCCCATCTCTACCGCATTCAAAAAATAAGGATATTTTTAGTGTCAAAGACTTTATTTCCTAGATTCTGATATATTTTTAGGCACAAATGTATGGTGAAAACCTCTTTATATTTGTCAAGGAAAGCAAAGTTCTGGTGGAAGGCAACAATTTCAAAATATGAGGTAATGCAGTAAGGGACAGGGGCTTTGCATCCGAGTACACTTGACTTCAAAGTTTCACTTTGCACTACTACTACTGTATTTTATGATGTGAGGATATACTGCTAGGTGTGAGCATTGTGCAGCACAATAAAATCCTCTTTGTTATTGTGTTAAACACGAAATTATGTGGGCACAGGTGACAAAAAGCTCAAACGAACCTCAGCAAGTCATTTGTAATGAAATGTTAGAGCAAAGTAAATTTTGAGCAGAGTTAATGTTGGGGAAACATTAACCAGCTATCTAAATGGTATCTGCATTGAACAACCTGTCTGTCTTAACCTGGCTACTTTTCCTTCGGACTCTTATTTCAAGGCTCTGGCAGTATCTCAAATTAGTTTAGCTGACATTGTACTGTGCCCGGGCAATTTGGTCACATGTCACTCATCCGATTTACTGTTCAGATCTTCTGATCTTGTGTCTTTTGAAACCTTTGAGTCCAGGTTAGGGTTGCCCTTTTGGTTTTCATATTGCAAAGTTCTGATTTACCAAGGGGTTAAGATGACAGTGTAATGTTCTGTGACCTCATCTCATCACATCTATCAACATATTCATAGCGAGCCACAGTCTTCTGTTGGCCCCTGAGCAGCCCGCAACCCTTGAGCAGTTTCTGTATCTTGGGTGATACACTCGTTTGACAGGCTATGGGGTGAGAGTCATAATGTGGTTGCAGTTGATTAGAAACATAGACAGTAAAGGAAATGGACAATGTGACTCCGTTGATTTCAACTGAGACTAATAAAGGCTATTAGAAGCACTTTTCAGGGGAGGGCTGAGCGTTACTGCGCATCTTCCAACTGAGCTTGATGACGCAGATGTGAGGTGAGCAACCTGTCTGAAAGTTGCAAGTCTTCGGGTAGCCGTGCCAAGAGAAATCTTAATCATTCTGAATCTTTCAGAGACAAGAGTGAAGGTATATGTTAAGAGATAACATAGGCTAGGGCTAATTATTGCTAAAAGAAATGCTAGTTAACATTAGTAATTAAACCTAAACAGCTAACGTAAGTCAAAATTGCCTGCGAGTATCCTGTACTATACGGTAATTGCTCTACTATTCAACAGTAAGTTGCGTGGTTGTGATGCAATCATTAGCCTATTTTTACAAAAACGTATGCTTCTGGAATACCCAGAAGAAAGGGTATATCAGTGCTGTACTGTAGTGACTGTCCAAGTCCAATTTTCTGCTCCATACGCTGCTCTTAACAGATAATTTCTGTAGTGTGGTTTCATTTAATGGGGTTTTGCTTGCCTAATGGTCTCATGAGGAGGTCCCCTGACTTCTTCTGTGGATTAGACATTATTGGCAGACTATATACAACTAAATTTCTCTCTAAGCTTTTTCCAATGTTTACTGATACACAAGAGGAGAAGATAATGAGTTTTGCTGTTGCCTCCCAAGAGAGAGGCATATTTGATGTCCAATCTTAGAGGTGAGGGCATGTCCAGATCAAGGGTGATAGATTTTTGACCTCTGTTTGACCCTGCCAGCTAAATGCATTTGGACTAATCTGTAATGACCGTGTTTTTTGATGAGAATTAAAAGAAAAGGCTACAAAAACAATACTGTACTACAATATGATCCTTACATTTTGTACATTATGATGATATGATTATGACATACAGTAAACCAGCCCTGCCTCTTTGTGATGTGTTAGACTACACCTTGAAAGTCTCAGACAAAAAACTAATGACTAAAAATATTTTCATCCACCATATCCCACACAGTGTCTTTGTTTACTGTGTGCTGGTCAGTGATTGGATAGTACTCAGAATATCCTTGTACACATCCGCCACTGTGTCATCCCAGTAAAGCCCTTGTTGACAGTCAATGGAAAGGTAAACTCAGAGTGTCCATGGTCCCTGTCTGTGCCGGCTGGCACATACATTCTACCATTACTACTTGTTGTTGGTTTATGTCAATGTGCTCCAACATCAACACTTGGTTTATATGAGAGCTACACCCTGCTGCAGCCCTGGTTATAAGGCTCATGCGTTACCAACTTAGTAGTGTCAGTGGTGGCAAGAAAAATAAGTCAGATTGTGTAAACATATTTTACACATACATATTTTCTTTCATAATAATAATCTGTCTAATCAAAATGTCTATAATGTTATAATGTCAGATGTTCATTTAAAAACGCTGCCAAAGCTTCCAATAAGGAGGTAAACATTAGAGCTGTCAAAATAAACGTGTCAATGCAAACTACTTGTAATTGCTGTAATTTCTTAACACACGATTAACACGCACATTCTGTAATTTCGCTCCATAATTTGGGAAATCAGGAAGCTGCAGCAGTAATGTGTTGCCAACGTGGGGACTTTCTCGCTAGATTTGACGACTTTTTAAACTCTTCTTAGCGACTTGTAAATATATTCAAATATATTTCTATTGTAATTCATTACCATGCATGGAGTCCAATGATCCTTGGTTAAACACGGAACAGCATTGCCCCCCCCGTCCCAATGCGCCACAGCACTGCACTGGCAGTCAGTAGGGTGGGGGGGACGGGGCTGCCTGAAGCTGTGATGAGACGGTGGAACGGGAGCGGGTCTTACGGAAAAAATGCAACAATGAACGGGAGTGGATGGCTAACAGAAACAACGTTTCTTGAGCAGAAATGAATAAATAAAAGGTCTTTTTAATGTTAAGTTGAGTTTTAAAGCCCTTCTAGACAGGTTCTCTCAACATGACTAAAGTTTTTTTTGCATTTACTGTACTTTTAATTTAAATTGAGTTACAAAGTAAGTAGTCGAGTCTAAAATTCCACTTGAGTAGCAAACATTTGAAAGATATCCATTTTAAAGCACATTTAGATAAGATTTAAAATAAAAAACTTAATAAAAATGTATAACTCAGTTTCAACCATAAAAGCCTTAAACCCAAATTTTGGCTTTCCAAGAAATGATTCTGAGAAGTAATGGACTGTGACAGACACATGCCCTGTTGACTGTGGTCTTGGGTCCTTCTCATAAGCCCTCAGCCTCAGTCAGAGCTGTGTAACTACATCCTGCTGCATCTGTTGCTTTATCTCTGCCACCTTAGTGGCTGTGCCTTTTGTTCGTGCTTTCCTCTCTGCTGTAAAGAGCAGTATACTTAGAACAAAGAAACCAATAAATTGCTATCAGCTTTGATGCTAACAGCGGATGCTTACAGCTGATTTTTGTTCATGTAACAAGTATACTGCAATTTTTACTTGTTTGTCTTCTGTAATTTCTTGGGCTCACAGCCTAAAAACTGCCCTTTACAGTGCCTTCTGCCCTGGGTGGCTGCCCATGGGTTTTCTCCCGTATGGCCTCTTTCTTTCTCTCTTTGTACACACACACACACACACACACACATACACCCAATCCCTTCATCTCATACTGGTAAAGCAGAGGAAATTATCAGTCAGGGATTTGGTTTGTGCTGGGTTTTCTTCTCATATAGTCAACATTGCACGGTCATGCTCTTAGGGTTAAGTTGTTACAACTTTTTGCCCCTTTATACTGTTTTGACCTAGAGTTAGATGGACTTTACGATACAAGATTAGAGATCTTATGAATGGTGCGGAGCAGGGGTGAGGCATCATGGCATATGTGTGTGTGCATATGTGTCGTGTGTGTTTTATGAGACAGAGGAGAGGGAGCAGAGTTCAACATAGGCTATATTTAGAGTTGCTCCCCGGTCCCCTGAAGAGACACATTGGTATGCATAGAGCAGGTTCTGTTAATAGGAGGACACTTGCTCCGTCTTTAGATGCCCACTGTGTGATTGCATAAAGGCTTTGTGGGAAGTTATTCAAGTTGCACAGGTGTTAGAAACATGGTAGTCCCGCATTACCAGATCTCCACAGCGCTGGGGAGTAAGATCTGGCTACATCACATATATTTAATTTGCTTTTACTAGTATATCACATTCATAGCAAATCCCCACCAATTGGTCCCAAAACGTCCCAGTTAGATAATAAATGCCATTAACATATTCTTAATAAATCTTTACAATCCTTTTGATGAAAGAACCAAGCAGGCCTGCCTGTTACATGATCCAAATTGTCTTCAAAATTTGCCACTTTCAGCGTGTAGCTTGCTAGCTTGAAGGTTGTTTCCCGTAGTGAAGGGATGTTGAGATCGGCAACACACGGAGAGCGGACATCCTGCCCAGTAAACTTATACAGTAACAATGGTGCATAAAAAAGTGCAAGAGAATGCACTGCCCATGAAAACAATACACACACACACACAGCACATACATTTACCCTGTCACTTTTATGCACATTAAAGTTCAGTCCTCAGTAACCTGCTGTGGCTTTGTGTTTTGGACAGAGCTAGCTGTAAATAGTAAATGTGTATCCTGATAAGGCTGTTAAACACCATTATCAACCATCAATATCACTGTACCAATATTGGTGTGGTTTATTTTCCTTATTACAGTTGAACAAGTCTGTCGTGCATACTAAAAGAGACTTGTGCCCTGTAGAAACTATTGTCATTGCTACTGTGCTTGACAACTTTTAAATCATAAACATTGATCAAAACCATGACTTGTGCAAGATGTGGCCTGTTGGAGAATGACCATAAAAATCGCTGCTCCAGCAAATCCCCAGCAGAAAAACCTTAGTTTCATTTTTACTTTTTATTATTTGAGTCCACACTGCTTTCTGATCCATAAGCACAAAAAACAGTCACCATTACTGTAAAACCAACAATAAGGGGACATTGAGTTACTCACTGGTAGTGATATCAATGCATAGTAAATACACTAAACTTCAAGTTCTGTAGCTGGCTTTTCAGACGAAAATGAACAGCAACAAAAAACACGTTAAGTTACAATAGCTCATGCTTTTTAATTGGCTGGTCAGCTCTCATCCAGTCTTCACTGCAGGCAGCACTGCCTTACAACTAATATATTAGGTGGTCTAAGGAAGTGCCTTGAGCACAGGAAAAAAATCAATCTGTAGTGGTAGTCATGACAGTAGCATAGCATTGAAAATATACAGATGGCTGGCAAATTAAAAACAAACATAAGGTGTTTTATATGTCTCTAATTATGATGTAAGACCACTTCAAGCCTCCAGACCAGCTTTAATGTGCCGTCATTCTACAAGTCTGTTGTGCACAACTGTTGGGAATGAACACCATCCTATAAACAAAAAACAAAAGCTATAACATGTATGATCTAAGACCAACAAATATGTTCAACCAGTTTGAAAGATTGTTTTTTTGCCCATGTAGCACATTTTACCATTTTCATGTTTGCCATTACCTTCTTTTGTTTAGTTATCATGGGTTGAAATTAAATACATTTCTTAAATTTCAGTTTGGCTTTTTTTTGTTACACTTTCCCTGTAGTTGGAGAAAGGATGTAGGGTTCTGCTGTATACTTTACAGAAAATTACCGAGCTGGTTTTGTTCAGTCCTCTCCCTACAGTATTTGAATGATTGCGTGCTGTAATTTGGCATTGCCACTGATGCTTTCCAATAGCTTCAAGTTTTACCAGTGGTCATTAAGTGTGCATTGTTTCACTGTAGATAAAACTTATGTAAGGCATGTTGTGCATATGTATGAGTGGTTGAAAATAGTTTGTGTTGCCTGTGACTAACTTCATTGCCAAGCATTATGCTTTGAAACGGACAGAAATATTTTCCAAAATAGGTATGCTTTGATGAAATGAACAGACGGTACAGGTTCAATGTCAATGCATGATTTGAAATATATTAGAAAAGCTAATAAAATGCAATGAGTCACACATCACTTACTGACATAGTGCATAGCTGAATAAAGCCTTAATGATAACATTGGAAGATGAACTGGAGGTGCTAACTCGCGGCTTGGCTCTGACCAGAAACAGCACTGCCAAAGTGTATGGTCATCTTGAATTTCCCTGAAAGCCTCTCGTCTCTCTTCCTTTTTCTCAACAATCAATTCAGACCACAGCATTAAGATTGGACTAATCAATCATGGTGGTCTGCATTATTTATCAACCTCAATTCCCAACATAATGCCCTGTTTGTTCAAAATGTGCCTCATAGCGCTAATGTGTTTGGAACTGTATAAGGTAGTGTTTTCACAGAAAAATGCTGCTGTTTGTGATATATGTCAGCCTAGATGGACTGTGTTGGAATATGTTAATCCCAGTGCTTACAAAATAAGCATGCATCATAAATATTGCTTTTATATTTATGCAGCTGTGCACTGATGCTCAATAACATATGTCAATATTTTAAATGGAGCTGTGATGTTTGTTTCTCCCTTGCTGAAGTTCTTCCCTCCACTCTTCTGAGCCTTTTATTAGATTACCTCCTGTTTTTTTTATGGAGACCTGGACAACACGTTGATGCAATATCTGCTTGTCTCTTGGCACAGTACGGGTCCTGCATGGAGGGAAATATGTCCACTAACACCTGCATGTCAGGAGATAATAGAGCCTTGTTCACTTCCTGATTGCATACTGTCATGATGTAGCCAAAATCTGTTTCACAGTTTGATAAGGGGATTCGAGGGCAGGAAGGGAACTGACTGAGCAGTCCCAGGTGGGATGACGTCCATGATCCTTCTGTCATGCTAATGTCACATGGAATTTGAATGGTCAGATTTTTCTACATTTCTGTCAGTTGGAAGACATGGCTTCAGCAAAAAAACACATGTCACATTTTGACACCTCTGAGCTCCTGGATTTGTCATCTTGTATATTGGCTCAAATACTGGATTTTTACCTTACTTAGATCTCTTCACATCTGACTAAAACTATGTGGGAATTTCAATTGATTTAATTATTGCAGTGATCATCTGTCATTGTAATTCCATGTTGATATGCCATGTCTATAACAGAAAATGCAGTCTAGATTATTTTAGGCATGCAATTTATTCCTATTATTTTTCTGGATGTGTAATTATTATTTTTTTTTGTGGCAAGTGGTAGGTTCTGTAGGGGAATATCTGAACCTCAATGCAAGCGTCATGTTTTACATTGTTAAGTAAGTGATATCATTTTGTACACTTACACTTACAAATATTAAGATATGAGTGAAAAGGTATTTGAGTTCTGACTTTAATCTCAGAATCCTAAGAATAAAGTCACAACTCTCATAACTTTTTCACCAGTGGCCCTAATCCTCTTCCGTACAAATATACATGCACATGTCAGGGAAAAGATTTATATATATATGTGTGTGTGTGTGTG
>NC_048408.1:20143065-20191630 GCF_013103735.1 Etheostoma cragini
CATACACACACACACACACAGTGGCTAGAATAAGTTTACACACCCATGCTAAAGTTGATTTAAAAAGAGGAATAATTGATCTTAATGTCCTTAATTAAAGTTTTTGGGGAAAATCCAACCTTTTAAGGACACCAATTTTCTTTGTGAATGAATACTGTATTGTATAAATAAATTAATATCTTCCTTAAAATACAGGGGGCATAAATATACACACCACTATGTTAAATTCCCATAGAGGCAGTCACATTTTAATTTTTACAAGCCAGTTATTTCCTGGATCCAGGATACTATGCATCCTGATAAGGTTCCCTTGGCATTTGGAATTAAAATAACCCCCCATCATCACATACCCTTCATCATACCTAAAGATTGGCATGGTGTTATTTGAGTTAGCTTAATGGCTGGTTTGATTGGCATTGAGAGATGATCTTGTGGAAAGTTCCCCATGCCTATCTCTAGATATGGTGAAGGTTATGTAATGAGGTGGGGCTATTTTAATTCCAAAGGCCAAGGGATGCATAGTATCCTGTATCAAGCAGCAAAAACATTCAGGATTACAGTACATTGCACGTCTTGTGACGTGACTATTGCACATCGCTATGTAGAGTCAGGTGAAAGAGAGGGCCCTACCAGCAGCTTTGTGTCATGGTGTCTGCCCTGTGTTTGCCCGGAGACCTTAAGCTCCTGTTGGAGGAAGCGTTTGGCAGCCTGGTCATAATGTGCTGAGGTTGAGAGCGTGCAGATACAGCATAGTGAGCCAAAGTGTTTAGTTTCAACTCAAAGTGATTCCCCCTTTGGCTTGTCAAGAATGGTTATAGTTGATATTTATTGCTGCTAGCTAGTTTTAGACAGGCCTTGAATACAAATTTGTCATATTGATCATGGGAAATTAAAATGTTCAGTTTGTTACAGCATAGTAATTTCTTTACTAATAACCATAAAACCACCATAAAGCATGCAACACTAGTACTTGACACTAGTATCAGTAAGACATGTTTGTCCCAGTACTAATACAGAATTGGCTCACTAATTTGCAAGTGTTTAGCAATTATACATACAGGAATCCATCACAGAAGAGGCTTAGATCATATTTTTGCAACAAGTGCAGCCTGTGTGCACTGTACAACATAATGCAACACAGCCAAAAACAACACAATCACTACAGTATGTTGCTCCCTCTGCCTTCACGTGTGGATCTTACAATCCTATCGAGTTGTTTGGGTGTTGTTGAAAGGCATCCCGGCCAGCGTAGGAAAACAACATAGAAGACAACGGCATGCTAAGGGAAAATGGAAACAACAAAATGGTTACTCACAACCTAACGTTACATTTAACTGTTGGTAAGCCATTGTCAGCACACATTATCCCTGCAGATACTGTGTCCTTTTAGAATGCGAGCAGCTGCTGTAATGGTTCTTAAAATCATCCATTTAGATTATTAAAGTCACGTCTATGGTTTCTTTGTTAATTCTACTTTCAGATGGTTGATGTTAATGTTTTGAGAGGCATAATATTATCATATATGCCAAATGGGAGCTTAATGGTGGCTTTTACTTGAATAAAACACTCATTCAGACTGTTTGTGTGAATAGAACCACCTGTTGTTCTGTCATTTGCTCGTAGGAAGTGTGCCCCTCTTATTGGGATTAACTTTTGGGCTGGATGTGAGCAGCAGGGAACAATCCTTCCCTTCACTTTTGAATCAATGCTGTAACATCGACAAATCCCACATCTGTCTGTATGCAAAATAGGTCTCTGGGCTGGCAGCGGTGTCCCTAAGCTGGACTGTCTGTCTTGCCATTTAAAACAAATCTTGTGTTGGCGTCCGCGGTTAAATAAACCTCTCAGTTTTGGAGTGAGGCTGTACATTGATGGCTGGTTACCTTCAGCGATTTATGCAGGTCAACATATTCGGGAGCAGGCACTCTCAGGATTAAATAATCCTTGTTGATTATCCATATAATTGCGAGTGTATAGCTGCAATTTTTGTAGAATGTACCTTTTTAATTGATAGTGTGCATCTAATCAACTTTAAAAGGCAGACTTGACAAGAAGATAAGAAGAAAATCAATACTCAATATATCCTTAATCCATATAGTTACATTTATTTGTATATGAACAAGCTGGCGTACATATCTAAGGGCAGAATATTTTTACAAGCTGCCATATGTTTCCTCTTAAAGTGAAATTAAATAGGCCATATGATTCAGAGCATCTACTCTTTTCCCTCCTGCCTTACTTCAATTTGAAATTTGATCTTGGCATTTGCAGAAACGTGGAGTAGTAATGGATTTTTCACCCTCAACACAGTTTAGCAACCTGTTGAAATGTTTCTAGTGTCTCAAGAAGCTGTTTGCAATAATGAGCTAGTGCAATTGATCAGGGAAGCCGCATATTAAATCTGTCAGTTACACAGGCAGATCTGTAGCACCAATTTCTTTTGTCACATCCTGGGGGAATTTCTAAATGAGAAACCTGATGAAATGGAACTGGGAAATAGATGTTCTAACAGTTTACCCATGTATCTTCCCCTTTACATCAGTCATTTCTTCTTATTAAACAGGCTTACCAACCCCCTCTGGTACATTATACCATAGCAAAAGTGCCAGGTCGCTGCCATCAGTTAAACTGGATTACAGAGTACTAAATAATCCGGATGATGATGATAAATTTCCTTGGGCATTATCATCTCTATCACCACCCGTAGTTACGGTACAGCCGCACGTGAGTTTCTAAGCCCATGTGTCCAAATCCACAGTATATTCATGTTCATTCTGCTGTGTTAGTTTGTTCCAGTTTACATAAACAAATGCACAGATTGGTTTTAAGTTATTAAAAGTGTAAATTCAGTCTGTCTATCAACATCTGCTCCCTCAGAGTGGTTAGCGATGGCTGCCAGCTTAATCCATACGCAAAGCATATGACCTGGTTTGTCATTGTTTGTCAGATTTTATCACTTTTTCTTATCTATCACATACTCCATTTTTTCTTATTGATCTTTTCTTTTCTTCTGGTATGATATGGCTCAATAAACCTTAATTTTATGTACTCATGTAAGAAACCAAAACGCAAGGTAATTTAATTAACAGGGTTAATTATATACAGGCGGATGAATTTAACACATGATGTGTACTACAAGTTTGGAACTGAAACCAAACCGTCAAATAGTCTGTGTGTAAACATGTTTGCATCCTATTCATAGAGACCTTATTATAAGACTTTATAGGCAGATACAATATAAGTCACTAAAATGTCCCCATGTAGCAAAAACCCCAGGCGGCAATCCACAAGCAAAACAAATCACGACAGCAGATTTTAATATACTGTATGTATGCGTTCACATTCGAAAGAAAAACAGTGCAGTAATGATATCTCATGCTTTGTAATGGAGTCATTATTCAATCATTCCTAGTCTGAAATAACTAGAAAGTATCATGCTCATTCCGTTATACTCATGCCTCGGATGCAACAAAATGGAAATCTTTGTGGATTCAACATTAGAAATCTGGACCACACAGCGACCGACAGAAATCCAACTAAGAATGTATTTTTAGCTCAGAAACAAAATATTTGCCTGAAGAGGAAGGATCTGTTTCTCTTGCCTCTTCCCTAGAGTTTGTATTGGTCTTTGAAGTTGAGGAGGTTTGGCAGCTAACATGCCAGCAGTTCTCAAGCTGACACCTTGTTGCCCAAGAATAACCCAGACCACAGTGACCATGTATATTCGATTTTGATGAGTCACATCACAGGGTGGACACGGTGTTACATAAGTGATCATCCAAAAAAAATACATGATTGTGATTAAGATGAGCTATACTTTACGTATTGAATTACAGCTTTATTAGATATATAACTCTATAGAACTTCATATAACAGCTGTTGTTAGTGTTTCTTGCAATGCTTTAGTTGAGTTGTGTTTTGGTGCCATTACCTTGTTTCTCCTGCTTCAGCTGAAAGGACAGTGTGTTGCAGGATGGCGAGGATGGCAACTCGGTTTTCTCTTGTAGCTAATGACTGTTAGGCCTTGTATTTACAACTGTTACACTTTCCCTGTCTCTATGTTTATGTCTCTGTCATTCTGTGTATACAGATCAAGCGAATGTCTTTGGGACTCAGAGGTAACATGAGCGGGGAGATCATAACAAGGCTCCTACTAATACTTCCGGCTAAATGAACAATTGAATTTCTCTGGCTCTCAACTGTTGTCATCATTATGGTTTTGAAATGTCCTTACAGACACTTTGTGATCCTGTAGCAGTGAATGGTTTCTATGTCTAAGTTTTTACACTGCAGATGGCACTGACTTTGTAAGTAATGTATCTTTCCGTTTGTCACTTTTATTTAATTATATCCAAACTAATTTTAAAAAAATGAAGATTTTTAACACTTGGGACAACATCCAGAAAAATATGAAAGGTCATATCCTTTAAATGCATAGAAGACAAAATACAGCAAAAAGACCTCTGTGGTCACCGTTAACTCAATTATCTGAATTTAAAGGACCATGACATACAATAGTATATAGTACTATAGAATACTTTTATATCATAAAATATACTGATCACAATGCTTCTTTGTTTAAACACCTGAGCTTTATTTGTCAAAGAAGCTTGAAATATAATTTTTTTGGCCTCACTGTAACGGCACATAAAAGAAAGGCTATAATATAAGCAGTTTGTCAGTGATATCGAGTTACTGCAGGTTGTACATGCTATAATCTTGGAGAAATTGTGTCCTTATAAGCTTTTTAGAATTGAAGCAAATGCAGCTTTTGTTCGGCGCTTATGTATTCAAAATTAAGTGGAACATTAAGGTCGCACTGCAGCTCAAAAGATACTGCTCGGCGATCAGATAAAAATAACGGTATGATTTCTGTGTTTGTTGTATCCGAATAAGTTCCGTACAGTAGTCTTTTAAATTCCACATAGAGGCAGATGAATGCAACATGGACAAGGACAGGTTATATGTTTTCAACCAGTTATACTGACGTTACATTCCAGTGATTAAATGTTTTTTGACCAATTCTTCTGTCATAAAGTTTTTGTAGTCAAAGGTCCCAGTCCAATTGTGAAACTATGTTTTTCTCTGATTCCATCAACCATTAATGGAGAAATGGACTGTTTCATCTAACTGACCTGCATTTATTGTTGGCAGACTGTTACGAGGTAATAATGCACCTTTTGTTAAAATACTGCTTTTGTAAGAGGCTCAATTTAATAAAAGTTGTACCTTTCAGAGGTGCATGTCACTTTGGGTGCGGATCAGAATGCTTTTAAAACTGATAGGGTTTGGTTAATCCATGAGGAGGTGCAGTAGCAAACATTTCCAAGGATTAGAGAGGGATATTACTGTCTCAATGCATTAGAGGTGTATTAGATAGCTCCATGATGGAGCACAGACTAATGCACCAGACTCTGAATTACAGCGTAATCTGCATTTAATTGCCCTGGGTTATGTTGTGATAATGGCATTATCTAATGGAAGAGCTCTAAAAGGGTTTGAACAAAGAACAAAAGACAGGGGAAATGAGTCGCAGTTACAGATGTGGGACTACCACTTTAAAATCATTACACAGGTTGGCGAACTAGTGATATTTTTTTTCTTCACCCTAGTTACACTAAGATCCCTTTTATTACAACTGAGATGTCTTTAAACAGTAAACATGTCGAGAATGCCATGAGAGGTTTTTTGATGAAATACAATTGAATTGCATTTTACAACGTCCAAATGACGTTGTTTTGGAAGAGGCCTTTGTCTTTGTGTAATTTGAATGCCTTTCGGCTATTAGCACCAGTTGCAGGCTCTTCCCATATCTCAGTCAAATGGAATACGCCTACTAATTACTAAACTAATAAAAGGAAAAGTACGACCATGGGTCATGTTGAATTACATAATTTACACTGGCAGATTGTACCTTGTTATAACTCTTAAAATCTGTTCACTAAGAAACTAAACCTAAATCTGTGGTACACGCACGCACACCTGTGTATTCCTATCTTCAAAAAAGGGCTGTTGCCCCAGTGGGTAAACACTTAATATTGATTTACTCAGTCCCTCTCTTGGTTATCAGTGGAAAGCCAGTCAGCACATGGTGCCGTTATTTACCTTCATTGTTATTTGTGCTACTCTTTTTTTTTTTTTTTTTTTTTGTCAGTATCTGGAAGAAAAGAAGGAATGCTTGGTACCCGCTGTCCCCTATTTAATACAGTAAGTTACTTTGTCTCTTGTCTGCAGACAATGCTTTAAACACACTCTGCTAAGCGCTCACCCTCTGGTGGCTGTATTCCTCAAACCTGGTTGGTCTGTTACATCAAGTCAATGAAAGATGTGATGGGTTTTGCAGAAGTGGTATTTGCCCAACACAACATGGACTGTTGTTAACTTACCCAAGGTGGAAAATACCAGTCTGAATGTCACCGGCTGAAATATTTAAACCCGAATGTTACCTGCAGTGCAGAAATTGATTTTTTTTTTCTTCTTTTTTTTCCTTCATTGTATCCAGTGAGAGATCAATACAATTATTGTTTGCAGCACTGATACACGGCCAACATGGTTTAGACTTTAATTGAAAGAAAGAGCTTGCGCAACTCAGAAAACGTGCAAGACTAAACAGACTTTAAATGGCAACTATTATATAGCATTTTAAGGTTAATACTTGTAATTTGTGTTTGTAATAGAACATGTTTGCACACTTTCATGTTAAAAAAACTTTTATTTTTCTCATACTGCCAATGGCTACTGAACCTCTATTTACCCTCTGAATGAGATGCTCTGTAGGAGCGCTTGTCTCTTTAAGCCCCTGCTCCCGACAAAGCCCAGTCTGCTCTGATTGACCAGAGTGTTTCCTGGAATCTGCGCTTCACTCCGCAACCTTCGTTGTTGTGTCCATAGACAGTAAAATTAAAGGAAAAGCGACGCTGTAGAATTCTACAGAGATCCGTGGAATCTATCAGAAGCACTTTTCCGGTGATGCTGAACGTTCCTGCGCAGCCTCCAATTGAGCTTGACGATGTAGATGTGATATGTGAAAGTTGTAAGTCGTCTGGTAGCTGTGCCAAGAGAAATCTCAATCATTCCGAATCTTGCAGAGACGGAGGGATAGGTATATGTTAGGAGATAATGTAAGCACAAGCTAATTATTGCTAACTAAAATGCTTTGGTAACATTAGTTTTTAAACTTAAACAGCTAATGTAAGTCGAAACTGCCTGCAAACTTCTCCTGTACTGTACAGTAATTTGTCTACCATGTGACAGAGCGTTGCATGGTTATGACACAGTTGTGAGCCTATTTTTACAAAAACGACTGCTACGGCGACAAACGTAAGATAAAAGGTAATGGAGCCTTTTATACATTGTTGTGTTTCTTGAGAAATAAAAAGTGGACAAAAAGAGTCTTTAAATGCTTCAGATGTTAAGTTATTTGCTGTCAAAGTGACGCTAAAATGAATTGCAGTCAACGGAATAGTAATGGCAGGTGATGGCTTATTAGCATCAAAATGGCTCCATAGTAGGTACGCTTTGCGGAGGCTTTGTACCGTGAAACATCACCAGTGAAGGCTTCTAAACCAAATACTACACAAACGTCCCAGCATTAATGTGACCTGAAATTAGGGAGAAATGACCAACATTGGCTGCCAAGATTAGCTACAGCTATGTTGTGTTAGCATGCAGCTTTTTAATATTTGCAGTAGGCTAACATTAGATTACGGAACGTTAGATGACAACTTTTACTGCCATTAGCATGTAGCTACTATAGTTAGCAGTGGACACTAATTGAATATAGCAGCACATTTTACAGTCAAAAATTGCATATAAAAGCTTTTAAACCAACTACTGCATATCCAGAAATCTTACAGGAGTAATGTGACCTGGATTGGGGATAATGTAACCACACTAGCAGCAGAGATGACATTGTCTACTACCGTAACATGTAGCTACATGTGACAATGTTAACACGGCAATAGCTTAAAAAAACACTTCTGTAGTTCCTGCCTGGAGAGGAAAACTAATCGTAGAAGACCGGCTTAGAGTTGTGTAATACTTAGCCAATCTGAACTTTTTAGCGCATGGGGATTAACGATCCATACATTTATGACTTAAATCATAAAGCCAGAGGGATTTTCATCCAGTCAGTATTATTTCTTATGTGACATCTTTGCCGTTTAATCTGATATGGTTGAGGAAACCTGTGAAACTGAATTAAATTACACAACTCACAAGAACGTGACATACTTTTCTTTTCACTTCTTCAATTGTTTTGCAGTTTTCAGTTGCATTATAACACATCATAAACAAAAAGGGTCAATTTAAATGAAGTTCCATTTGGCTCTGTATAAATAGTTAACCCTACCAAAGTTTGTAGAAAAAAACATTCTCTAAAAAGTCCTTTGGTCCTCTAATAGATCATTAAAAGGCCTCATTAATCTGGCCACAGATTGCAAAGTGCTTTATAATCCATTTGTGCAGAGACAAGATGAGACATAAGTGACTCTAAGCTGATATAATACTGTAAACATAAAAAAACCATGTTTGAAACCGCAATGTCCTCTGTGTTTCAGAAAAACAGCAGCTCATCTCTGATGCTACTCTGGCTTCAGTAAAAGGGGAGAATTGTTCTTTGAGATAATAATTCTATCCGTGTTCTGTTCTGATATTTCATCATACTGCTCCAAACAAATTTAACTTAGAAAATCTTTATTGTTTTTGAAGATGATGATGGCTGCTGAACCAGTTAGGCGCAGTTCCGGACCAAATCATGATACAATTGAAAAGGAGAGGCAGTCTGCACTCCGATTTATTACAAGCTTGCAAACGTTTAACCACATTTCAACCATCAAGGTCTTCAACAATGGCCTGTTGCTCATATGCTAAAACCTTTGCAGCAATGACCATCCTCAATGCAATCATCCTCTCAAACCCCAGCCACACTGGTAAATTGGCTTGGTAAAATGCATCCGTTTATGGAAATACAGTTGTCTGAAAGCCACTTGTTCTGTGTGGTTAGAACGACTTTAGAAGTCTATAGTGATGTTGTTACTCAGATACTGTATCTCGTCTAGGCCAAACGAGTATGGGGAAATTAATAATCATGAACTTTTTGATCGATTTTGAGATCACAAATATTTTGATCAATATTGAGATTATGATTACTTTGATCCATATTGAGATCACGATTATTCAACACAATTATTCATTGATTTCAGGGACAAAATATTTGTATTGCACTTTTACATTTTAATAAACACAGCACTGCTTTCACTCACGTTATACTGCATTCCTGCTAGGCTACTAATCTCTGCATCAAAATAAGACTTAAAGTGATCATATTATGCTCATTTTAGCTTTCACGATTGTATTTAGAGATTGTACCAGAATAGGTTTACATGGTTTAATTAATAAAACGATACACTTTTTTTTTGTACTGCACATTGCTGCAGCTCCTCTTTTCAACCTGTGTGTTGAGCTCCTTTTTTAGCTACCGAGTGAGGCATCTCACTTCTGTTTCACCTTTGTTGGGAGTTGTACATTTGCAATACGTAGAATGGCACTGCAAGCCAGTCAGAAGCAGAGTTTTTAACGTGTTACAAAGTGATGCACGTTTGTCAAGGAAGTAAAGGCTGAACTACAATAGAGCTGTTTGGAGAAGTTAGTGTTTTTGGTTGGAGATAATAAGTCCCTTTGGACTTTGGGCTTTTTCAGTTTGTAAACCTATTATATGCACAAAAAATTATATAACAATATCAGGAATGGGAAAAGCCAAAAAGCATAATATGATCACTTTAAAGGTTAAGGTTCTTCTTTCCTAGAATTAATATATAAATAAAATAGTTCCTTTAATGGACTAGCTCTTTGCCTTCTGCTCCAGACATTTGATTGTCTTTTGTCTGTATTACTCTTTACTCTGGACTGCTGCCGTAAGATTCAGGAAAGTTTTGAAGAGGGTGCCACTATTCGATGTGAGTTGAGTGCAGATGTAAGTTGCGCATGCATCACTTTGCAAAAAGTAGCCTACAAGAAGCTGCTAAGGAAAGACTTCTGTAATGTTAATACAATAACAAAAATGGAGCTACATAACAAAGTTTGTTTACTGCTGGCTACAAGTTAGCTCTCAAACATAACAAAGGCTTGAATTAAGTTTTGAGTTTAGGAATGGCTTGATTTGTTATGCAGCAGTTTTCAAAGAGCGGAGCACGTATTTTAGAAGTCAATATCACAGTTGATCATGTTTATTTAATTGTGAGAAGCCAAAGTCATGATCACGATTAATATTCGATTAATTGTCCACCCTTAATTTCATCAATTTAGATAGCAATCCTGATAAATCCATCTCGCTTACTGACTCTTCGATTTTTTTTTTTTTTTTTGGACAAATATTATTATTATATTAACAAAACATTTGTGGACCTTGAATAACAGCAAATGGACTCCTAAAGCGAGATGAGAACACGTGTTGTTGTCCACACTGTGAGTCAGCATTTGATGGCTGGCCTTTAGGAATGAGTCATCTTGGATATACTGCGTGAGGTGTTGGGGCGTATTCAGCCATCAGATGTCCCTTCCTATCTTAACTTTGTTGTGTGTGTGTGTGTGTCTTTTAGTTAACAGCTTCTTTCAGTCTCTGTTGTTAACTGTCTGTATATGACTGTATAATCCCTGTGTTTATTCCCCCCTGAGGATTAAAGTTGATGGAATACATTGTTGTGACCTGAGCAAAGTACTTGTTGGAGAGGAAGGATATGTCAGACACAGTTTGGAGAGTCTAGTACGACACCAGACACCAACTGTTGAACAGTGTGACTATTTTCACCTTGAATATTCCATGAATGCCTTACTTGGCTAATAACTCCCTTTGAAAATGTAGTTTTCTTTTACTTTTTTTTATCTTCATTGTTCCTTTTTTCCATTTTGTATTAAGTGACTGGTATTAGAAAACTAGCAAGTTGGCACATGCTCCAGGTATTTTTTTCTACCAGATGAACATGGATGTCTTACCAAGACTACAGTGTATCACACACACTCCCCCACACCCACAACACAACACAACACAACACAACACAACACACACACACACACACATTGGTTTTAATATTAAGTTGTGGTGAAGTAGAGTTTTAATTTCTGAGACTAAGGATGTGGCCTAAGATTGTATTTGCAATCAGAGTTCATTAAAACCTCCCTGGTTTAACACAGCAGACAACCTGACTAAGCTTTTATCGCCTACGTTCCTTACATGTCTGCTGACAAGAGGCAGTTATTTTTGATGCAAAGAAAGCTCTTCATCAACATTCAGGGCCCCCAGTTGAAAGAAACTTGTTGTTTGTTGTATTCTTTTCATTGGTGCTTTATTAACTTAATAACATTTACTTGTGAAGTAAAGTGAAACAACTTAATAACACAGAAGTCTACAAACAATTTATTTTGCTGAATTGACCTTGTTATCCTTGTTCAGTCAAACAGCCACTGCTTGTATAATAGTAAAACGTTTGTTTTTGGCAAGATGTTGTAGGTTATTGCTTTTGTATTTTACATTTAGTATTTTTATGGTTTTAGCCAAACTTTATGGATGTCAGATTGCCAATTGGTTCATCCATCAATTTAGACTGAATTATCTTGACAAATCATCCGATTGAATTTGCATACAATTTGGGACATACATTTGTAGATCCTACCGACTTTGGTTGATCCCCTGACGTGTTTGACGTCGTGCAAATTTGTGGTTGTACAGACAACAGAATTGCTGTCAAATTGAAACTTGGTTCACATAGGATAATGTTGTAGTATTATTCACTTACCTTAAATCTCTGAGGGTAAGGATGGATGGTTCTCTAACTATACAAGAGGGATAACTGAATTTGTTTGTCTTTACCTCCCCTTTTAGATGTGAATTTGGATCAGCATCTTTTCAACGCAACCAAAACATTCCAACTTGTATTACTTGGAAATTGTCCATACTCAACTTTTCATTTGGCTGAAGACGATAATGCTATCATGAGGAAGTAGCAACATTTAAATGATATGTTTAAGCTTTCCTGCTCAAATGTAAGCCTGAAGTCCGCGTTCAAGACAAATGTGTGTAATGAGCAGGAAATTTTACAAACTGTCATAAAATGTTTTGCAAGTTGACCTCTCTTTATTTAGATCTTTTTAGTAGTGCTATCAGTTAAACGCAAACCCATTTTAACAGCGTCAAAGTTTTTATCGTGAGATTAACAATCTTTTTCGGCCTAGCAAACTTTGGAGTTCTTTTCACATGCTGTTACAACTAGTAATGTTAGAAAAACACCACACCGGATCTAGCTGGACCGGAAACAAAACAACAAGGATGCCACGCACACTTGTTTGGGCTTGCGAGCTGGCCAAACAGTAGTAACGTTACTTTTGAGTGGATGGCGAGCTCGAGACGACGAAATAGATGCCAATAAGATTCTGAATGGAAAGTTTACTTTTTAAAAGTTGCCAAATGGTTCCATTGACAAGACCAAAGTGATCTGTGGGTTTTGTCGTTGTGAACTGAGCTATTATCGCATCACGTCCAGTCTGAAATACCACTTGATGGCCAAGTACACTTCTGATGCAAATGCTCCCCCCCACGTCAAAGAAGTTTCACCCTTTTCTTGATGGACAGTGTTACACTGTGTGAGAGCTTATTCCAAGTGTGAATGACTGCTCCAATTGAGAACGTTTCGTGTGAAATTGAACACTACAGTAAGCTAAATGCCAATGTTGTTTTCATAAAAAAAAAGTTTGCACAAAGCAAGCCGATCCACTTGTCCACGTTGATAAGAGCATTAAAATGAGAAAAAATAATGGGACAAAAAGAAATCAAAGGACATTTAGAATAGATAAAAAAATGCGATTTATTTAGAATATTTGCGAGTTAGCTATGACATAATGCGATTTATCACGATTAAATATTTTAATCGTTTGATAGCACTACTTTTTATACATTATTTATGCATCAGTTCAAAGCAGTCAAACAATAAGGCATGACTTTCTTTTTATATAGCTTCCTCATTCATTTAGTGTTTTTTTTCAACCTTCCCTCTGCTGATTTTTTGGCACACATGGTTCAGTCCTTTTCTAAAAATAACCTCATCATTTTATTTAATGGGGCAATTGGTCTATGAAAAATCACAGCCCACAGCTTGTTCCTTTGGCTCTAATGCGCTCATCTTTAAGGCAATCAGACTTCTTGTGAGGATTTCAGCTCCTGATCCTCTTCTGATGAGAGAAGAGAATGAATGAATGAATAAATGAATGAATGAATGAATCGCAATTTTGTATCATGCAAAGAAAAAGTATGCCCAGTTCAAATGGGCTTACATGATACCATTACTATAGGAAGGGAACAGATACAAAAATAGTAACATAACATAAACAATAAATCTTCTTGTCTTTTTTTTGCTATGCTGAAACATAAGTCACCAACTTCTGTATATCAAATCTAAACAACTGCTCCATTTGGCAATCAGCAGTGAACTAGAACATTTCCGGATTTTGCTTCTAGAGGATCTCAAAAGCTACATCCCATGTTTGTGGAGTCTATAAAGCTTATTGCTCTTTTGACCTCTCTGACTATTATATATTCATGATTATTTTATTAGTCCAAGGTCTCATGGTTAGGCTTTCTGGGCCCTTTGCACTGCTGTGAGTGATAAACACATTGGATTTGCAGGTAATTGCTGTTTCATTGTAGAGCATTAAACACAGGGAACAAAGTTTCCAAGCCGAAATTATGGGGACAATTGAGAAAATTTATGATGGGAAAGGGAGTGGCTTGTGGGAATACTGTTGGTCACAGCAACTTTGCAACAGGAAGCAATGGGGTGTACAGGAAATGTCTGAGATTTTTAGAGATTGTCTTGCACTGCATCCGACTGTGTTTTATCATATTGATATTGAAGTGTCACAATACAGCTGTCTTAATGGAAATGGGTCTCGATTTCATACCACTGTGAGCATAGTATAGTATAGTGTAGCCTGTTTCTGCCCAGTGTTCATTTAAAAAGAAATAGAGTTGATAGTGATCTTTAGCTGAGGACACCCCTGAAATTGTCAACCACTGTTAATATTGTGTTGAGTCAGTGCTTTTATTGGACGCTTAAAGACCTGAGTCTTGTTCAGGTGTTTTCTTAATGGGCTGGGTGGATCAGCAGATATTGCATAGAGGGAGATGTCAGAAACATAATTGCTTGAGGGCGCTGAAACATCCAAGCAACGTGATTTTAGCTTTTGCAAGGTTGAAAGGTGAAGCTAACAAAATGCACGATTAGTATTGTTGATTATGGCCTGATTCTTATTAGAGGTTCTAAATACTTTAAGATTTTACTTAAAGATGCTCTGAGATTCCGCTCGCCTCCTGTGTCCGGCATCTACCTGTCACTCAAAGCGGGAAGACCTTAATTTGGCAGAACTTTAAACCTGAATATAATTTAAATTATAGAAAAGTTGTCATGGAGGGGAAACTTAACTAAAGAGACCAAAACAGTTTCTTGTACCAGGCTGTAAATGTTTGATTCTGCTGTAGAATTGTGCATTTTAACATGGCCCTCTATGGGGAGCAGCCTCAAGAGGTTAATTGAGGAAGGGCACTTTGGCACTTACGCGTTGGTTTAATTTTTCAGGACCTTAGGTTAGTTTTAACACGACAAAAAGTTCCATACTGGCAGTTGACAACCAATTTCAAGTGTAACTATACTATACTATACTATACTATACTATACTATACTATACTATACTATACTATACCAAAGTGCTGGTCGGGTGGTTGAGCACGCACTATTTACACATCTCTTGTTACTTTTCCTGTGATAAAAGACTGTACTAAACCTATTTGCATTCAGACAAAGTGTTGTTTAGCAAGAATACCCCGGCCTTATGTTCAGGCTATCACTGTTAAGTTAGGTGTGTGTTAACTGTTATCATTGTAAATTCATATTTGTGAAATAAAAAAAATCTATTAGATTAATGAAGAAAGCAATTTTAAGGCAGGAAGGAGGGAAATTTGTCAGCTGCCAGAAAGTGAAGTCAAGCAAGATACTTGGGAAGACATTTTCCTGACGGCAGCAGCAGCATGCCAACATCCGCATGTGATTGACGAAGACGGTGATAACGATCACGACGATAAAGAATGGGAACATGGCTGTTAGTTTGGGGCACAATAAACAACAAACCCAAAACCAGCGAAGATGCAAACTCTTCATGCCACACAATATTAAATCTTAGACAGCCCCAATGCCCCTCATAGTCTAAAATCCACCCAGTGTGTCCAATAAATCTGTGCTTATTTTGAGCAATGTCCACCCTTGAAGTCATTACACAGCAGAGCTATCATAAATCATATTAGTCAAACATGAGTAAGGGCTTGAGGCAGCGTCTTTAGCTGCAGCACTAATTTTACTAAAGCCAAGGCATTGGTTAGCATACAACATTGTCATTCAGAAGCAGATAAAACCTAAATGGATTTAGAACATTTTGCAATTGATTGCAGTTTCAGAATCCCGAAAAGAATGAAGAAAAAGAGGCTCAAGTGATGGCATTTAGTGTGTACTCTTTACTTGATTTTTCTACATAACCGTGACATGACACTGTCATGAATGTGTCAATAAACATTATATACAAGTCATAAACGGTTAGTATGCTTTTTAGTAAGTGTCATTCGGTTTTGTCATGACAAGTTATGGTTATTGTTAGGGTTCAGGCGTCATTACTGTGTTGACTGTCATGTGTTCATGACAATGTCATTTCACTCTTATGGAGAAAACTTCAAGTAAAGTGTTGCCCATTTAGTTTGTAACATCAAAAACAACACTACATGTCTGCACAAAAAATGTTAGTCCAGGGCTTTTTGTCATTCCTCATGTCTGATGGTAGTCCTTTGGGCCATAGATGGGCACCACTCACTGCTAACACGTCTTCCTTCCCTCTCCTCCATCCATCCATCCATTTGCTCGCAGACACTCCGTCAGCTTCACTAAGCTGCACTGTCAGCGATTACTCTTAATGTTAACAATGAGACACACACACACATACACACACACACGCTTTCAATCTGGTTCTCCTGCGGCTAATGACTTCTGATGTCACAATCACAAACCCATAATTCACTGTCTCTCTTTTGCCTGTGTGCACACTCTCACTCATACATTGAAAAGGCACTGTGGAGCTGCTGCTGCTTCTATTCCTGCACCTTAACAGGGAGCTTCAACCATTTTCTGCCTCAAGGGACTTAGATGAGTGGCACACAATACAGGAAAGAGCAGTGAAACAGGAGCACAATAAGGCGAAAGCATTGACCTCCCAGAGCTTTGGCCTTTCCCCAGGCGTCTTGGCCCTTTAAATACCTGCTGCACTGTGAGGTTTTTATGGTCCCTCTGCCTTCAGAAATAAACTTTGCTCAGGGAGGTGTTGGAGTGATAATGATGTGGAGTCTGTGTCTATGTGTGTAGTGGTGGGGCCAGGAAAAGGTCAATGTACAATGACTAATAGGACCGGTTTGTCCAGGGATTTACTTCCTTATTGCATTGTGAGGAGAGTACAGGATATACTTTGAGTCTTTTTTTGGAAAGAAACATTTGACAAATTAATATTAATCGTTTACACAATAAACTGACTAAATTGCATTTTTAGTGCCGAATCATCCGAACTTAAAGTTATTCTTACAGTTTATCGTTCTCTCTTGGATCGCACCATCAATGAACATGCCGTGTGGAGAATTGCACTCTTTGAGCCAAGTCCATTCACATAACATGGGCCAGTTTGAGGTCCAAACAAAGAGAGGAATTTGGATGATTTGAGCAGGAGATAAGGGACCAGGAAAAGAGAAAAACCCATAAAAAAGGGAGAAAAAAGGAGTAAGGGGGAGAAGGAGGATCTAGGCCTTTTCCAGATGACCTGATTTCTGTGGGAAGGCAAGGTGAGAGCCAGCATGAGGTCATCAGTCACTTTCTCATAGAGTACTAATTTTAGCATGATTGCACTCATCTTTCCTCTTCTTCTCTTGCTTTGTTACCCCCCACCGCCACACCTCTTAGCACCAGCTGCCACATGTTTCCCTTTGTGTCAGCTGTGACTTGCTGGTGGTTACAAGGGGTGACACTTTTGACAGCACTGACTCTGTGTGTTTGTTTGGGTCTGTGTGTGAGACACCAAGCGAGAGAGAAAAAAAGTGTGTGTGTGTTTGTGCGCGCGCACGGAGAGGATAGGATGTGCATAAGCTATCGACATTACATGCTTACAGCTCACGTCATTGTCTTTAAAAAAAAATGTATCTATTGTAGCACCACAGACATGAGTCAGCATGAACCAAGCTCACGAGCTGCGTGCCACTCACACTCCACAGGCTCTGTGAATGACTTCTGCTATTGTGTTGTGTAATGTGTGTATGTGCTAGGGCCGGGCATCGTTCCTATATCGTTCGATCCGGTGCCAATTTTGATACCTCAGTTTCAATGACTGTTCCTTAACGATTTAACAATTCCTTAACGGTTCCTAAAACTTTTTTCGATTCCATATGTATTAAAATCCATTTCAACATCACCACCAATACATTTAACACAAAAGATCTATTTTCCGTCTTAATTGTGAATCAAAACAGTTAACAGAATTTATAAACTTTGCTAACACGCGCGCTCTGCTCTCTGTCAGTATGCAGAGTGGGTAGAGAAGACAGATAAGCTTACAATTACGTGCTCTGAGGTAGCGAAATTTGGTACCGAAAGATAAATAATTTTTTGATACTCGTAGGATTGGAGTATTTCGTTCGGTGCCCAGCCTTAGTATGTTCGGCTTGTTGCTGACAGTGAATAGATGGTTTGTTTCTTAGAGAATTCCATTCATTCACTTTTCAACATGACATCATGACTTTGCGTAAACATACACACCAACTTTCTTAAGCAAAGGGGCTATTAAGCTATCCGAATGTATACCTACGCTGTATGCAGCGGGCGTAAACATACACGCCACTTGCCATGTTATCGCAAGAAGCAAAGTGACTGTTGAGTTTAGGAAACGTGACACGTGGGTTGGGTTTATGAAAAGTAGGCCTACAACCAGCTGGGTTTAGGAAAAGAAGAACAAGGTTGACTTAAGTTTAAAAAAAACCAACAACAGTTGACTTTAAGAAACATGACATGCAGGACATGATCCCTGGCCTCCTGGGTGAAAGTTCACACAAAAGAAATCAATGGAGGCGTTGATAAAAGGTTTTGTTTTGATGACACGCCGATAATGGGATGTTTTGTTCTGCATGTGCTAGCAGTGTGGACTGATTATATACATTGGTACAGGGGGTCAAGAACACAGAACTGGCATCTACAATCATGCAGATTTCCTGCACAGTGCAGCTTGCAAACATTAATCAACTATTTTTACAATAATTAATCATCAAGTTAAGTCTGAGTTATTTTCCTTTCCTTTTGCTGCTCTCGTTATCATTGTACATTGAATACACCTTTGGTATGTGATTAAATGATGATAACTGAGATTATTTGAGTTTAATAGAGGATAAAGAAGACAAATAAACAAACCAACATAACGTTGTTACATTTGTTTATGGCCCAAAGCTCAGTGATGCAAAAACAATACTGATTGTGCCGCACATTGTCAACTAACCAGCTAAATATTAAAATACTGTATTGCACAACTGATCTGCCTTTAATGTCAACCACTTATCCAGGCACTGTGGTGTTTGACTGCTGGCTGTTACAAAGATGAACAAGAGCACGTCCGTCTCCTGACATGTAATCAGTCATTGCTTCCTTTACACCAATTTTCTTCTTCCTGCTCTCCCGTTATTGGTTGTTATTTTCTGCGACAGGAAGTCATAGCCTGATATGGATGGTCACATAAGTGTTCCAAAGGTTTCGGTTAACATCCAAACAAGCTGACACAGAAGGAAGACGCTACGACACACACACGCACACACGCACACACACACACACACACACACACACACACACACAGACACACAGACACACAGACACAGACACACACAGAGGGTTCAAATTGCCCAGCTCATCCATCGTCTGCTCTGAACTGACATGTCTCAAATATGCCCATGTTGGCAGACCTTAGAGCAATCTGCTGGTTATTAAGTTTCGCAATTGACAGCTTCTTTTCCTTCCCGTCTCCCCTTGTCTACTTCCTCTCAGATGTAGTAACTACATAGACATTACATCAAAATCAAGTGTAATAGCTAAGATAGGTGATACACTCAATCAATTTGTGCTTGGGTACATCAAATCTGATTAAATAACAACTTGGCTATAAATATTAAACTTGTACTTAAGATACAAGTCCATTTGTTATTGCATTAACATTTGGATGAACACTAAGTTGCTATGCCATTCTAAGACTAGTTCAGCATCTACATAAAAACAATATGTGAGGGCTGCTTGAATTCAATGCACCACAATCACGTGAGCTCGTCATTTGCATCGGTAGACCTGCTTTCCTTATCTGACCTTTTGTTTACAACACTGACAAAGGATGTGGTTGATTTTCAGCAGTGTGCTGCGAGGCGGCTTCTTCACACCCGCTCCCTTTTCCTCTGTTGGCTAATGCAATTTCTCAAAACCACAGAGTAACTGTTAGAGCTTCATGCCACCTTGCCATTTGTTACATGCTTGTGGGACAGTGAGGTATGAAGTTGACACATTGTGTGAGACGCTGAAGATGAACCTGCTGTTAGAGCGGAAAAAGAAATACCCAAAATCTCTGGTTTTGTAAGAAAAAGAGATAAGCTCAGTTATGTAAGTGGCAATAATGCTGTAGTGAGATCTTAGAGCATTTCTAGCTCGGTGGTGTGCATCTCCCCACACATTCAAACACACACATCCACCCACACAGGCCCACTCAGTGGAGAGCTGTGGAGAGTAATGTCCTCCTGACTGCAGGCTGTAAGAACCACAAAAGCAGTTTCTCTGGCCAGCTGACCGCAGCGGAGGGCGCTGAAGGGACAGAGGAAATGCTGTCTGAATGTGAAGATCTTAAACTGAAACAGACCTCTGTAATTAAGCTGATATGGCATGTTTTAAATTTCTCTTCACAGTCTCTTCACGTCCTCTTTTCCGGACTCTTAAATTTCATTACCAAATTTAACCACAGGGGACATTAAAGTTTTATCTTTTTTCTCATTATTCATTGCAGCTATTATTTTCTTATATTCCACAGTTTTTCCTTTTCAACTCTGATATATTCTACTTCACGCCTTTTCTTTTTACACTTTCTTTCTCCTCCCACATACTCCACGATGTTTTTCTTTCTTCCCAGATGACCTTGTCTTTTACAGGTCAAGGAGTTGTGCTCATCCTATTCTTACTTAACATAGACTCGTGCTGCCTTTTTATTCACTACTCACCTTGTCTGTTCCAGGTCATGGGTCCATTTCTATGCTTCTCTAATTTTTCCTTCCCTTTCCTTTTCTCTCTCTTTTTTTTCATCCTCAAATGCTTGTGTAGTTCAAATCGGCTCATAGTAAATGAGGAGAATTGTTTCTTATGTGACGCTTTGTCAGTCCGGCAGAACTTAACATCTGCCCTGTTTTTCTGCTCATTCATGTGCACACTCTGTTGATTTACAATCCATGAAGCTTGTCTAGTGTCACCACCTGTTGGTGTTTCTCTGCCTTTGTGACTTTCAAGCGTCAAATGATAATGTCATTTTTATTAACATATCAAATTAGTGACATCTACTGTTTATGACTGAGAATATTGCTTATGGTAGATCGAGTCTTGATCGTCATTTTTTTGTAAAAAATATGCAGCATGTTACCTGCAGCAGCACTAAATAGAAAGGCTGTGGTATCATAGTATATGATTATATTTTTTAGTGCTCCTCAAACTGGCCACATCATGACAAGGGAGTAATATTTTTTTTGTTGTTGTATAAATTATGCATTCACACAAATGTAGGAATCATGCCAGTTAAGTTACTACGAAACATTTTCACAAAAAGATATACCTTAGCAATACATGTACGGCTTTATTTATTCTTTTCCTTCATGCAAGTCATAATATATGACTATTTCAAAATAAAGTTCCTCCACAGAGTCTGCAACTTTCTATATCAGCACACCTCAGAGTGAATTATTGAAGATAAACAATGGCCACCTACCACAGTTGAAAAAAAGTTTGTTATCTATTTGTTACAGTGTGTCTGTGGTCAGTTTAACCTGCGGTTTAGTGAATTAAGCCATAATTAATCATCTGTAATGCTAAATGTAAACGTCTCTGCTGGAGTCTCCGCTAGTTGCCTGGCAACCTCACGGTGTCAAGACTCCAGGAATTAAATTTGCTTGCCCATCTCTACAAATGAAACAAACCAAATATATTGTGGTAACTGTTGATATTTAGAGGGGCTGGTAGGATGATTTTCTTACCTTTGGACAGACCCAGGCTCGGTGTTTCCCCCATGTTTCCAATCTTTATGCTAAACGAAGGAAAGCTAACCAGCTGTTGGCGGTAGCTTCATATGTTCAGTACAGACATGAGTGATATCAATCTTCTCATCTAACTGCAAGACAGTGAATGAGTGTATTTCCTTATATGTTACTTAAGTGTTGCTGTTGTTACATGCAGTTAAGTATACCTACATCACTGAATCATTGTTTACCGAACCTGTTCAATGGACAATGAATGCAACACTTTATGAATCTGACGAAATAACTTTTAATTTTCTGTCTAGACATTCTGCCTCAAGTCTCAAAATGAGACAAAGTATTTTTAAGGTGAAGTTTATTAAAGAGTCGATGCTTGAGGCCTGCAGATTGACTTGATTAACAATCTCATCAATACATCCTGCCAGTGATATCGTGCGACCGTTAATCACAAGGTGTCAAGTACTTTTGGGAAGATTTGTGTTAAGTCACACAAGTTTGTTTTAATCATTTATTGTTTAAATAGGGCTATCTTTATTTAATTTACAATTGCACACTCTTGCATGACTTTCCAGCTTTTGGTTTCTTCAGGATCCAGTCTGGGAAGAAAGAAGACGAAAAACACACGCAGTAGGCTTGGGCATCGTTTGGATTTTAACGATTTGCGATTTCAATTTTCGATTCTGATTCTTTCAGGGCCGGAGTTAAAACGGGTTACATGCTTATTCCACAAATAAGAGGAACGTTTTGTTTTGATTCAATGGTGGGTTGCAATTTTACCGGGCTTTTTCAACGTAAAATAAAGTCAAACTAGAGCGCCAGTTAGTTTGCTCCATGGCTGCAACACAACAAACGCCTTGCCGCTACAGAAACCAAAACTTGTGCAAGTTAAATTTGGAACCCATAATCAGAATAGAAATCCAATCCTCCAAACAATTCCAAACAATTCTAATAAAGAAACGATTCCACTGGAATCATAATTTTTGAAACTATTCCATATAGGAATTGGTTCTTGATGCCCACACAGACACGCACTCTGTATATGTGCTGCCTTAGTGTGGTGTTAAGTGACACCTGAATGCTGGATCCTGCTATTTCAATTTAAACGTAAACTGCTATATTTTGTATAGCTTGTTTGTCCCTTTTTCAAAGTAACTCCAAAGCTTTTACTCTTTTTTAGCTTTTTAAACGTGTAGCCTAATATACATCTAGTGCAGCATATTCACACTGATTAAGGTTGTGACATGAATCAGGCTGTCTGCCACCACACCCAGTAATCTCCTGTGATTATTTATAGCCTCTGCAATGCTAGAGTCCCTGGGAGGATGGAGAGGTTTAAACCATTGTGTAACAGTGTGTATTTGCTGCCTTTGTTGCGCTCTGCAAAGTGTGTGTGCGCAGTATCTATCTCCTTAAAACATCCATGGTTGCGTTCCGTTGTCTCTCCTACCTACACTGGCCCCCGCACCCAGTCCCCCCCCTCCCCTTCACATACACAACTGGCCATTACGAAAGTTCGGAATTTTAGAAATCGCCATCAGATTAAAATTCATACTCTTCTCATAGCCAACACTAGTCTTTGTACAGTACATTGGTCAGACTGCTGTGTGGAGTAATTAATATTGGTGGTATTTAAATGTGCTGTTGTCTGGCTCGCTATTCTCATGGATGGGAATGCCTCGTCTCCCAGGATAGTAGGGGTTAGACACCCTGGGCAAACTCTAACTGTGTGTACACAGGCAGACTCCTGAGGAATCCTCATATACAGTAAACTCTGGAGAGATGTATGTGCTGGGAAAACCTTTGTAACAGCAGGGTGAATAGAGTGAGTTAAGGAGAAATCTGGCTGTAATATTAGAGATTCACGTGAGGAGTTTTCTCCATGTGAAACTCCTACTTCTTATTTTAAACAGTGGTACTTTTAAATTTTCCATCATCAAGTCCAAACCCATACTGTAGGCTATGCTTTCACACCTGTGAGTTATTTTGTGTCCTGGCCTCAGCTGACAGAAATAAAGTGTTTGCAGGCATTCTGGGGGCGTTGGAAGTAATTCAATTCCTAAAGCACTGCCAAATAAAAAACTATTTTTCTCTGCAAGGGTGTCACAGTCTTTTCTATTTATTAGCCTGTTTTGTCGTCGAGTGTGATTGATATCCTAGAGCAATACCAGAAACTGCAGGGATGTTATCAGAGGTCGATGTATTCAGCTCCATCTGCAGCTATAACTCAGTTGGGAAAGATCTACTGTGTTACAAAGCTTCAGCAGTGCTAACTGTTAAGATGGAGAGAACATGCAGGCGATAGGCAGACACCTTGACGTGTCTCAGAGATCCCACATTTTGCCATTAAATCAATAGTGTGGATAGTTTCCATTAGAATGCAGCAACAGGCAATGAGTACTATACTCGTTATTCCATGCATACTGTTTGGAGGCCCAGCCTCTTTAATAGTCTTGGTGTTCTCTGCTCATAATTCTTTTACACGGTTTACACTGGCAGTTTAGTAGTCATACATTATCTTGTAATCTTCACCATCACTTTAAAAACCTCTGAATAATTGGAGACACACACACTCACATACCTACCGGTATACAACTTACGTTGCTGTCTAATGGGTAGATGTTTGCTGTTCCATTGTCATTATCAGAGCAGAGAAAGGACGATAGCTCTGACACGTCCACTGCATTTCCTTCGCTGAATCCTGTAGCTTTCGCTCCTTTGCACAATAGGTCATTTAGCACATCCAGCATTTCTTGTGTGGCATAGTGGTCCCCCTAATTTTAACTTCTTCTTGTCAAATGTAATTTGGGAGCTGTGAGAGTTGATGAGCGTCTTTTATACAGTCTGCCTATGAGTTGGCCTCACTATTGCAGGTTGGAAATCCAATTTCAGAAGGTGGTCAGAAAAGTTTGAACGTTTCGCATTTTGAGATCAGCCTTTTGTTTGGTTTTGCAAATGCACATAAGTGCAGAAAGCATCAAATACATTTATTTTTCTGCCTTTCTGTCTATACCCTCATTAGCTCACTCTCTCTCCTTCATCCTCCCCTGTTTTAAACTTTGTCATTTATACCAAAGTAGACTGGTTGCCTGTTCTTACAGATTGCCTTAAGCCCCTGATTAACTTAGTGATCCTTGAAAACTGTCTGCCACTGAAACTGTTCCTAAGCTGCCAAAGCTGACTAATTAGATGAACAGATAAATGGAAATCCCTTGCTGACATCCTGTTGCTCATATCTCTCCCACCCCTGCACTTTAACAAGAGTAACTCCATGCCAAAAGTGAACATGGTTCCAAAGAGGAGTGTGATTCAAAATGACAGACAGAAAGATTCAGTGATTGAACTATACCATGAGCTTCAGGTGGTACATTTATTTTTATTTTTATACATATATAATGTCGTATTCTCATTTGCATATTTATGATGCCATAATGCAACTATTTGCATAAATCTTAGTGGTTGTGTCAGCAAGGTAGATAGTAAGAAATATAAATCTTTAGCCAAATAATCACAAACTCCCTATGGTAATTTTTATTTAATTATAATTATTACTTAGGTAGCCTATATTTGTAGAAAAAAAATTCTAAGAGAAGATGAAAGATCAATAAAGAATTCTCAAAGAAGGCTGGCTTGCCCAGGGCCAGGCCAGCTCTGCAGCATCTATCTCATTAAAACATCCATGGTCGCGTTCCGCTGTCTCTACTACCTACACCGCCCCTGCACCCAGTCCCCCCTCCCCTTCCACCAACTGCAGTGCTGCTGCACATGAGGAGAAGGCAGAGAGGGGAGGGGCTATTCAGTCACAGAACAGAAGAGAGGATGCTGTTCTGGCAGCCACACGAGAGAAATACCTTGATTGCTCGTTGGACAATACTGACGTCTTTTCAACAGACAGGCGCTGTCTTTTCTACAGAAAGTTGCCAGCCCATAGTTAGAGATTAAGGTTGATTAAGCCACTTACTCTTAAATTTGCTGACACCAGCGCCTGCCCGCTACTTATGTTTTGACAGCTAGTGAAGTGATATCAAAGAACCAGTCTGACCGTACCTCCCCGTTGGGCTGTACCATTTTTTTGGTATGTAGTGATTGTTGGGGATGGTAATACTACATTTAAACACATACAATTTTGGATAGTCTAACATTATATTTTATTGCATTTTTTTCAGTACCCCCTAAACTATTATTTTCATCCCTTTTTGGGAGAGTCCAAGTCTCATCTCTCATCAAGGTGAGATAAAACCAGATCCACGTGCTAATCTAGGGGGGGTCGGACCCCCCCAGTACCCCCCCGTAATTCGAACACTGGACAGATTGCTAAAGCACAAGAAAAGCCCATTCCAAAATGTTTACCCTGCACTCAAATAAAGTTACTCTTTCCTGGTTTTGGAAAGGGGAATGCAGTGTAGTAATAAAACGTATGCAAATGTATACTGATGAAACTGAATTTCTCCTGCAGACATTTAATAGAATAATTAGAAGTGGATCACACTGCTATATGTTTCTCTAAACTATAAACACAATGCACACAACACAATAAAATTAACTCACAGTGTGTACCCACTGAAAATGACCGAGGGCAATATCAAACATTAAAATGGCCTCCTGGCCTCCACTGCAGCAGTTAAAATGTTAGGTGCTTCATCAAAAGTCAATGTGGTATTGATGTCTTGGTTTTGGCCTTTATGGTAAAATACTTGAGTGGTTTAGAAAATTAATTATAGTATCACTTTCAGGGCAACGTTAACACCATCTTTCTCTGGAACACTCATGTGTCTTCATGATGCAGAGATGTCTCTCTTAGTCACTGTGTTAAAGTGTCACCCATTATGGAAGGGTTGAAATGTCAGTGCACTGCGGTGAATTATCTTAAGGGATAAAAAATGTATCCCTTTATCATCCAGACATCGTAAATGTTCCCATTTGTCAATGCTTGGCTGAAATAAACGTACAGTGACACTTGTGTTGCTGGAAGAGTTGTTTTGACAAAAGCTTCTTCTTGAATTGGTTTGAGAGGTGTTTTAAAGCTAGTCAGCCATGACTGTACAAGGCAAATGGTTACAACAATGTTGTGCTCACTCTAACATCATGTACAGTAGTGTCTGAATGTATGTGATGGTCTGCTCGAATTACAAGGCTGCTAAGTTAGTGCTTAGTCGTGAGTCATTCTACACTCTCAAGGGCATGTTTTTCTCCAACAACTATGGGAGAAATGGCTTTTGGTCAATAACAACCTTGTTTTACTGCAAATGGAGATGTCATTTCCTTTCTCACTGTGGTGTGTTTTTCTAGCCCTGCAGTTAACTGGCTGTGCTTTGGATTAACCCTGCCTTTTTAAATCCCATTAAAACTCTACCCTATCAGTTACTTCAAATCTCAGCCAGAGTAAGTTTGCTTGCAAGTTTGATAATTATAGACAGAATACACTACGAACTTCAGAGTATTTAGTGGGCAAATATTTTTGAGGACCAAAAACCTGTTTATTAAATTTATTTTTGAACTAAATATTGGCCGGCAAAGTTACAGTCTCTATTTTTATGTCATGTAAATTGGCAACAAATGCTGCTCATTTACTCACAGCAGTTTCCCAAGGGGGGCACGACAAAAAACGATGTCACCTAAATAAGCCTCATATCTGCAAAGTAGGTTAACACCTTGTGCAGATCTTATGACTTTGTTATGTCAAATGTTATTTCTATTTCGTTATTTGTATGGTGGGCCTTTGCCAGCGGTGGGCAGAATATTACAACATTATATCATCCACATCTCACAATGGGTGGCAGTCAAGTATGAGTAGTGCAGTAGACACAACTCTGTACCAAGATCTCCTTTCAGAGTTCAATAGTGTCATTGTATTTGAAATATTTTAGAATTTTCTAAGTCCATCCAAATATTCAAAAGCTCAAATAAATTTGGACAAAACAAAAAGGTCTGTATGCTTAGTAAATGTAAGATCTGCGTATGCTGTGAAAAAGCAGCTCAAATTAAAGCCAGCTGTGTCTCTCCTCGTGCTTGTCTGGAATTTGAACAGGAAGCTGGGTCCAGGCCTCTGAGCCTGCAGGGAGGAGAGCTACAGGGTTGGTATGAGATGCACCTCTGGAGAAACACTGCAACAGCTTGTGTTTATCAATTAATTCTTTCATCTGTTACAGGCCTAAAGTTAGGTGGAGAAATGCAAGTCATTTTTAACAAAGATAAAGTTAACAAGGCTCTTTGTGATGCAGTTGTCATTTTGTTGAGTTGTTATCTGGATCCATTTGGGCACTTCATGTTTTTTATTTTTAATCAAATGAAAATAATGAAGAAGTAATGTTATGAAGATGTAATCTTTATTCTTGTTTGTTTTTCCAGAAAAGCACAGTGACTAGATAAATAGACTAGATTTTGCACTCATGGGAGTGCTGGTTTGTGGATTACGTGATACAGTATTGAAAATGGCATTCATTTATAAGTTCTGCTTTTCATTTTCTCTAGCCCATCTAATGGTACACTGTGACATTAGAACTTCACATAAACAGTTTGTATGGGCAATAGGCTTGGGCGATCTCTAATATTTTCAAATCACCCAATTGTTGTTACTCAAGAGGGGCAATAGGCGATCTGATTGCCAGTCTGACCGGCTACATGGAACATGTAATTGGACATAACATATAATGGATATGCCGAGCGGCTTTCACTTTCATCAATGAAACTGGCTTCATGGTCTCGACTGTCCTACCTCTGCTTGGCTGACATGCTTCTGTATTGATAGCGTCTTGCTTCGGTAGCTTGACGCAGTTATTTCAGTCCTATCATCTGCTTAACATTTAAACCTAACGTTACACTAGTTCATTTAAGCACTTATAGCGGTCCCCTTTAAGTGACTTTCTCACTAATCCCACAGTTGATTACATCCTTTAGCTCTGTTAGCTACTTAGCAGTTAGCGATTGCTTCTTTGGCTCTCGGTGGATCTGCGCAATCAATTTAGCTAGCGTCATTGTATCCACGTTCAGGCACCACTTGCTGCTATAGGCCATATTCGGACACTTCCGACCTGACGTAATTTCCGGTCTTTCCGCAGTACTGTACTACGTTTCCGATCATCACCAAAAATACTACCAGAATTGCTCTATACCCATCTTACAATCTATGTATGAATTTTCAGATGTCTACATGGGCATTTAGATGTCTAATTAGTATATGAAAGTGACTTTGACATGGGAAAGAAGTAGGAACGCTCGGGCAATCCTCAGGCGAAGTTTGGGCAACGATCATTCTTTCTAAAGAGTTTCTATTTTTACTGTACTGGAAATTAAGGAGTTCTTATTGCATATTTCAGAGTTGTTGAAGCATGTAATTTTTATTGTGAAGGATGGAAGTACGATCCGGCAGTTTTGACAGGAATGAAAAATGGTCAATGTTTACAGCGAGGAGATAGGGGTTTCCGCTTATGGCCAAGGCTAGCGCACGGTTAATTTACCGGCGGTATCGTACTTTAGCCGGCTCTTGTTAAACCTTATTAAAAATTATATCCAGTTAGAATGGTAACACACACCATTGCAGCCTCTATACATTAGTTGGCTGGCCCTTGCCACACACGCTATGCCTAACTCACTGGTACCAACTCATTAACAAATCCTTGTTAGGCAAAGCCCAGCTGTACCTATGATCACTGGTCACATAGCTTCACCCAATGCGCTCCAGCAGTTACTCTAGCAGAACTCCTGCTTGATCACTGTACGTGCTGACCGTTCTCCATCATTCATGCTCTGCTCCCGCACCCCCCTATTGCATTTCTGCAATCCTTTACCCAAGTCATGCCCCATTGCATATTTGCACAGATGCACACCTTCTCTTGAATTGCTATTATATTCTGTTTATGGCCTCTTTGCACTACGCATCCGCCCTGGTATGCTCAACTGTCATTTCTTTAACCTTTGCTTTATTATTTGCACACGACAATCTACACTAACTGTATACTGAGTCTTTTTACTACATCTCAGCATTTGTATATTCTATTTGTGAATATTGTGATATTACTTACCTACATCATCATCTAGACCACACTTTGCACCTACTTTATATTGACTCTTTAATACAACTCAGCATTTTATAGACTGTCTATTCATGCATTGTATTATTTCTGATCTACATCACGACCTAGTCCCTTATTAGTACTAACTGTATATTGACATTGCACTACATTCAGCATCCACATAAACTGTCTATTCCGGTTAACTGTGTTATTACTGACCTATATCACTAACCAGACCACAATTTGGACTAGCTGTATAGCAACTCTTTAATACATTCCAGCATTGACACAGACTGCCTATTCATACATATTTCATTGTAACTGATTCAACACTACTAACTAGATCATAATTCACACTAACTGTTAATGTTCTATCCCTGAAATGTTGGATTTTTTGTAAAAGGATTTTGCTTTTTAAGTCTCTGTGAATTATTAACTAATTTTGTTGGTGTTCCAACCAACATTTCAGTTCTTTTTGGAGCCCAGGATTGATTTCAATCTTTTCTGCTTCTGCCTGAGTGACTGAGGTTGTGGCATCACACACTGTTCTCAGGGAGGTTCACTGTACACGATGTCCATAGCCACAGAAGCTGAAGTTGTTGGGGGAGACACAGTGTGAGAGCTGGCACAAAGCCAGGTCAATCTAGTCCACTGATGTACTTGACTGGAAGTGTTGAGTTGTTGAAGAGGACAACAGCCTCGTCCATCTACAATCTTCCAAAACAGGCTAACTAGAGATTTGTCTCTGGTTCACTGAGCTGTCCTAATGGGAGAACAAATGTTCACACCCATTGGGCTTGTGTCCTTTTAAAGAACCTGTTCACACTACTGACAGATCTGTGCTTACTGCCAAGCGAGAGTTTCCTTCTTTGTTTCCTATAGTCCTGCTGGTCATGAGCATGGCATTTCTTGACTGCTAAGACCTTACGCGGTAAGCAAAAGAATCCATTTGTCCGCTATGGTATTGATTGTACAAACTGTCACACTCTGTCTAACAAGGTGTGCAAAGTTTCTAAAGTGAATTCTTGTATCCATCAATGCCCAGACTTTTTTGACCTGTCTTTCTCTTTGTTTAGATGTAAATGTAATACTTGACCAAACATCACACGCAAACAGAGCCAGAACTGAATAAAAACCAGTGAGAGCCTTTTAATGTCAGAGAATATGTGCTATAGAGGCTGCCACCATTAACATTCATGTTATCCCTGCAGGAAGATGTTATTGTGGGTCTTATTTTATGTTGTGTGTGTGCAGCAGTGTTAGTCCTCTGGTTTATTTGTTTTTTTGCTCATTCCACTGGAGTTATGTGCGTCCCAAACTTTTGCCATAGTTTATCTTAATTTAAATATCTGTCTGTCTATCTGTGTCTTAGAGGAAATAATACCCACAACCCCCTCTCTGACATATGCATTTCTTTGTAATTTCTTACAAACACTTGCAATGTGTGTATTATTGTACACTGGTTCTTTTGTTTTGTCAAATTTTCTTATTATCTGTTAATTTGCTTCTAAGAGAAGCCATTAGCAGCTATACAAACATTTATCACACAACCTAAAGCCCCGCGGCTCATATTAAGGGCCAGTTAGCAGAGATTATTATCATTTTGAAGAGAATCCTAAGTATGTCTTTTTTGCCTCAGACTGATACACGCACGCACACACGCATGCACATGTGGAAGCCCAGACGAGTCACAAGCCATTTAGCACGCCAAACCAGTTTCATTCAATCAATGAACATCCCACTGCTTCCAAACCCATCTGTGTTCTCAGTTAGGATCACTAAGTGCAATCAACAGAATGGATAAAAGACCTGCCCAGTAATTGCCTGCCATGATTGGATTCTTTCTATGCTAACATCGAGCAATTTCCTAAATGACGATTGACCACATTCATAATCAATAATCAATTTAGAGAATATAAAATACAAAAATGATTTCATTTATTTAAAAATTTAATTTATTTTAGAGTTATTGGAGTGGGGTATTTCTGAGTCATTTTCAGTGTAATGATTTTGCCACTTCGCAGAAATCAGGTAAGTTGGGAAGTAATGCACAACTGCAGCAGTAATGTT
Source organism: Etheostoma cragini (assembly GCF_013103735.1). Taxonomy (NCBI): domain Eukaryota; kingdom Metazoa; phylum Chordata; class Actinopteri; order Perciformes; family Percidae; genus Etheostoma; species Etheostoma cragini. Next base: position 20,174,524 of record NC_048408.1, read on the forward strand.
GGGGAGTGGAGAGGAGACGCGGTAGCGATAATGTGACACATTCTGAAAGCTGCTATAATAATACAATTTAAAAAAAAAAAGATTTTCTTTATTTAGTACTATCATAAAGGATTAATGGCCTGCTTAAAAGTGCTAGCAGCTTTATTTTTTAGGATTTTAAACTAAAACCATTATTTCAATAGCCTTTCCCATTCTAGGCCACAGTTTGAATGAAGAACAAGGTGATTGTGTGCAGAGCCCCATATATCTCGGAGCTGCCTCTTACAACTGCTGTTCTCTGACTCTCTGCCGTACTGTTTCTGTACCTGTTGCGCAGACGTCTGTCATTAGGGCAGATTCTAATTGTTATATCTACAAGGGTTCCCCTTGAGTGCTCATTATGTAATTTGTGCAGACAGAAATCCACATCCTTCCATTACATGCCATGCCTCTTGACCGCTCTCCCTCACAAATGGCCATTATACGTGCAGTGTGCACAAGACTCCACATCACCTGCCAGTTACCAGTAAAGTAACCGGATATGCATATTCTTTGTAGACATTAGTTGTACTATCAGTGATCCATGTTTCTTAAGCTGAACGTAGATTTTTTTTAAAAAATTGATTAAATGGCCTGATTCTGTGTATATTACTTTGTGTCTGAAAAGTCAGTATGAATGCAGCAGCTTTTTATTTTCTTTATCATTGAAAGAAAGAAGTCAATGTTCAGAAATTATTTTTGCCATTAAATGAAAAACAGGCCTCTCTTATCAGTAACTGTAAATTGAGAATTAATTAATCTTTATTTAAACGTTTTAATATATGAAAGTAATATTTTGCATTTTTTGCATGTCAAAAAATACTGTTAGGACCTAAAAAAAACAACAACAAAAAACATTTTTGTCAATGTACTCAGTGAGATTACTTACTGTTGCCTGTCTTTCTCAGACCATTGAGAGTGGCTCCATTCAGTTTTGGGCCAAGGGCCTCAGTTCTTTCTGTAAGATTTGATATATATGGTTCCTTTTTATATACACTACCGGTCAAAACCTTGGGGTCACTCACAAATTTCCATTGGACTTCGTTATAGACAGAATCCCAGCTGAGATCAGTTGCCTTGTTTTTTTTAACCAGGGCAGCAGTTTCCAGATTACATTATGTGCTTACATAATTGCAAAAGGGTTGTTTAATGTGTTCTTAGTTAGTTTTTTAAAATAATATCAGATTAGTAAACAAAATGTGCCTTTGGAACATTGGATGAATGGTTGCTGATAATGGGAAATGTAGATATTGCATTAAAGATCAGCCACCCACCCAGATCAGCTGGTATCCTGTCTATAATGGAGTGGAATGGAAATTTGTAAGTGACCCCATACTTTTGAGCGGTAGTGTATATATATATTTCCTTATAAACTACCCTTGCTTTATTCCACAATACTGATGCCTCTCTTAACATTTTGTATTACAAAGATAGCCTTTTAAAGTGCATTGCAAAACCACTGAGGTGGACTGTTATGCTTTTTCCGTCTGTATAATTGTTAGCTTCATCAGTAGCAAACAATCTCTTCCTCTTTCTTTGTGCAGTATGGACAGGAGTGTGCCTGTTGGTATACTGCATATGGGTGATGTGGATAAAGAATCGCAGGTTAAGCTGAACCTTCTCCTGTTCCTTTAAACGGCAGTCTAGTCTCATACCAAACTAATTGCGCGTAAGGTTGGCCCTGTCAACCTTTAAAGTTTTTGATGAGGTTGTTGCCCTTAAACAGCTTAGTGTAAAGTGAAAATATTAGTTGGAAACTTGCTGCAGGTTCCATGAAACTTGAGTTTACAGTACAGTAAGTAATGGTGTTTAACTTCAACACAGGATGCATAAATGTCAATCTACCGGGTTAAATGGTAAATACTGTGTGTCCACAGAACTTCCACTTCCCTATAATGCCTTGTGATCCCCTACATCAGCAGGCTGCTAACAAGAACAAATAAGTGGACTTATGGATGACATCTATTATTAACAGCCACCACTAGTGTCTTCCTCATCCATCCATTTCTTATTTCATATTACCAGTGATAAATAACCTCCTGACGTCTTTTGACCCGACAAGTTTGCTGATTGCTACGTTAAGCAATTGACTGGTGCACAATAGATTGAAGTTTACTTAGGGCTGCAAAGGATTGGCAGTCTACCAGTCTAGTGTCAACCAAACTTGGGTACAAATATGATGCATTCCTTGGCCACATTTAAAGGAGCATGTGAAAGGGGATGGGACTCTCTGCCTTTTGTAATCTTAAAAGGGAATAACATTATACTGTAGTTATTAGCTTAATTTAAAGTAACTTTAAAAAACCAAGTCACTCAACGTGATGATCTTATTTGCATGATAATGGAAGCTTAATGCAGACTCTTTAAGTACAAGGTGTATTGATTTATGCAGGGCTCACTTTTATTTATTAATAAATGGGCCATTAAAGAGACTTGGAGAGGGAGTTTAATCAAATGTCCAGAAGCCCTTTATACTTAAGACAGAGATGTTAGAGCCAAGTCTAAGCCGGAAGAAATCAAAAAAATATACAATGTCTGCCATGGTGTTAGATGATGAAGGGCCGTCCTGTTATGAATTGGCTGTTGCTCCGGTCCCAGTGATACACAATATTGTTAGCTGTGATATCCAGTCCTCTAAGTGTACATGATAGTGAATAGTTATCATTGATCAAAGCTTTAGTGAGGATCATGATGATGGGGCATGTTATTGACCTTTTAACATTACTTTTACACCTTTACATCATCATCACTGCAAATGTTGCTAAAGCCATGACCGATGCAGGGGGTGGGTTTAGTAACACGTTTAGTTTTTGATTTTAATGAGGATTTCTGAATCCTATTGGATTTCATTTCAATAAATTGTGACATAGATGTCTTTATCACATTTAATGGCAACCTGCTGAGAGATTTCAGTCTGGATCAAAGTGGTGGAGCAACCAACATTGGCATCCATAAAGCCAAGCCTTTTGCGTGGCTAAACACTGATACTTGTTTTTGTAAATTCTTTCTCCAAATGTACTGTATATAGTAATGTTTTACCCTATCATGGGTAGAAATGACTTGATGATGCATGTTGTTTAACGCTTACAAAACAGAACACTGAAACATTGGAATACATTTTTTAAATAGGAGATATTAGTTAGTCATTTAGATTAACTGATTAATTGTGTAAAGTGTTGATTACTACTTCCTCATTATGCCCATTATGTTAAAGTAAACACTATTCGCTATTGTGAATGGGCTCAGTGTTTCAAATTACATTTTTTTAAATCGATGTTTACAGTATGGAGGCATACTTCTCACTAAATCTTGCAGTTTGTAATGCAGTGTGTTTTGGCCAGACAACAGGACAACTTGCCAAATGTGCTCCTAGAATGACAAGATAGGCATGTATGACTATATCAAGCAGCGAAAAACAATCTTTTATCCAAGCCATTTTTATATATTTTTTCTGGTGAGATCTAAATTGTTCCTGTTTAATGATTTTTCTCATTCTCCTTTTCGTGGCCATGGAGTTAGTGTTTGGTGAAAGTGGTGAAAATGTTCTTTGCATTCAAGTGGAGAAAGGAGCAAGGGAATAATGAAAGGTCTGTGAAAAAGAGCCTTTTGTCACGGGCACCGGTGGGCGGAAGGGCCTCTTGATAGTTTTCCACTACAATGCCTTTGTTTTACTGGTGTCCAAGGTATCTTGGAAATAAATCACATCTACAAATCCAAGAACTGGTGAATTAAATTATCCCCTCACTCTAATTACCTGCCTGTATTCAGGAAATGGCTCCTACGAACTTCTGATCTGGAAAATAGTTGAAAGAAATTGATTTGCAAGAGGGAGTAGGAGTGGGTCTGAGTTATCTTTTGGGAAGAAAAGTGATTGCAGGCTGTTGTACTGCAAGGCAATACGTATTGATTTGAAAACCCTCATTACACTCTCACTTGCTGTATAATTAATGCTTATCCACAGAGTAAGAGAGTTATTATTTCCATTTACCCTAACAAACCTGTCGGAAACACCACAACATAGCTGCTTTCCCTTCCTCCAAGGTGACTAAGCTGCTGTTGGAAGTAACAACTCACATCCCCAAAATCTCTTTTCTTGCAGGATTTAAGAAAATGTCTTAACTGGCACACCTACATGTACATGACTGTGTGAGCCTTAATTGCTTTATATTATATTGTCAGTCCCCAAAGTCCCTGTTTAAATCCAATAGCTCCTTTAATTCGACAGCTTTTAATAGATACCAACCTCCCTGATGTTCTCAGTCTGCCTCATGTCCGTGATTTACAAGGATTGTAGCTCAGTAGCTTTCCGAATGATTTGCTAAGATAAATACGCTTGATTAATAGTTTAATCAACACTCACCACTGTTGAAATATAGAGTATATTATTCCCTGGCAGTAATGCAGTTACTATGGAGCTAGCTTGGTGCCTTTGCCTCCTAATGGAGATGTTCCACTAAGATGGTGTCAGAGGTGATATATGTGTTACCCCAGGACTAGACTACTGGGACAACCGGTTACAAGCAGCCGAGCTCTAATGAGAACAGCAGAAGATGACGAGTTTCGACCGTCTTTGTTTTCGGCCACTGGCAACCTCCTTCTTTGTTTTACTCCACCACCGTAGCAGTAATTTATACCATCTCCTGCTGTCTTCTCTCTTTGTCTATCACATAAAAGCAATGATTGATATGCTTTATATGGCATAGTGTTACCTCCTATAGACTTTATAAAATCTTTTTCTATAACCTATTTTGAATAAACGTCTGGTAAGCATTTCACTTGAGAAATGCACTGCTGTTAAGGAAGTGCTGGTCGTAGAAGAGCTAGTAGTTTCAATTAGAATTGATTGCTGCTGAATGTGATGAGCATTGATGGTTAAATGAACATGGGAACTACATACGAAGGCTCAAACTTCATCAACAGAAACAAGACAAAGGTTTGGTATTAACAGTGCTGGTGTGTGTTAGTGTGAACTGGGCTACTCACACTACTATCAGCTATTTACTGTAGGATAATATATGGAGGTACTGAATCAGTGAGATTTATGACCTGTCAGGTTTGTGGTTTGGCAGTTGTGTGAGTTATGGGTCATGCTTTCATGTTGACCAATAGCTCCTAGGAGGACTGGGGGGGGGGGGGGGGGGTTGAAGGGGTTGAGTTGTGGTGGTGTGATGTGCCTGTGTTAGGGGAGTGTAATAATTTGCCATCGTCAGATATGGCAAAAGTACTAACTTCCTATACTCAAGTACAAGTAGAGATACTTGTGTTAAAAAATACTCTGGTAAAAGTGGAAGTACTGATTTAATGTCTTTACTCAAGTAAAAGTAACAAATTACAGGCTTGGAAATTTTCTTAAAGTATAAAAGTAAAAGTAGCCTTAGAATGACAACCATGTTTTAGAGAGCAAGCTGAGAGCTTCAGTGGACATGAAGAAAGAAAAATGATATAAAATCACAAATTATGCATCTTTCCTAACGTAGTAAAGTCAACAATGAGCTACAAATACATTTTCATCAAAACGAGGCGTCCTCAAACCTGGAGAAAAAAGACTGGTCTCTAGCAGCAGCCGGCGGTGCTTAGACGTCTATAAACTCCAACACCCACACACAAATATATCTGTTAATTTAGTGATTAAATAAGGTAGTGTCTCCAAGCTTATGTTTTAACAGTAAGTGCTGTAGTACAACTAGGAAGAGACAGTTATAATTAAGGTAAGAATATATATAGAATATCTTTCCTATTTTGCCCACGTTTATAAATCCTTGATCACGGATTGTTATGAATCCTTTTCTCTTTGTGTGGCTCGACCGCTCGCGGTATGAGGCGCGTGTCCGCGCTATTCTCCGACATGACAACCTTTTGTACCAAACTAAAGTAACGAGTCAGTTGTTTTAAATGTAAGGACCTAAAAGTACCGATATTTGTGTTAAAATGTAAGGAGTAAAAGTAAAAAGTAGCCACAAAAATAAACAGTAAAGTAAAAATATCTGAAAATCTACTTGAGTACAGTAACTAATTATTTGTACTTTGTTACTTCCCATCTCTGGCCCTCATACAAGAACACGTGAATACCAGTATGTTGGTAAGAAACCCTGACTGTGTATGCAGATTAGTAATTATTATTTTGTCTGGTTTCTTCCCTGGAATACAGGTCTATTCAAAACTATGGTAGATAGGCTTATATGTTACAATGTTTTTCTCAAATCACTTATTGTATCATCATGGGTAGAGAAGCTGGCTTGTGACCACAGCACCGAGTACTTTACTTGTAAAATATGGGCCTGGAAAGTGGATTAGCTAAACAACAACAACTCCTGGAGCTTCTGTCTGAATATTTACAACTGTCACCATGGTGCCAGAGATAAAGAGCATTCATGCGCCAAAGAAAAAGATTGGTTGGTCCTACCAGGTTAAGCAAAGAAAGCATAAAATGTTCAGTAATTACAGTATTAAGGAAGATGTTCTGATAGCCTTGGTGCAAAACTCAGAAAGGTACATTTCCAATTTCCCCATGCAACTGGTATCTGGGACGCAAATCCAAACAAAACTGTTGGCATTGACCCAAGCACTGTCTATGACATTGACAAGCTACATTAATAATTAAATATTAAAAGAACAGACAGTGGTATTCGACAATGGCTTTTGCATAATCTGAATCTGACCAATGGCTAAGTATCTAACATATACAGTATAGATATATGCATGTATTCACGGAAATGTGTGCAAAATTCAATATGTTTGGCCCAGACTCAACTAATTTGTGGAGATAATGTGCATTTTGACAAGACAGTAATTATTCCCTTTGTGAATTATAACTAATGCATGATAATGTGCCATATAAACATGATTTATGAGATTTCAGTACAATCTAATAACGTTTTTAATGAAAAATGTGTTCTCTGCGAGTATTACACATGTGCTATGCTAATGGAGTGTTAAATATCTGTCTTTATTCATGATTTTCGAGGAGCCAGCTCTGTAACAGGACAGATGGTGGATGGATGTAGAGAGTTTGACTCACTCCAAAACAATGATCAGAAGTCAGAAATAATTACCATATTAATGACAGCAGTACTGTCATTACTCAGTTTGTGTTTGCATGCCTAAATCACGATTTAGACGTTTAGACTGAATGAGTTGGAGTGGTCCATATGATAACAGAGACAAACAATCTCAGCTGGTGTTTGATTTCAGTAAGACCTTTTTGCTTTTTGCTTGTCACCTGGAAGTCAATTTCTATTTGGGGGGGTTGATGTGACTTTTGGGGGATTTTCTGTTGATAAAGTTTCGGTTTCTGGGAGAGGCTATTTCTCCTATGTCAAACAAGGTCCCTGAAAACACAAGCCACTAATGGAGTCGACTCAGGGGGCCTCAGTGCTAAGTGAATACTATGGAAAACCACCGATCCAGATGCTTAGGTCTCATGCCGCAAGTGTCCGCCTTAAAAACCGTGTGAGGGGTGCTCTTGTCTATCAAAAGGAAAGAGGAGCAGACCTAACCTTTATGTAGACACATATATGGTGAACAATTAAGGAGGACATGCAAAGACAGAACAGTGAGAATACACAGTTTTTTCGAGAGCCAGTAACAGGAACCTTGCTCCTCCTTTTGAGTCTGCTCCTTACTTGGCTGCAGACTACAGTGCACCCAGTGGCCAGGCACACAAGGATGACACTGCTGCCACTGTGTGTGGGCCCTGGAGTTTGAATGTCTTTGTCTGCATTTGTGTGTTACACAACCGTGTGTATGTAATTGTGGTGTCTGCCTTAGCTCCTGTCATGTCAGTGAGGAGGTGGCACTGTACTGTGCAATAAGAGCAGTCAGCCTGCGGGCAGGGCTAGCCATCTGGACACATGGGAAAAAGCCTAGCTCAGACATCAGTGGTTTTTCAACCCCCTGTGTTATCAGATTTTTGTTCTTCATTTTGGTATCTTTCTACATATTAGTCAACAGTAATACACTGTATTTTATTATTTTGTGGTCTGTCTGTCTCCATCTGTCCGTATATTTCTCTCCCTCCAAATCTCTCTCACCATCCCTCTCTTAACGGCCTTCTCTCATGTCTTTTCTTCCCCTGCAGTTTGCTGTTTTGTGGTCCACAAGAGGTGCCATGAATTAGTCACATTCTGCTGCCCAGGGGCAGATAAGGGGCCTGACACAGACGTAAGTAACCAAAACCCAGCTGTTGACTCTCATGTGTTTGTCTGTGAGGAGGGGCCTTTCCTGTCATTCTACTGAAGTGCACACAGAACACCAATCCAGCGAACATGCAGTTGTCTACTAAGCCTGCCTCTTTTTTGAACACTCTTGCTCTCTTTGAGAGCTGTAGAGTTGCCATGTATCCTTGTTTTTCCCAAGTTTTAGTTTAAACAACAGATGATTAAAATGATAAAATCACCACTCTTTATCGTGATGTTAATGACAAGCTAAATATTTACAGAAAATTGACTTGCATAACAAAAAGGAAAAATGTTTAGTTTAAATGATAATACAAGCTTAACATCCTTGTGTTAATATATCTTAAAAGAAGAGCTCTAATCTTTTATCAAAAAAGGATGTCATTTTTAGTCGACTCATGCATCTCGGCAGCAGCATTCAATTCATCCAATGTTATTGTTTAAGTCAAGTCACAGTTTTTACATTTAAATATTCCACTTAGTGAGTCACTGTCCCTGACCACTTAAGAAGAACTAATGTTTAGACTATTCTCTTCCTGTGATAATGCACTAACAGTAATGTATTTACTCTAAATAATGCTTCTTATTCACCCAGCAGGACTGAGTTTACAGAAAACCTGATTGACATTGTGCCATTAGCAATGACCTGCTCAGACCCAGATACAGATGGGAAATGTAGGAGTGGTGGCCATAGCCAATACACCCACATTTGTCTTGGCCAGAGATACACACAGTACTAACAGCTGGTTGCTTGTGGTCGTCTCAATAATGATAAAAAAAAAAGAATCTAGATAGAATTTTAACAGTAGTCCAGATTTACCAATTACACTGTGGAAATTTTAATTTTGAATTAGTTTAGCTTCTAGATATTATTTAATAAATGGAAAATGGTCAATGAAGCTCTGTGGTTCATACAGTAATTAGTTTTCTGCTGGGTAATTTAATCAACAAAAAAAGTGGGATTCAAGATTATTGTAGTTTTTTATGCAATAAAAAGTATTTTATTGGACCGTCGACATACTTTTCAGCTTTTGTATGATACATTCAATCAGGTCTTCCATTCGCCTCTTCACCAGCTTTGTGCTATCAGCCACTGCTTACCAGCTTGCTAAGTGTGAAACCTCCATTTACATAAGAAACAATAAAAAAGACATATACATACGCTTGCCCAGTAGGATGGGTGCTGAATCAAAAGAATTTCATTAAAACATGTGTGTGCAGATCAATTTTTTCAAAACTCCATTTACAGGCCTGCTATCCTGCCGCACATGCATTGCCCCTCAGCGTTATAGCAGCATGGCATGGCCTCTGTAACCGGAGATATGTCAGTGTGTCATTCAAGATCATCAATCCAGACTCTTTAAATAGAGCATGCCACGGATGACACGAAAGCCGTAACATAAGAAAATAGTCTGAGCCGGGGATTCTCGATTTGAGCAGTCACAGGGGTTTAAAGTAGTGCGGGGACATCAGGTTGATTGCTAGCAGGACAGTCGACTTTAATGACCTTTGACATCTCTGGGTTGCAGTGAGCCCAGTTTCCCAATAAATGTTTTGCACAAGTACATCTTTGATATTAATCAACTAAAAGCTTGTCATTCATTCCTGTTTGATGCATTAAAAACCTTTCTCATTTAAAAACTGCAGAGTTTTACTTTTTCCAATTGACGTTATTTTCTTTGTTAATGTAATTTGTTTTTTGTGATCACATTTTTCATAATTTTTTTATTAAGTTAGTTTATATTTTCTTTGTTATGTTAACATTAAAATATCAGTTTAATTACTGAACTCTCATAACCCTCCCTTAGTATACTTCCTGTGGTCAAACCATTTTTAGCCTGTTTAATGCTTTTTGTCATTGCCACACTTAGATATAAGGATAATGGGTTATAGTACATACTATATACTCATTTAATGTATTCACAGTGCGTCACAGAAGAGAAACTAATAGAAGAAATCTAATCCGGCTAGAGCAGACTTCACTTAGAGAGCCAGGGTGTTAAATTATTCTCAGTCTTTTGTTCACGCTGGAATACTGTGTGGTTTTATGACATTATAACAATTGATGTGACCACATGGCCACCACAAACCAAATCTCTTTTAAATATACGTTAGTATGTTATCTCTTGCCGTATTAGAACATTGGATTTGTCCTTTTTGATGTACATTTCGGTGCGCTAGCAGAACTGTTGCCATCGGCAACCATACTTATTACATGGCTTGCTGCCTCTCGGGTGTGCAATCCAGAAAGGCAATAACTCCCATGGCCAGCAAATTTCCTGAAGATTTGCAGTATCTAGGCTACCTGCATTTTATGACTCATGTCCGTGTTTTATAACTCCCCAACCGTGAGAGTGTACACAAAGATGCCAACAAGATCTCTCAGATCTTTTCAGTAGCAAACTCGTCATTAGTGACTAGCCTTGGTTTGACAGGACTAGATTACCATGAATACATAATTCCTCACAGTCCCAGTCTCAGGGTGTTTTTTCAAGGACAGGATAGGCTGCAGATATGTACGTACTCACATGTGAGAATTGCTCTGCAGAGTGGTGCAGTTTTAGATTCAGTTTGATTTTCTTCTTTGAGGAAAGAACTAACTCTTCAATTTATCTCCCAGTTTCACTGGCATTGGTCACTGTTTCTCTGGTCACAGGCTCGCTGCTCAAACCACTAGAGTACTGCATGTCATGACAAATTTGACATTATTGTTGAAATTGTCATGTAAACTAGTGAGAAAATTACATGAAAAATAAGTTCATGCAGAACTATGTTATCTGTTGTATTTTTTATTTATTTGTGAGCATGTCTCCACAGCATTGTGTCAGCACTGGAGAACCCAAATGACACAGCGTTGTTGAGTATACGATTAAATTGCGGAAAATGCTCAAATGTTTCTTATAAGAAGTCTTGAGAATGAAATATTCCTCTTTTGTTGGTTTCTTCAGACCTTTCAACAATTGATCTATGAAAATGAAATTGCATGTGGAATCCTGTTAATTTAAAATGTGGCCCTGAAGTGATCATTTGTCTGAATTAGTAATGGTATTACTTGTAAGCACAATCCATGCTAGTGTCAATTAGTCTGATTAAAGCACTTACTTTAACAAATTGTTTTCGTTTGACTGCCAGGTGTAACGTTACCTGCAGGTCGGGTAAGTTCATTGCTTTACAGGACAAGATCATCAATAATGCAAAAGTTTCCCGTTTCACTACAGGGGCTTAGCAGATGAAATTAAGAGGTTTGATGTGCTCGCTTTTGCAGGGGTGTGTGGCTGCTGCATCATTGATGTCCACTTACCTAGTGCAGCACATATGACCAGGGGCAATCTGCAAGTCTTTGTGCACTGATTTCCCCTCTGAACACACAAGTGTGCGCACACGCGCACACACACACACACACACACACACACACACACACACACACACACACACACACACACACACACACATACATACACACCCCGTGCCCCTCAGGGCTGTTCAGTGCACAGATATCTGTGACAGAGTAACACAGTTATGCTGCAGCACAGTGCCCTTTCTTTCTCCTCTGCTTGGAGACAGACAGAACTGACCTAAGGGTGACATGGCAGCCTGGCAGAGCTCAAACAGACACCCAGAAAATACACTTCTTCACAATATCAACCAATAAAGTGGTACAAACACACAGCTTCAACATGACTCAGTTAAAGGGATGCAGTCATACATTTATAGGCATGCCTTCAGTTAATCTGAGAGCAATCTAATTAGTAATATTAATGAGTAATGGTATAGGTCGCAGTGATCTAATATTTAGAAAAGGCAAATCTCACAGGAGGAGATGGTTTTGGCAGACTTCAGCACGTTTGGTAACAATTAAGGGTGCGAGATCTCGCGAGATTAAAACGTGACGAGATTTCTCGTCAAGGTGAAAAGTTGTCTCGTGAGGCGATGTGATGTCAGCGTGATGGAGCGTGAAATTACTATTGGAGATAAGAAGTTAGGTTAAAAGGAGTTAGATTTCTTGTGTGAAATTGTACAGGGCAGAAGGCAGTTGGTAGAGTTTATACAAAACATTTTGCAGTGTTTGCACGTCCTTTACTGCATATAATTCATTAAAATAGTAAAAAAAAAAGTTAAATAACATTCATCATTAATAGTTGATTTCAAAATGCACCTAAATTGTTTTGCATTTTACTGATTTTTCAGTTGAATAAAAAAACTATTTTCCATTCATATATTTCATCTAGGATTTCTTTAATTTTTAAAAAAAAATCTCGTCTCGTCTCGTTCTCGTGAACCCAATCTCGTGATGTGTCTCGTCTCGTGGAGTAAGCGTCTCGTCACACCCCTAGTAACAATAGGTGTTCTGGTGATGAGGCTTGGGACCCACACCTTCTCATTACAAAAACTGTTCTTGGGAATTGAAAACAAGATTAAACAGGAGTGAAGCTAACACAGGAATCCTGGGTTGTCACAGCCAGGGGAGCCTTTCATCTGTTTTCATTTTCAGTCCACTTCCTTCTTGTGAACCCTGTTCTGCCCCAGATGTTGTTTAGACTTTTTTTTTTGTCCTTTCTTTTTTTCCTTCTCTTGTTTTCTAAAACAACTTTTGTGTTGTTGTTTTTTTAGCTTGACCCCCTAAAATGAAGCAATGCTTATGCTGACCACTTTTTGCGAACTATGCTGCAGACAGTTAAAACTAGTTTTTCTAAATATATACTGTATGTAGATTATTATTATTATTATCATTATTATTATTCTTATTATTCTTATTATTCTTATTATTATTATTATTATTATTGTTGTTGTTGTTGTTGTCGTCATCGTTTTTTTTAGAAGACACAATGAGCTTTGTATCAATTGTCGGCATAAGTCAGCCGCCCACCCCTTAATGAGTCAAGTCTTTGCACCTGCTTTTTGCACATGGCCCTACGGAAGCCTTGGCACGAGCACCACTTCCAAGGAAACATTGTCACAAAGAAACCTGATACTCCATAAATCTGCTTAGTGCACTGATTTTATTTTGATGTGTGAGTGGTAACATGCTGTGCAGAGCCCTGTCAGGGTACACTTTTTCAGCATAATGATATCATTGCAGATGCAAACACACAAGACATGCACATGAAATCACACTGTTAGATGTGCCAGACAGGCGTATCTCTATGCCTGGTAGAACCAGGCCCAGAACAGCTACTCACGTCCTTCCACAGGGCAAGAATGTACTCTACTCATATAAGGTGTCTAATGAAGTTTGGCTTCGTTCACCAAGTTGTATTAATTGTCGTAGAAGAGTGTTTAAAGCTCGCCATCTATAATATCTGGCTAAACACCAGTTGCTCAGAGAACGTGGTAGATAAGAAACCAAGGGAGAAGGTTAAAAAATGTGAGAGTCAGAGTTTAGGGAAGAAGTGGGAGGAGAGGGAAATAGAAAGAGATATCATTCCTAGATAACAAAGCCGTTAGGACAACATGAAGCACAGCATAAATGTTAAGTCCTATCCAGGGATTGTAAGGCATGTTTGCTCTAATGCACTGCTGCACCCTCCTGATGATTACTGTAGATACACTAAAGCTGGGTCTGTTGGATGATGATTTTGTTTTGGCTCAGGGCTTCTTCTTTTATTAACAAAAATGACTTTATGCTTTTGATAATTGTTTAGCGTTTTTAACTTAGAAGACATGACAGATTGTGTCTACAACAATGTGGAGATCCCTATTACATGAGAAATAATTGGAAATGGACAGGAAGAATGCACATTTTCTCAAATGCTGAGACAAAAGGGCTGTTGTTTTGATACTTTTTAATGATGTTGATTTTATACATTCCCTTGACCATGCATCATAGTTTGTCTAAACGTGAGACAACAAGATAAACCTTCTCATCTCAGGCCCTCGAGGAATTAAGTCTCCAGAGGGGACAAAGTCTAATATTAATAAGTGTGGGATTACAGAGGCATTCTCCAAACCTACTTCATACCCCCGCTTGATGACACTGTATCTGTAGATAATATCACACAAGCCAGATTGCTATTTAAGCTTCAAGCCTTTGTCACTGAAAGCAGAGTCAGCCACAGGTAGATGAGAATAGATTTTACATTGAGTTCCCATGCTCTCTGACAGACAAACCTAAAAAACAAGTGAGTAGTTCTTAATCTGTGTGGGACCTGGAATATGGGCTTTAGGAGATTTGAACTGTCTCTCCATACTGATTGATGCACCATAGACACTGTATTAAAGGTTGTGTTATTGCTCTTTTGACACAGCATGTGCTTGTTTGATGCCTGTTTAAACCCTATAACCCTCTGCATTTTATTTCAGACAAAAATAATTTTTTAATTTTCTCTATTAAGTCTTTGCAGAGGACATGTGGGAATCAAAGTATAGTCTTAGTATAGTTCTTGTTGCTGGTATAGAACAGGTTGAATTTGTGACTGTGTTTGAGTGTTGCAAAAAAAATCGGCATTGTTCAGAAGCTTTCCTAGATGTGTAAAAAAATAACAGTGATCAATTTTTATTAAGGTTATCTGCACAAAAGTGTCTTCATCTTCATCTGATTATGAAGATACTGCTGGTAAGACACAATTCATTTCAACAGCTTAATTCACACATCAATATTAACATTACGTGAGCATGAACACTCAAGTGATATGAGCTAGAATACGAGATTCTTGTTTTGACTGATTCACATTTAGCTAAAACTGGAGTTTAACTGCTAAAAAAACTGCTAAATGAATTGGTACACTCCATAAACTGGCATTACAGCCTTGAGTTCAAGGACAAATAAAAAGTTAACGTCTTGTCACTTTTCTTCAGAAATAACTCATTGTTTCCAGTGATTATTAGTGTAGACTTGAAGTTGATGAAGAGTCATCTGGGCTGCTTGTTGATGGTATTCATAAAGTCTAGGATCCTAATTAACACTAACAGATCTTAGGGCTCTCTTGCTAATAGTCTGTGAAATGAGGACAATGCGATGTGATCAAGGCTTTGCTGGGGGAGACGCTGCAGAAAGTTGTGAGTGCTTACATACTTTCAAATGTGATGGAAAGTTTTAGAGGATAGAGGATGGGTGGGTGAACTGGGAGCTGCTGAATCATTTTTTAATGAAATGTTTCTTATTGGAGAGGACATAAATTGCCGTTTTTGGCAACATGAAACCTCCTCAACAAATGTTTTTTACCTACACTGTTTTTCACACATAGGTACAAATATTCACACAAAAACAGAGAGCAGCAATTCAAAGCAAGTTTAAGACTTGTTACAGATATGTGTGCTATCTTGGTTTATCTCGGATTGATTACCTGCCTGGTGTATTGAAGAGGCTCTTCATTAAGTCTTAAATATGAACACATAAAAACAGGTTTTTTACACACACACACACACACACACACACACACACACACACATACACACACACACACACAAACAAAATGTAATTAGCATTCTCTTACATACTAAGCATACACACCAACACTCACAAACTTCTAGTCAAACCCCAAGTTTATTTATTACCCCAAGATATCACACACACACACACACACACACACACACACAGACATATTCAATCTGCCCCTCCAAGGTTAGTTTGAGGCAAGTATTTGGTAGCCAGTCTTGCTCCAACTATGCTAAGTATTACTAATGATCAGCGCATGGGAGAGTTAGAAGTGCTCTTGACCCTGAATCAACTCACAGTTCCTGCAGGAAGGCAGTTTGTCCTCACCAGTGCCTGCCAGAACACTACAAAACCTATTCCTTTCCATGACTCTTCCATATCAGCCTTGAGTCTTAAAGCACCCACTGGTTAAGCATGTTTTAAATTTTGTATTTATTTCTTTAGTTGTCTGTGATTTCAGAACTTTAGTATACTATAAAAAAAATAAACTTTCAGCGATTTTTATAAATTGTTTTAAGATTGGTTTTCCATAACTCTTGACATTGTCGTACCTCTGTCTTGCTGACACCATCACTGTGTTCAAAGACAACTATCTAGACAGTTATGTTTTTTGTTTGTTATAGATCCTGTCAAATAAGCAGATGTACTATAACTGCCCTGCATGTAACTGCAGACAACAACACAAAACAGAAGCCTGAGTGCAGTTAGAAGTCTAAACTTAACCTTGCATGTAACAGCGGGGGCCTGAAGCTGAACCAGCAGTAGGCCTGAAGCTCAATCCCAAAAATAGAATGATAGTTACAGCCTGCCCCTCTCCTTCTTCCTTATCTCAAGAGAATTAGAGTAGAGTTCTCTACTTGTATTATTCAGCACAGGTGAACCTGCAATGCAAGAGGCAAGGAAAGACCAGCTTTTAACTAAAAAAAACAACAACTAAGCATTTACCAACCAAACACTTGATTAGAAACTGAAAAGTGATTATCTTTCCAAAAGGTTGGCCGTTGGAAGCTGGATTGCTGCTTGCATTTATTGTACCAACTTTGTACTGAAAATGTTTGAGGTAATTCTGTCTCTTACTGTAGTATAAACCAGTGAGAAAAGGTCAATTATCATTGACCCCATACCTTCACGACGATTGCTTGGTTTGGGATCAAACTGATTACTGTATATAGATGTTAGGGATCGACTGATACGGATTTCTTTGTGAAAATATTAATTTCTTTTTCATCAGCCTTAGCCAATGATCGATACGGGCTGCAGATTTGACATAAGCCTGATATTTGGAGCCGATACTGCATTTGCTCCCTCAATTTACAACATGACAATGTAAACCCTGCCATGCCGGGTTGGTTTTGGGAATCTGCTCTGCCATTTCTTTAATAATAATAAACAAAAACCCAGATCAGTGTCACTTCTGCAATCATTAGAACAAGCCTGAAGAAGTCAAAGTATTCTACAAGTTCGTATTTACAGTGGGTACGGAAAGTATTCAGACCCCTTTAAATTTTTCACTCTTTGTTTCATTGCAGCCTTTTTCCAA